>NC_140483.1:71544490-72079490 GCF_964271855.1 Acomys minous | reverse complement strand
CTGCAGGAACAGTCAGCACTGACAATGCTTGGGCCATCTCTCCATCTCTTGTCATACTTGTCTTAATTACATTATATCACTTCTATTTTTAAGCTTTAAAGTGACTATAACTTTTCCATAGTCAATGCAGAGGCTCAATCCTAAAATCTCAGTGTTTGTTGTATGATTTCCACTTTGTAGTACTAAGACTCATTCTGTGTTCCCTGTTTAATTTTTTTCCTTCAAGTGCTAAAAGTCTTGAAGGTAGCAGGGATAAAAGGCACATACCTAAACATAGTAAAGGCAATATACAGCAAATTAATAGCCAACGTCAAATTCAATTAAAGCAATTCAACTAAAGCCAGGGACAAAACAAGGCTAACCTCTATCCACATATATATTTAATATAGTGCTTGGAGTTGTAGCTAGGACATTAAGAGAACTAAAGGAAATCAAAGGAATACAAATTTGAAAGGAAGAAGTCAAAGTATTGCTAATTGCAAATTATGATTGTACACACAAGTGATCCCCAAAATTCTACCAGAGAACTACAGCTGATAGACACTTTCACCAAAGTGGCTGGATACAAAAACTAACTTAAAAAAAATCATTAGTCCCTCTTTTTATAAGATATAAACTGGGGAAACAACACCTTCACAACAGGCAGCGTTAGTACAGAATATCTGGGACTAACTCTAACCTAGCGAGTTAAAGCCCTTTATGATAAGAACTTCAAGACCTTCTCATAATAAATTGATGAAGATACTATATGACGGAAAGCTCTCCCATGCTCATGGATTGGTAGGATTAACATAATAAAAATGGCCATCTTACCAAAAGCAATCTACAGTTTCAAAGCAATTGTCATCAAAATTCCAATACAATTCTTTACAGACTTTGGAAGATCAATCCCCCTGTTCATGTGGAAAAATAAAACAACTCAGAATAGCTACAACCAATTCTGGAGGTATCAGTATCCCTGACTTTAAGGAGTATTACAAAGCAATAGTAATAAAACCCACATGATATTGGCATAAAAACAAATAAGCTGATGAATAGCATTGAATTCAAGACCCAGAAATACATCTACAGGTACTTGATTTTTCACAAAAATGTCAAAGCCATATGGTGGAACAAAGAAAGCATCTTCAACAAATGGTGCTGGTCTAACTAGATGTCTGGATGTAGAAGAATGTAAATAGATCCATTTTTATCACCTGCCCAAAACCCAAGTCCAAGTGGATCAAAGACCTCAACATAAAACTAGATACAATAAATCCTTTACCTCATTGCCACAAGAGATAACTTCCTGAACATAACAACAGCTCAGGCACTAAGATCAACAATTACTAAATGAGACCTCATGAAACCAAAAAGCTCCTGCAAAGCAAAGGACACTGTCACTAGGAGAAAACAGCAGTCTACCTAATGGGAAAATAACTTCATATTCAATAGATGTCCACTGATGTGAGATTCAGAGGGAACAAAATATGTAGTGAAGGAACAGTGGAGTGACTATGAAGGTGCAGAGGGAGGGGCTGTATACAAATAACAGTAGAAATTTTTAATCCTTATGGAAATACGTGCTATATAGTGTTTGTGGTAGGATATAATTGTTACATCTCCCAAATTATGCACTTAATTAAAATGAATTTAATTATATATAATTTTACATAATCAAGAGAAGAAGAAGAAGAAGAAGAAGAAGAAGAAGAAGAAGAAGAAGAAGAAGAAGAAGAAAACAAAAATTAAAACAGATTATAAATAATCACTCCTGATTTGCCTACCTATGTTCCCCTTGGACATCATGTACATCTTCTAATATTTCCTTGTCTTATTTTTCATAGCAGGAAGCATAAATGTTACATCAACATCTTATTTGTGGCGTTGAGGAAGGAGCTTAACCAATACACGTACCTACCATATAAGAATAAGGACCTGGAGTCTAATCTTCAACAATCATATGAAAAGAATTATGATCAATATAATGCCAGTGTTAAGAAGGTCAAGTATGGGGGAGCCTTGAACTCTCTGACCAGTCAGCCTAGCAAAACCAATGAACTTCAAGTCCAATGAGATGAGTATGGTTAAGGAAAAGAAATAACTTTGACTTAGGAGCACCACATAAATATGCATACTTGCAAACCAACATGCACACTTCTATACACACACACTTTCACAAGTAACACACACACACACACACACACAAATTAAATGTGGCCTTGGACAATAACTTCTTGCAAGGCCCTTAATTTTCCCCAATAACAAGTGGAAGTACAGGTTTCCTTATTGGTTGGCATTCTGACTTTCTACTACCAATGAACACATTAAGAATAAAGCTGTCTAAATACATGAAATGATTTTCTTAATAATGTTAGCAACCATGTCAATAGAGAAAGTGTATATTGGTCTGGAGAGATTGTAGATGTACATTTTGGCTACTTTATTTGGTTTCCTTTTTCTACCATACTTCTTGACCTCAATCATTTCCAACTCCCCAACACTAGGTATGTGAGAAAGAAAGTAAGAGGGTACAGGGGGCATAGCTCTCTTTAGGTTACTTCTGCTGATTAGGGGTATTGAGTTCCTTGGGGCAAGTCCAATCTTCATCAGCAAAAGATCAACAGCCAGCAATCCAGCAAACTAGTAAACCAGCAATAGCAAAACAACAGCAGGACCCAGCAGCAGCAGGGATTGGAAGTGGCAGCTGCCACAGACCTTCCTGGCTGGGTCTTTTACACTTATACCCATACAAAATTCCCTATAATTCCAAATGTAAACTATCTGCATCTGGAAAAATCAATGCCCTGACAGAACATAAGCCATATTACAGTTAGTAGTCATAGACAATCTAAAGGAACCCCATATCTCAAACCTGGGATTAAAACAAAAACATATTCATATAATATAACTGAGTTTTTGAGTTTTCATTTCAATTGTCATATTTTCATTCTTGGGATTCCTGTTCATTTACTCTCCTAAGCATTTTAATGGTATTTTATTCCTTTGTCTTTGTTTAGTGGATATTTTACTATTTTAAGTGTTTGAAATAAACTATTTTATACTCTGGAAAAAAAGAAAAATATAATTTGGCTTTTAAGGAAACCAAACTTTTCACTATAGGAGATAGTCATTTAAGTGCCAGCCTCACAAGAATGAAGAATTGAATACAATTCCTGTAACCTAAGTTAGAAAACGAGGTGTGGTTGCATGAATTTAATACCATCACTGGATATGAGAATGTAGAGTCGCTGGGGCAGGAATATCAGGCATCCTGGTCTGATGAGCAAACTCCAGAACAACGAAAGAACCTATTTCAAAAGTGAGTTGACCCAGAAGCAGAAAGACTCAAATGGTATATACTCACTTATATCTGCATATTAGCCCAAGGGGCATGTCCCATGAAAGCCTTCACTTACCAGGAAACTGAGACAGAGGGGAGGACATTCTAGTGGGACTCTAGATGAGAGAAGCATGGGAGAATGGCAAAGTAGAAGGACCCAGAGGGTCCTAGAAGCCTACAAGTAGAACATTATGATAGGCAGATTTGGGCCCAGGGGTCCCGCTCAAACTAAGGCACCAGCCAAGAACAATACAGGCGGTAAACCTTAAACCCCTACCCAGATCTAGACAATGGACAGAACACTCTCCACAGTAGAGTGGAGAGTGGGATATTACTTTCTCACATACTCTGGTGCCTCACCTTTGACCATGTTCCCTGGAGGGGGAGACCTGGTGGCACTCAGAGGAAGGACAGCAGGTTACCAAGAAAAGACTTGATACCCTATGAACATATACAGGGGGAGGTAATCCCCCTCAGGAACAGTCATAGGGGAGGGGAATAAGGGGAAAATGGGAGGGAGGGAAGAATGGGAGGATACAAGGGAGGGGATAACCATTGAGATGTAACAAGAATAAATTAATAAAGGAGAAAAAAAAGTAAAAAAAAAAAAAATAAGAAGAGTGGCTGGTGCCTGCCTAAAAACACTAGAGTTTTTCCTCTGGTTTCCACACAAATGAAGAGATGTGTGTACCTGCGCATATACACATAAGCATAAGGCATAATATTAATGTGTCTGAGCTCCTTCTGAATAACTTCCCATTGTATGTGGTGCATATCTGGTTGTTTCCTTGTCTGATGTCATTGATTTTCTGTTTATTAATGTTTCCTTATGGAGTCACTGAAATGAATAAAAGAATTTTGTACAGTAAAGGTTATGTCAAGGAAACAAGCCCCATGTAAACCATAACACCACATTTAAATGGTAAACCTCCTACTAAAGTGATTCTCTTTCTGAGGACAGATGAACATCCTAATAACATCACAGTTATTAGAAGCAACTGTCTTTGGCTTCATCCCAGGTGCAGCTGACAGATGAATATGCTGTCTGACAGCATTTCCATTTCCTTGAGAAGGATTGCTTATGAAATGCTTTTAATCATTTATGAGTATGGTTTATTTGCTGTTAGCAGCAAATAGTTTGCCTCTGCTCAGTTTGACAGCTTTCAACATTCCCCAAATAGCTTCAATAATAGCCCTGACAATGTCATTTATAAATGAGGTGCTGGTGATACAAACAAACCTTAGGACACACTCTATGACAATGGAAATGGAAGGATGGAAGTGAGATTGCATGGCTCTGTGGGTTAGGTAAAATTCTAGAAAGAGGAAGAAATCACTGAAATGCATCGCTTTGAATCCTGTAAACATCATAGTCTCCAGGTTTCCTCAAGTGGAGATTGTGGAGGGTGTGGGACCCATCATTTCTTACTAGTACTGCTGATTTCATTATGTATCTTTTTTACAACTCAACTTCGAAAATGTGTCCATTCTATATATATAATATTGAGAGAAAGATAGAAATATTTTTCTTTTTATCTCCTATTCTGCATATGCATAGCCTTTAGCAGAATACATTCCATGCCCAAGTGACCCTTCTGACCTCTGAAAACCACTCATCATCTACATAATTCTTTTTTCCCCTTCATGTTATTAGAATTATACACTATGTAGATTCTTCAGAGAGAATCCATCCATTCCCACCTATTATATATACTTATCAAGTACATTTAAGGTTCTTCCATAGCCATCCAAGGACTTTAACTGAATGTTCAAAACTCTATTTACAAGTACATTATCTGCTTCTCTTTATGAGAGAAAACTGAGATATCAGTCATTAGGTAACTTGCTATGCATTTATTTGTTGTCGAGATTAAATTTAAAGCATGTGGTTCACCTCTCTTCAAACCTATCCTATGTATGACGGTAATTTAACCTAATAGTCATATAACCACGTCTTGTATGCTATGCAAAGTAATCTTGTAAATGTGATGTGATCTTAATGCAAACTTAAAAAGTAAACAGTGGTCTTTATTAGAACATTCAGAAAGTATGTAAGATATAAGAACAATGTGTGGTGGCTCAAATTAGAATGGTCCCTATGAGTAGGCTCATATTCTTAAACCTGGATACCCAAGTTAGATTCCCCAGAACAAAGGAAAGGTAAAAAAGAGGGAGAATTCCAGATAATTGATATCTGACCTGCACCTGCATGCTGTGACACCCTTCACCAACACATACATATACATGAGAATTCATACACATCACATACATATACGCACATGCATGCACATGTACACAGTGATATAAATAATCTAAAAGAGAAAATAACTCTTCAGAAGTATTTTTTAATATTGTATTAATTTATTCATATTACATCTCAGTTGTTATCCCATCCCTTGTATCCTTCCATTCCTCCCTCCCTCCCACTCCCCCCCTACTACCCTCCCCATTGTCTGTGACCGAGGGGGACCTCCTCACCCTGTATATGCTCATAGGGTATTGAGTCTCTTCTTAGTGACCTGTTATCCTTCCTATGAGTGCCACCAGGCCTCCCCATCAAGGGGACATTGTCAAAATGAGGCACCGAGTTTTTATGAAACTCAGACCTCCCTCTCCACTCAATGCTGGGGAATGTCCTGTCCATCGGCTAGGTCTGAGTAGGGGTTCGAAGTTTACTGCCTATATTTTCCTTGGCTGGTGCCATAGTTTGAGCAGGACCCCAGGACCCAGTTCTGCCCATCATAATGTTCTTCTTGTAGGTTTCCAGGACTCTCTGGATCCTTCTATTGCCCCATTCTCCCATGTTTCTCTCACCTAAATTCCCAATAGGATATCTTCTCCTATGACCCATTTTCCTGGTAAGTAAAGTCTTCCATGGGACATGCCCTTTGGGCTAGTGTCTAGATATAAGTGAGTATATACCATTTGTCTCATTTTGCTTCTGGGTGAACTCACTAATTATAATAATTTCTAGTTCAACCCATTTGTCTACGAATTTTGGGAATTCCTTGTTTTTAATAGCTGACTAGTACTCCATAATGTAAATGTACTACAGTTTCTTTATCCATCTTCTATTTAAGCTGTTCCCATGTTCTGGCTATTACGAATAAGGCCACTATGAAAATGGTTGAGCACATGTTCCTGTTGTGTGGTAGAGTATTTTCTGCATATATTCCAAGGAGTAGAATTGCTGGGTCTTGAAGAAGCCCTATTCCCATTTTTCTGAGAAAGTGCCAGGTAGATTTCCAAAGTGGTTGTACTAGTTTGCATTCCCACCAGCAATGAAGGAGTGTTCCTTTCTTTCCGTATCATCGCCAGCATGTGGTGTCACTTGAGTTTTTGATCTTAGCCATTCTGATGGGTGTAAGATGGAATCTCAGTGTCGTTTTGATTTGCATTTCTCTGATGACTAATGAGGCCAAGCATTTTTTAAGTGTTTCTCAGCCGTTTGATATTCCTCTGTTGAGAAGTCTCTGTTTAGTTCTGAACCCCATTTCTCAACTGGATTATTTGGTTTGGTGGTGTTTAATTTCTTGAGTTCTTTATATATTTTGAATATTAGAACTTTGTCAGATGAAGGGTTGGTGGAGATCTTTTCCCAGTCTGTAGGCTGTCACTGTGTTCTGTTGACAGTGTCTCCTGCCTTATAGAAGCTTCTCACCTCATAAGGTCCCATATTAATTGTTGACCTTAAGGCCTGGAATGTTGGTGGTCTGTTCAGGAACTTGTCTCCTGTGCCAATGTGTTCCAGGCTCTTCCCCATTTTTACCTCTAACTGATTTAGTGCCTCTGGTTTTATGTTGAGGTCTTTAATCCACTTAGACCTGAATTTTGTACATTTTGACAAATAGGAGTCTAACTGCATTTTTCTACATGTAGACATCCAGTTAGACCAGCACCATTTGTTGAAGACACTATCATTTTTCCCTTGAATATATTTGGCTTCTTTGTCAAAAATCAAGTGACCAGATTTCTGTGGATTCATCTCTGGGTCTTCAATTCAATTCCATTGACCCAACAGCCTATTGCTGTGCCAGTACCATGCTATTTTAATTACTGTTGCTCTATAGTATAGCTTGAGATCGGGTATGGAGATTCCTCCAGAGGAGCTTTTATTTTATAGAATTGTTTTTGATATTCTGATCTTTTTGTTTCTCCATGTAAAGTTGAGAATTGATCTTTCCATATCTTCAAAATATTGTGTAGGTATTTTGATAGTGACTGCATTGAATCTATAAATTGCCATTTATACTATGTTGCCATTTATACTAGTATAAATGATGGCCATTTTTACTATGTTAATTCTCCTGATCCACGAACAAGGTAGACCCCTCCATCTTCTGATGTCATCTTCAATCACTTTGTTGAGAGATTTAAAGTTCTTTTTTTCCAAATAAATCCTTTACTAGCTTGGTTAGAGTTACTTCTAGATGTTTTATATTGTTTGTGGCTATTGTGAAGGGTGTAGTTTTCCTAATTTCTTTCTCTGTATGTTTGTCATTTGTGTATAGGAAAGCTACTGACTTTTTGGAGCTAATTTTGTATCCAGCCAATTTGCTGAAGGTATTTATCAGCTGGAGGAGTTCTCTGGTGGAATTTTGTGGGTCACTTATATACACTATCATATCATCTGCAAATAGGGATACTTTGACTTCTTCCTTTCCTATTTGCATCACCTTGATCTCCTTTTGATGTCTTATTGCTCC
This sequence comes from Acomys minous, assembly GCF_964271855.1. Taxonomy (NCBI): domain Eukaryota; kingdom Metazoa; phylum Chordata; class Mammalia; order Rodentia; family Muridae; genus Acomys; species Acomys minous. The sequence goes on along the minus strand of NC_140483.1, from coordinate 72,071,462 downwards.
AGCTACAACTTCAAAAACTATATAGAAGATATATGGAGAAAGTGGGCAGCCTTGTCTGGTCCCCAATTTTAAGGGATTTCTTTGAGTATCTCCCCATTTAATTTAATGATTGCTATTGGCTTGCTGTATATAGCCTTTATTATATTTAGGTATGTGCCTTGTATTCCTGATCTCTCCAGAACTTTAAACATGAATGGGTGTTGGATTTTATCAAATGCTTTTTCTGCATCTAAGGAGATGATCATGTCATTTTTCTCTTTCAGTTTGTTTATATAGTGGATTATATTGATGGATTTCCATATGTTAAACCATCCCTGCATGTCTGGAATGAAGCCTACCTGGTCATGGTGAATGATGTCTTTGGTATGTCCTTGTATTTGTTTAGCGAGTATTTTATTGAGTATGTTTGCATCAATATTCATAAGAGAAATTGGTCTGAAATTCTCTTTTTTTTGTTGGGTCTTTGTGGGGTTTAGATATCAACGTGATTATGGCCTCATAGAAAGAATTTGATAATGTTCCATCCATTTCTATCTTTTGGAATATCTTGAATAGTATCGGTATTAGCTCCTCTTTGAAAGACTGGTAGAATTCTGCACTGAATCTATCTGGTCCTGGGCTTTTTTTGGTTGAGAGTCTATCAATGATTGCTTCTATTTATATATGGGAAAGGGGCTACTTAATTTGTCTATCTGATCTTGATTCAATTTTGGCAAATGGAATCGGATGAGATAATTATCCATTTCCCTTAGATTTTCAAATTTTGTGGCGTAAATGCCTTTAAAGTAGGTTCTTACGATACTTTGTATTTCCTCAGTGTCTGTTGTTACTTTTCATTTCTGATTTTGTTGATTTGGATAGTGTTTCTCTTTTAGTTAGATTGGCTAAAGGTTTGTCTATCTTGTTAATTTTCTCAAAGAACCAGCTCTTGGTTTTGTTGATTCTTTGGATTGTTCTCTTAGTTTCTAATTTATTGATTTCAGCCTTGAGTTTGATTATTTCTAGACGTCTAATCCTCTTGAATGGTTCTGCTTCTTTTTTTCCTTGGGCTTCCAGATGTGTTGTTAAGTTGTTTACGTGGGATGTTTCCATTTTCTTTTAAAAAGTGCTTAGTGATATGAATTTTCCTCTTAGCACTGCCTTCATTTTTTCCCACAAATTTGGGTATGTTGTTTCTTCATTTTCATTGAATTTCAGGAAGTCCTTTACTTCTTCCTTGGCCCAGGTGTCATTAAGTAGAGAGTAGTTTAGTTTCCATGTATGTGTAGGCTTTTTGTTATTTCTGTTGTTGTTGAATTCCAGCCTCAGACCATGGTGATCTGATAGGATACAAGGTTTTATTTCAATCCTCTTGTATCTGATGAGGCTTGCTTCATGACCTACTATGTGATCAGTTTTGTAGAAGGTACCATGGGGTGCTGAGAAGAAGGTATAAGCCTTTGTGTTTGGGTGAAAGTTCTGTAGATATCTGTTAGATCCATTTGATTCATGACATTGATTAATGAAGATATTTCCTGGCTTACTTTTGCATTCAAAGACATATTCTTCAGTGAAAGTGGGGTGTTGAAGTCTCCCACTACTGATTTGTGGGGATCGATGAGTCATTTAAGCTTTGTTAATAGCTCTTTTACAAATGTAGGTGCCCTTGTATTAGGAGCATAGATGCTCAAAATTGTGATGACTTCTTGGTTGATTTTACCCTTGATGAGTATGAAGTGTCCTTCTTCATCCCTTTCGATTAATTTTGGTTGAAAGTCTATTTTATTAGATAGTAGAATGGCCACCCCAGCTCGTTTCTTGTGACCATTTTCTTGAAATATTTTTTCCCAACCTTTTACTCTGAGGCAGTGTCTGTCCTTGTGATTGAGATGTGTTTCTTGAATGCAGAAGAATGTTGGGTCATGTTTATGCATCCATTCAGTTGATCTGTGTCTTTTTATTGGAGAATTGAGACCATTGATGTTGAGAGATATTAACGACCAGTGACTGCTAGGTCCGCTCATTATTGCTGTTTGTTACAGTTGAGATTTTGTGAGGTTGTGATTTTGTGATGGTGTAGGTATCTATTTCCTATGTAGTTTTGGCTGTAATTTGCCCCTTGGGGGTGGAATTTTCCTTCTAGTAACCTCTGTAAAGCCAGATTTGTGTCTAGGTACTGTTTGGATTTGTTTTTGTCATGAAATATCTTATTTTCTCTGTCAATGGTTATTGATAGTTATGCTGGATATAGTAATCTTGTCTGGCATCTATGTTCTCTTAGGGTGTGCAAGACCTCTGTCCAGGCCCTTCTGGCTGTCATGGTTTCTGCTGAGAACTGGGAAGTGACTCTGATAGGTTTGCCATCATATGTTACTTGGCTTTTTTCTCTTGCCGCTTTTAATATTTTTTCTTTGTTCTGTATATTTTGTGTTCTTATTATTATGTGATGGGAAGATTTTCTTTTCTCATCTATTCTATTTGGTGTTCTATAGGCCTCTTGTATGCTCATATGCATCTCCTTCTTCAAATTTAGGAAATTTTCTTGGATGATCCTGTTAAAGATATTTTCTGGGCTGTGGAATCAGGTGTCCTCTCTTTCCTCAATACCTATTATTCTCAAGTTTCATCTTTTCATTGTGTCCTTGATTTCTTGGATATTTTGTGTCAGGAACTTTTCAGATTTAGCATTTAATTTGATGAGCGTTTGGAGTTCTATGATTGTATCTTCAAGTCCCAACATCCGTTCCCCCATTTCTTACATTCTTTTAGATAAGGTCACCTCTGAGATGCTTGCTTTCTTCTCTGATGCCTTTCTATCATGATTTTCTTCTGTGTGTTCCTTTATCATAGCTTCCATTTTTATCTTCAAGTCTGGAACTGTTTTAATGATTTCCTTCTCCTGGTTATTTGTATTTTTCTGAAATTCTTCTAGTGCCTCTTTATATGACTCTTTTAAATCTTCAGCCCTCTTGTTTGCCTCCTCCTGCAGTTGTTTACAAATTTTATTAATTTCTTCCATTATCATCTTCCTTACTAAGGACTTGAGGTCATTTTCTTGTATTTTGATTGTTTTTGGGTTCTCCCGGTTGTTTTCATTGGGATTGCTGGACTCTGGAGATGCCAAACTCTTTTAATTTTTGTTGGCATTCTTTCGCTGTCCTCTTGTCATTTTGGTGTGTCTGATGTTGGGAGGTAACTTCTAGTGACCTCCACTGGTTGAAAGTGGATAGCTGATGACTGATTATAGGGCTCGTGCCCTTGCCTGTGGGGACCAGGGAGTATTTCCCTGGAACAGGGTTTCCACTCCTGGAGATTTTTCTCTATACCATAGGCTCCAGAGTGAGTCATCCAAAGTAGGTTTCTGTTTGGACCCTTTCACCTTACTGCTGTAATTCGGATCAGCAGTTTTGGGACCTAGAACAAGGTCACCACACAAGCACTCTGGTTGGGCAGGTTGGTTCCAGCTGCCTGTTCTTCCTGTCGCTTTGTAGCTAAAACCCTAGCTGGATTAGGTCTTCTGGGCTGTAGCTGTCTTTTAGCTCTGACTCTATACCCTGTAGAAGTGTCCAGCCTCTCCCAGGACCATGGGACATCTTGCTGGGCCTTTGCAAGTCGATCCAACTAGGTTCTGTCTGTTGGAGAGTGCAGGATCAGTGGGCCATGGGCCAGATACAATATGGTTTCAGGCAGCTGGTGGGTTCCAAGGTGCCTGCACTTTCTGTGATTCTGTTAGCTGGGACACTCAGAGATCCCACTAAGTCAGTGATTAGACACAGTAGGCGCACCCCACATCTCCTGATAGCGTGGGAGATCCTGCTGGGCCTGTGGGAGCAGTCCAAGCTGGTTTCTAACTGCTCCTGTTTACAGGCTCAGTCTGTTGTGTCCAGCTTTAGGTTGGGCCCATGATGGCTGGCGAGCTACATGCCCACTCTGGCTGTTTTCAGTGGGCCCTGCCGCCTGTGTTTCCACTTGGCCTGGGCAAGCGACCTCCGCAGTTTGGCATGGGATGGGTGGAGGAATTCAAGGGCAGTTTCATCCTATTCTCTGAGACTCCTCAGGCCAGGGGCTCCAGAATACCACCTCCCCAAACAGCGAGTTTGTGCTTTATATGCCGGCTGCAGCTCGCATGTGGATTCAATTTGAGAGTCTGGGGAGTGGGTTGAACACCTCTGGGCTGTTGCTTGTCCCGGGGATAGGTCCGCTGGTGTTCTACGGAGTTTGGGACCCCACTCACCCACAGTTCTCAAGATCCAGCAGTCTGTTGTTCCATTCAAATCCCTGGTCTCCTTGCAGTAGATCAGATACTGTACATACTGATTGATGCCATCTTGGAACTCCAACTCCTCAGAAATATTAAGAATAAGCTTTCATTCTTAATTCAAATTGCTTTTCTGCTGTGTGATCATATCTTCAACAACATCAGTACTGAGTCTCTCAGACACAATTAACAGTATTCTGACAAGAAAATACAGTGATACACTTAAATTATAAAGAGATTCTCTTTGGCATTTATATAAAGAAAAAAAGGTCCTCTCATGTCTAAGGGAAACATTTAATTTTTAAAAATTTCATCCATTTAATTACTAACTCTAAGAAATAAGCTGAATTGTTCTATAGTCTCAGGAGTGGGGGCTGTGTGTACATTGCTCAAACTACCTTTAGTACCAGAAGGAACATAACATACTACCTCCTTCCATAGTGTTAGAAAGCATTCATAAAGTTAATTTATTTACAATTTTAATCTTCTTTTAAAGCAGAACTTCTGACTTTTAAATGAAATATCTGAAGTCACACTGAATAATCCTTTAAAGGAAAGTGGATAATAACTTCTGTATCCTGGCAGTAGATTAGAGATAGGACAGTTTTCACACTAGATAGACCTTGGCAAGGTGTCCTATCTTTCTGAGGCATGGATGCTTCATTTATCAAATCGCACAAGTGCCTTCCTCCTTTACTAGGGAGGCCCACAGCATCTTCTTGTCCTCTTCTATGGATGTCTGACTCACAGTTATGAGTCTCCACAAAAATATCATGAGAAGTTAGATAAAGAGACATCCTTGATATAAGTACAGAACCAAAAGAAGGCCTTTCAATTAAGACATGAAAATTTCGTGATAATGAAAGAAGAAAACATATTTTAAATGACATGGTCCAGCGCAAAGACAAATGTTCTGTGTTGCCTCTCATAGCAGATCCTAACATCCATTATATTTCAGTATTTGCAAAGCAGTAAGTGTGTAGAGGCCATGAACCTAGGAGGGAGCCCATGTGAGTGGAAGGAGAAGTTTTAAGAAGTGCAAAGGCTGATAGAACACATTTGACACAAAACTGTCAGGGAAATATGGGGATTGATCTTGTCTAAGTCATTAATTCTATTAGGATTTCAGTGCCCTCCTTTGTACAATCAGTAGTACTAAGTCATAGATGTAGTGATAATTAAATTGTTTTATACAGGAATTTAGGCAAATATATATCACAGTTTTTACAGGAGTATTGTGTTGGATAGCAAAGAACTGGACACCAGCTATACAGCTGTCATTAGCACTAGGGAGATGCTTCTGGTAGCAAAGTAACTATTTTGTGAGCATGAGTTTAATCCCCAAAATCCACAGAAACATTTAGGCATGGGTGAGTCACATTTGTGATCAAGGTTCCAGGAAGAAAAAATGGGAGGATCCCAGAGCTCCTTGACCAGCTACCACTGACTACTTGCTGATCTCCAGGCCATCAAGATATAACCTATCTCAACAAATAATGTAGACAGCTCCTGAGCAACAAAATGCAAGCTGATTCCTACTCTCTGTATGAAAATTTCTTTATATATGTATACCACCCATTACTACACAAACATGAGCACACACCCAAACCACTCATACAGAAACACCCATGCATGTACATCAGTGCACACAAAGATACATATCTTCAAATCTTCATATCTTCACAAAGCCCCAAAATTTTTACATACTTTTCTTGAATTACATGATTGACTTGTCTGCTGAAATTAAGTCATGCCAATGAATCCATGTTTGGCTATGGCTAGATGAGAATTAAACTATTTTCTTAACCTTGACACCTTGTTCATGCACAAGTTTTAAATGACCAGTGTCTAGGACATAGACTTAGATTAAAGATCAGGCTTATTTACCCAATCACAGGTAGGCTTCTTTTGTTCTTTCAAATTCTCAGAATACAGAAATTCAGTTAGTCAATGAACCAGAAGAATCAGTGATTTTTTTGAAGCATTTTGCTTGGCTTGAATATTGAAAATTTTTCAAGGGAAATAGTGTTAAAAAAATAACTGAGCAGAAAAAATTATTCATCTCAGACTTCAATGAATTTTCTATAAGTTATAGAAACCATAATGTAAAAATCAGTGTCAAAAACATATAAGAACAAAATTACATACTATACACAGGATGAGAAGATAACAGACATGGCATATTATTAATACTTTTAAAATAAAGGAAAGCCCAAGGAATATCTCTTTTCATTGGGTGTGTCAATAAACAGAGGACAAAAGATCACAAATAAAAGACACTGCTCAACAGGAGCTCTGAAGCAAGCTGGAGTTGATCTCCATGCATTTTCTGGCTGCCATGGACCCTACATGACATGTGCTAGTAGTAAGCATTATGGATGCTTGACCCTCAACTGGAACATTAAATGTGGTAGATGATACAGAGACAACAGAGAATAGTAAAAACACTCATCAAATTGGAAACACCCTAGTTTAGCAGAAGTTGTAATGGCATATGCTTGAGAAACAAAATTTCTTCTGCAGAGCTATGAGAGGAAAATTTCAATTTATAGAAAATTCCTCTCCATAAAAGAACAAGCTTTGCAGGGATATCAACTGAAAATAGAATAACAAACTATAGTAAAACTTGGCACAAACCTTCATATCAAGCCTGCATGAGGCAATCTGGTAGGAGTAAAAGGGTCCCAAGAGGTGGCAAAAGAGTCAAGGATGCACTCAATGCCACTAATAAGAGTTCCATAAGAACATCAAGCAACACAAATGTAACATATATGCAGAGGACCTAGCTCAGGCCAATATAAGTTCCATGATTGTTGCATCAGTCCCTGTGATTCCTCTGATTCACTGTTTAGTTGATTATGTGAGCCTTGGTCTTCTGGTGTTCACAACATCCCAGGCTAAAATGGAGAAGGAGAGGAACTGGGGGAGATGGGAGGTTGGGGGAAGGGAGTGGGAATAGAGGAGGGAAGGAAAACTGTTGTTGGGATGTAATATATAACAATTTAAAAAAATAATTATTTGGGTTCTCTTTTCACCCTTGTTACTCTGTATGTGGCTTACATACAAAGTATACTTTGAAGACAAGAGAAATTTGAGATGTCTTGCTCTCCACTTGATTTTTTTGAGACATGGTCTCCCACTGAACCTAGAACAAAACTGGCAGCCACCAAGGCCCAGTGAGAAGTCTCTGATTCTCATATAGGCATGCTAGTATTTCATATGGGACCAAGATATTTGACCCTCAGGTCCTCAAGCTTCTAAAGAAGGTGAACTTCACCAGTGAACTATCTTTCATGCACTAGAGATACTCAAATGGAAACATAAGTACATTGTAAAGACCACCAAGTCTATAGGAAAGGTCAATCAAAGAAGATAATCTAAAACATGCACCATGTAACATAAAATAGAACAAATGCATGAGCAAATAGTTGGTATCAAGAATCATGGGTTCACCATCAGAGATAGAAATAGAAGATACTACATCAGGAAAAACACATTACATTATTAAACTTTTAAAAATATATTTATTTATTCATTTTTCATCCCAATCCTAGCCTCCTCCCTCCTCTCCTCCCAGTTTCATGCTCCCTTCCTCTTCCACTTATCTCTCCTCCTTTACCCCTCAGAAAATGGAGCCACCCCACACCAAGCCACCTAAGCCCATCTAGTCACATTAGAACTGAGCACATCCTCTTACACAGTATCCTGGCAAGGTGATGCCATCGGATGGGAAGTGACCAAAAAGCAGACACAGAGTCCATGTGAGAGACAGCTCCTGTTTGCCTTATTAGGGGACCCAAATGAAGACCAAGCTTCCCTCGGTGTATCTGTGTAGGAGGTCTAAGTCTAGTCTACGCACAGCCCGTGATTTGAGCTTATATCTGCTCAAGCCCCTCTGGGCCCAAGTTGCTTGGGTGTGTTGGTCTTCTCAAGTAGTTACTGTCCCCTCCAAGTCCTTCTATCCTTTCCCATACTCTTCTAAAATGCTCACCATCCTCTGTATAATGTTCTTCTCTGCTGTTTAGTATTTGTTTTGATCTGCTGCTGGGAGGAGGCTCTCAGGGGACAGCTATGCTAGGCTCCTATGTGCCATTAAGAGTGTCAGGGGTTGGCTTTCTCCCATGATAATAGTCTCAGTTTGGGTGAGGCATTGGTTGGACATTCACTTAATCACTGCTCTTTCTTTTTTTCTGCACAACATGTAAGCAGGGTAAATTTTGGGTCAAAATTTTTTGTGAGTGGGTTGGAATTTCCGTCCCTCCACTAAAAGTCCTGTCTGGTTAGAAGGTGGCCTCTTCAGTCTCCATGACCGGTGCTACTAAGCATGTGAGCTAGGGTCACTCTCATATCCTCCCAGGATCCTAGCCTGTCATAGATCTCCAGTTTGCCTCAGAGATTCCCCCACCCACTATTTCCCTTCTTTCTTTAAGTCCTCTTTCTTCTAGCCTCCAGCATTCTGAGAAAGCACTAGATTGAGTTCCAAAGGGTTTGTAAAACTTTGCACCAGCAATGGAGGAGTGTTTGCTTTTCTGCACATCCTTGCTAGCATGTGCAGTCACTTGTATTTTTATCTTAGCCATTATGTTGAGAATAAGATGGACTCTCAGGGTTATTTTTATTTGTATTTCTCTGATGAGTAATGATATTGAACATTGCTTTAACTGCTTCTCAGCCATTTAATATTCTTCTGTTGAGAATTATGTTTAGCTCTGTACTTATTTTTTAATTGAATTATTTTGTTGTTAGTGTTCATTTTCTTGAGTTCTTTATATATTTTGGATATTAGCCCTTTGTCAGATGTAGTGTTGGTGAGGATATTTAGGCTGTTGTTTTGATCTATTGACAGTGTTTTTTGTCTACAGAAGCTCTTCAATTTCTTGAGGTCCCATTTATTAATTGTTGATCTTAAAGCCTGGATTGTTAGTGTTCTGTTCAGGAAGTTGTCTTCTGTGCCATTTCCCACTTTCTTGTCTAATACCTTTAGTGTTTCTGGATTTTGTTCACATCATTAATGTACTTCAACTTAAATTTTATGCAAGATGATAAAACTTGATGTATTTACATTTTTCTACATGTAGAAATCCAATTACAGATGCTCCAGCAAGCACTGTATACGATCTACTGCACGGAGAACAGGGACTTGAATGGAGACACAGACTGCTAAATCTAGAGAATTTAGATGAGTGGGGTCCTTCATAGAGTAGACCACTGGCGGGCCTGGCCCCAGTTAAAATAACAGATCACAGAGGTCTGGACCCCACTCTCCAGATGCCTGAATGGAACCCGCCTGTGGACTGCAGCTGGCAGAAAAAGCCAAAATCCAATGTGGGGGTCAGTGCCAGAGCCCCTGGCCTGTGGAAGTCACAGAGAAACAGGGGAAGTTGCCCTTGGCCCAATCCACCTGCCCAACACAAATTTGCTGAGGACCACACACCACATGGTAACACAGGCAACTAGGGCCATCTAGCTCAAAGAGAACATGTGCAACCCATGGGGCAGAACAGCCCAAGTTGGTACTGAATGCAGGGTACCAAGTGTCTTGGGCCCACCTAGCTCAGAAAGAGCAGCATGCAGCCTACTGGGCCAAAGCCAGCCCACATTAGAACAGAGTGCAAGGAACAAAGCCTGCAGATCTAAGCAGTTAGAACACAGCTTGGACTCTTCACAGAGCCCCAGCAGGATCTCCCACAGAGCTGGGTCCACTTAGCTCAGAGAGAGCCTGTGCAACCCGCAGGGCAGAACAGCCCAAGTTGGAGCAGAACACAGTGGACAGAGGCTGGACACCTGAGCCATTAGAACCCAGCTTGGACACTTCACACAGCCCCTGCAGGATTTCCCATGGGGCTGGGTTCACCTAGCTAAGAAAGAGTGGCATGCCACACATGGAGCTGAACAGGCCCAGATTGGAGCAGAGGGCCGGGGAGAGAGCTTGTAGGCTCAAGCAGTTATAACCCAGCTTGGACACTTCACATAGCTGCAGCAGGATCTTCCACATTCTCAGGAGAGTCTGGACACCCCTGACATGTCTATATGCTGGTGTAAAAGGCACCCATAGCTCAGTGGGTCTGAGCCGGGTGAGGTCTGGACTACAGGACTGTGGGAAGTGGAGGCAACTGGGAGCAACTTGCCCAGCCAGAGCTTCCCAGCCTCAATCTGAGACCCGATACAGCTTGCCTGAATTGCAACACTAACATGAAAGGGACTGGCCAGAAGCCTACCTCTGATGACTCAGCCTGGAGCCTAAGGTGTAGAGCTAAGTCTCCAAGAGTGGAAACTAGGTCACCTGCCTGTTCCAGGGAAAAATTCCCTGATCCCCACATGCAAAAGCACATGACCTATAATCACTCACCAAGTATCTACTCTCAACAACCAGGGAAGGACACCAGTAGACACATTCCATCAACAAAAACAGCAAAATGACTAAATGACAGCATAAGAATGCAAACAACAAAAATCAAAACCGCTCAGCATCTCCAGATCCCAGATATCCTAAAGAAAACAACCCTGAAAACCCAAACACAATTGGAATACAAGAAAATGACCTTAAGTCCTTAGTAAGGAAGATGATAATGGAAGAAATGAATGAAACCTGTAAACAACTGCAGGAGGATGCAACCAAGTGGGTTGAAGACATAAAAGAGACATATAGAGAAGCACTGGAAGAATTTCAGGAAAAGACAAACAGACAGATGAGGGAAATGAATAAAACACTTCAATATCTGAAGATGAAAATGGAATCTATGATAAAGCAACATGCAGAAGAAAAACATGACCGAGAGGTCTTAGAGAAGAAAGCAACCAATAAAGAGATGACCTTCTCTAACAGAATCCAAGAAATGGAGGAACGAATTTCAGGACTTGAAGATACAATCGTAGAACTCAAAAAAAAATTAAAGAAAATGCTAAATCCAAAAAGTTACTGACACAAAACATCCAAAAAAATCAAGGACACCATGAGAAGAAGAAACCTGAGAATAATAGGCATTGAGCAAAGATAAAATGCCCAACTCCATGGCCCAGAAAATATCTTCAGCAAAATCATCAAAGAAAATTTTCCCACCACATAATAATAGAAACACAAAATATACAGAACAAAGAAAAAATATTAAAAGCTGCAAGGGAAAAATGCAGAGTAACATACTGTCGCAAACCTATCAGAATTACACAAGACTTCTCAGCTGAGACCATGAAAGCCAGAAGGGCCTGGACAGAGGTCCTGCAAACCCTAAGAGACCACAGATGCCAGGCTAGAATACTAAACACAGCAAAACTATCAATAACCATTGATGGAGAAAAAATATTCCACGACAGAAACAAATTCATACAGTACCTATCCACAAATCCAGCATCACAGAAGTTACTAGAAGGAAAACTCCACCCCACAGGGATGAGTTACAAGCAAAACTGCACAGGAAATTGATAACTACATTATGCAAAATCACAACCTCATAAACTCTCAACTGTAAACATCAGAATGAAGGGACTTAACAGTCACTGGTCATTAGTATATCTCAACATCAATGGTCTCAATTCCCCAATAAAAAGACACAGACTAACCGAATGGATGCATAAGCAAGACTCAACATTCTTCTGCATCCTAGAAACCCACAGGGACAGACATTGCCTCAGGGTAAAAGGCTGGAAAAAATATTTCAAGCTAATGGTCAGAAGAAGCAAGCTGGTGTAGCCATTCTAATATCTAATAAAAACAGACTTTCAACCAAAATTAATCAAAAGAGATAAGGAAGGAAACGTCATACTCATCAAGGATAAAATCAAGCAGGATGACATCAAAATTCTGAACATCTATGCTCCAAATACAAGGGCACCTACATTTGTAAAAGAACTATTAACAAAGATTAAACCACTCACTGATCCCCACACAGTAATAATGGGAGACATCAACACCCCACTTTCACTGAAGTATATGTCATTTAAACAGAAACTAAGCCAAGAAATAACATCACTAACCAAGGTCATGGATCAAATGGATCTAAGAGATGTTTACAGAACTTTCCATCCAAAAACAAAGGACTATACTTTCTTCTCAGCACATCATAGAACTTCCCCAAAATTGATCTCATAGTAGGTCACAAAGCAAGCCTCAGCAGATACAAGAATGAAATAATACCTTGTATCTTATCAGATCACCATGGTCTAAGGCTGGACTTCAACAACAACAGAAATACAAAAAGCCTACTCACATGTAGAAACTAAACAGCTTTCTACTTAATGAGACCTGAGTCTGGGAAGAAATAAAAGAAGCAATTAATGACTTCCTGAAACTCAATGAAAATGAAGGAACAACATACTCAAATTTGTGGGACACATTGAAAGCCGTGCTAAGAAGAAAATTCATAGCACTAAGTGCCTTTAAAAAGAAACTGGAAACATCACACATAAGCAATTTAAAAACAAATCAGGAAGCCTTAAAAAAAAGTTGTAGAAATACCCAAGAGGAGTAGATGTCTGGAAATAATCAAACTCAGGGCTGAAATCAATAAATTAGAAACAAAAAGAACAGGTCAAAGAATCAACAAAACCAGGAGCTGGTTTTTTTTTTTTGAGAAAATCAACAAGATAGACAAACCGTTAGACAAACTAACTAAAAGGCAGAGAGGCAGTATCCAAATCAACAAAATCAGAAATGAAAGGGGAGACATAACAACAGACATTGAAGAAATACAAAGAATCATAAGATCCTACTTTAAAGGAACATATGCTACAAAAATGGAAAATCTAAGCGAAATGGACAATTTTCTTGATCAATTCCACGTGCCAAAATTAAATCAAGATGAGATAAACAAATTAAATAGTCCTATTTCTCCTATAGAAATAGAAGCAATCATTGATAGTCTCTTAATAATAATAATAATAATAATAATAATAATAATAATAATAATAATAATAATAAAAGCTCAGGGCCAGATGGCTTCATCGGAAAATTCTACCAGACCTTTAAGGATGAGCTAATACAAATACTCTTGAAGTTACTCCAAAAGATAGAAATGGATGGAACATTACCAAATTCTTTCTATAAGGCCACAGTTAAATTGATACCTAAACCACACAAAGATCCAACAAAAAAAGAAAACTTCAGACAAATTTCTCTTATCAAGATAGATGCAAAGAAACTCAATAAAATACTTACAAAATGCATACAAGAACATATCAAAGATATCATTCACCATGACCAGGTAGGCTTCATTTCAGGCTGGTTGATCATTGGAATCGAATTGAAGACCCAGATATGAATCCACACACATATAGTCACTTGATTTTTGACAAAGAAGTCAAATCTATTCAATGGAAAAAGGATAGCATCTTCAACAAATTGTGCTGGTGTAACTGGATGTCTATGTGCAAAAAAATAAAACTGGACCCTTATTTGTCACTATTCACAAAACTCAAGTCCAAGAGCATCAAAGACCTCAACATAAAACCAGAGACACTATACAGTTAGAAGAAAAAGTGGGGAAGAGCCTGGGACACATTGGCAGAGGAGACAACTTCCTGAAAAGAACAGCAACAGCCCTTAAGGTCAACAATTAATAAATAAGATCTCATGAGGCTAGAAGATTCTGTAAGGCAGGAGACACTGTCAAAAGCACAAAGCAACAGCCTAAAGACTGGGAAAAGATCTTCATCAACCCTTCATCTGACAAAGGTCTAATATCCAAAATATATAAAGAACTCAAAAATTAAACACCACCAAAAGAAATAACCCAATTGAGAAATGAGGCTCAGAACTAAACAGAGACTTCTCAACAGAGGAATATTGAGTGGCTGACAAACACTTAAAGAAATGCTCAACCTCCTTAATTTTCAGGGAAATGCAAATCAAAACTACTCTGAGAGTCTATCTTACACCCATCAGATTGGCTAAGATCAAAAATCCAAGCAACAGGTCATGCTGGCAAGGATGTGGTGGGAATGCAAACTAGTACAACCACTTTGCAAATCTATCTGGCACTATCTCAGAAAACTGGGAATATGGCTTCCTTAAGACCCAGTTATTCCACTCCTTGGAATATACCCAAAAGATGCTCCAGCACACAACAGCGACATATGCTCAACCATATTCATAGCTGCCTTATTCATAATAGCCAGAACATGGAAACAGCCTAAGTGTCCCTCAGTAGAAGAACGGATAAAGAAACTGTGGTACATTTACACTATGGAATACTACTCAGCTATTAAAAACAAGGAATATCTGAAATTTGTGGACAAATGGATTAAACTAGAAATGATCATACTGAGTGAGCTAACACAGAAGCAGAAAGACTTAAATGGTATATACTCACTTATATCTGGATACTAGCCAAAGGGGCATGTTTCATGAAAGTATTCACTTATCAGAAAAGTGGGACAGGGGGAAGACATCCTATTGGGACTCTAGGTGAGAGAAGTATGGGACAATGGGGAAATAGAAGCATCTGGAGGGTCCTAGAAACCTACAAGAAGGACAATTTGACTGGCAGATCTGGGCTCAGGGTCCTGCTCAAACTAAGGAACTAGCCAAGGACTGTACATACAATAAATATTGAACTTGGACCCAGATCTAGCCATTGGACAGGACATTCTCCACAGTTGAGTGAAGAGTGGGGACTGATTTTCACACAAACACTGGTGCCCCATATTTGACCACATCCCTTTGATAAGGAGGCCTGGTGGCACCCAGAGGATGGATAGCAGGCTGCTAAGAAGAGACTTGATACCTTATGAGCATATGCAGGGGGAGGAGGTCTACCTCAGGCACAGTCATATAGGAGGGGAGGAGGGGGAAAGCAGAAGTGAGGAGGAGTGAGGAAGGAATGGGATGATATAAGGTATCAGATAACTATTGAGATGTAATATGAATGAATGAACAAAAAAAGAAGTTAAAGAAAAAGAAATCCAATTAGACCATCACCATTTGTTGAAGATGCTATTTTTTCCCTTGTGTATTTTTGGCCTCTTCATCAAAGACCAAGTGTCCTTAGTGTGTGAGTTTATTTCTGGGTATTCAATTCAATTGCATTGATCCAACAGTCTGTTTCTAGGCCAGTCCTTACCATTTTTATTATTGTTGTTCTACTGTCAGCTTGAGATCAGGGATAGAGATACCTCCAGAAGATCTTTTATTTTACAGGATTGTCTTAGCTATTCTGGGTTTGTTGTTTTTGCATATGAAGTTGATAATTGTATAAAGAATTTTGTTGACAAGACATGTTAACTTCTGGCAACACCCAGCCTACCTCAAAGAAGATGACAAGCATCAAAGAACCTCCTTATGGAGTCTGCTTCAAATTCGGCAAACAAAGCACTTGCCAAAATCCTCACTTCTGCCTCAGACAGAATTCTGTCTAAAAATGGGCAAGATTGGCTGCAGGCAGATTCAACAACCAAACTCTGCCAAGACAATGTAAGCAAGTCCTCAATAGTTCATGCCTCACAAATATGTCTGTCAGATATATTGGGCCAGAAGAATGAAATGATGCACCAATATTACTGAGAGTTTTGGGTGACTGTTCAGGAAGTAAACAGTCTCTGTCATTTTTTTCATTTTGGAAGCTGTTAACGTATACTCTTGGTTCACTCAGGTACTGAAGTTTTATTCTTTCTCAGGTCTCTGATCAGATTGAAGACCAGAGAGTTTAGTCTTACAATTAAGCTTAGTTGTTTAGGGGTTAAGATGTTTTTAGGTCTGGATAGATGTTTTAAGTTAATAGAGATGAGATATAGTAGATGTTGATTTTCATTCAGAATTTTAGACTCATCAAGATAGGAAGGATATCGATTTCAAGTTTTCCAAATACAAATAGCCAAATCACTGTTAATGTAGCATTTATGTAATTACTGATTGTTTCTTGGTTCTTCCTGCTATATGTAGTTTATTTTATCTATGTGTGATAATATAAATGTATATGTAATAAAAGAAATAAAATAAAAAAGTATTGTGTTGGCATTTTGATGAAAATTGCATGGAATCTGTAGCTTGCTTTTGGTAGGAAAGCCATTTTTACCACATTAATCCTACTCAACTATAAGCATGGGAGATCTTTGTATTTTCTGATATTTTCTTCAGAGACTAGAAGATCTTGTCATGTAGGAATTTCACTTGCTTGATTAAAGTTACACCAAGATATTTTATATTATTTGTAGCTATTTTGAAAAGTACTTTTTCAGTAATTTCTTTTTTAGCTAGTTCATCATTTGTATACAGGAAGGCTACTGATGTTTTTGTGTTTTAATTTTTTATCCAACCACTTTGCTGAAGGTTTTATTTCATCTGAATGAGTTTTCTGGTGAAATTTTTCATGTCACTTATGTATACTATAATATCTTCTGCTAATAGGGATACTTTGACTTCTTCCTTTCTACTTTATATCCCTTTGATCTCCTTTAGTTGTCTTACTGCTCTATCTAGAACTTCAAGCAGTATGTTGAAGAAATACAGAAAAAGTGGCATGCCTTGTCATGTCCCTGATTTCATTGGAATCAATGTAAGTTTCTCTCTATTTAGTTTGATGCCGACTATTGGCTTGCTGTACATTGCCTTTCCTATGTTTAGGTATGTGCCTTGTATCCTTAATCTCTCCAAGACTTTTAAGATGAATGGATTGCGATTTTGTCAAATGCTTTTTTAACATCTAATGAGATGATCATTTAAATTTTTTTTCTGTTTGTTTATATGATGTATTACCTTGTTAGATTTTCTTACATTGAACCATCCCTTCCCCTTGGGTAGAAACCTACTTTATCATGGTATATGATTTATCTGGTGTTCTTGGATTCAGTTTGAGAGTATTTTATGGAGTTTCTTTGTTGTTGTTGTTTCATCAAAGTTAATAAGAAAATTGGTTTGAAATTCTCTTTCTTCAATGGGTCTTTGTGTGATTGACCTATCGGAGTGAATGAGGCTTTATAGAATGAGTTTGGTAAAGTTCCTTCTTTTTCTATTTTCTGTAATAATTTAAAGAGTATTGGTATTAGCTTTTCATTGAAAGTCTGTTAGAATTCTCTAATAAAACTATTGTAACCAGGATATTTTTTTCATTCTTAATTTGTATATTGTCTCTCTGCCTTTTAGTTAATTTGGATAAGGGTTTGTCTTTCTTGTTGTTTTTCTCAACCAGTTATTTGTTTCATCAATTGTTTGTTTTGTACTGTATGTTTTTCCATTATTAATTTCAGCCCTGAGATTGATTATTAATCCATTCCTATTGAATGTGCTTCCTTTCTTTTTGTTCTAAAGCTTTTAGCTGTGCTGCAAACTGCTAGTATGAGAACTCTCTAATTTTTTATGAAGATACTAATGCTATAAAAATTTCCCTTCACACTGCTTTCACTGTGTTACAGAAGTTTTGTTATGTTGTGCCTTCATTTTCATTGATTTATTGAAAGTCTTTAACTTATTTTTCTATTTTTTTCCCTGCCACAGTATTCATGAAGTAGAGAGTTCTTCAGTATCCATGAGTTTATAAGTTTTATCTTGTTGAAATTTACCATTAATCCACAGTGGTCTGATAAGACCCAAGGGTTATTTCAATTTTCTTGAACCTGTTGAGGCTTGATCTGTAACGAAGTATATAGTCGAATTTGAAGAATATTCCCTTGGGTGCTGAGAAGAATGCATTTTCTTTTTTGTTTGATGAAATTGACTTTAGTTATCTGTAAAGTCTATCTGATTCATAATGTCTGATAGTTTCAATATTTCTCTGTTTAGTTTCTGTCTCAATGACTTGTCCATTGAGTGAGAGTGGGGCATTGAAATCTTCCACTATTAATGTTTAGGGATCAATGTGTGATTTATGTTTACCAAAGTTTCTTTCAGAAATGTGGGTGCCTTTGCACTTGGGTCATGCATATTTAGAAATGAGATGTCATTTTGTTGGATTTTTCCTTTGATGAGCAGGAAGAGTTCTTCCCTCTCTGTTTAAATTAATTTTAGTAGAAATTCTATTTTATGTGATACTAGAATGGCTACTCCAGCTTATTTCGTGGGTTTGTTTGCTTAGACAAGCTTTTTCCAGCCATTTACTCTGAGGTAATATCTATCTTTATTACTGTAGCAGAATGATGGATCCAATTTTTCAATCTACTCTGTTAGCTTATGTGTTCTTATTGGAGAATTGAATGCATTTATTTTAAAAGGTATTAATGACCAATGATTGTTAACTCCTGTTTGTTTGATGTTGGTAGTTCTGAAGCTCATATGTGTTGTCTGTATGTGTGCTTCCATTCTTTTGGTTTCGCTGATGGGATATTATTTATTTTCTGTGTTTTCCTGGTTGTAGTTAGCCTACATGGGTTGGAATTTTTCTTCTAGTGTCTTCTGTAGGGCTGAATTTATGGATATATATTGTTTAAGTTTGGTGTGTGTGTGTGCGTGTGTGTGTGTGTATGTGTGTGTGTGTGTGTATGTGTGCGTTATACATCTATGATGATTAGGTAATTAAAAGGTATGCTGCGTATAGTAGTCAGAGGTCATATCTGTAGTTTCTTAGTGTCTGTAAGTAATTCTGATAGGTTTGCCTGTGAGGAGCCATGCTTAATTCAGCCATATTAGAAATCCTGTGCTTAGGCTGCACACTATGACCTTAGAGTTGTTGACCTTTGCTGAATGAGGTCTTGTGTTAGGCTATCTTTGGATTGTTTATCTTTGAAATAAATAGGGAAGTTATTACAGGGAGCTATTCAGAAGATTGTATTCTTGCCTGGGGGCTAGGGCAAGTGAGATTACAATAGATCTTGTACTGACCTTGCTATATAAAGTTTACTTGCCTGCATTAAAGTGAGTCTTGATTAGAAATTTCCAGACTTGACTCAATTTTCTAGTGACTCTGTCCTGACTTTCGATCTGCACACCCTCTTTCAGGTGAACCCTGGTTCGCTTTGTCCCACAAGCCTGGACATTTGCCTTTATACTTTGGATAGGGGTTTGTCTTTTCCACTTAGAGCTTTTTTTTTTAAATAAAAATCATTCATATTACATCTCAATTGCTATCCCATCCCTTGCATCCTCCCTTTTCTCCCTCCCTACTGCTTCCACCCCATTCCCCTTTCTTATGACTGTAACTGAAGGGGACCTCATCCCCTTGAATATGATGTTAGGGTATCAAGTTTCTTCTTAGTAGTCTGTTATCCTTCCTCTGAGTGCCATTGGGCCTCCACATCATGGGTATATGACCAAATATGGGGTACCAGACTTCATGTGAAAGTCAGTCCCCAGTCTCCACTTACCTGAGGAGAATATCCTGTCCATTGCCTAGTCCTGGGCAGTGGTTTGATGATGACTGCACGATTTGTCCTTGATTAGAACTATAGATTGAGCAGAACCCCTGGGCTCAGATCTGCCCATCATAGTGTTCTGCTTGTAGTTTCTAGGATGCTCTGGAGCCATCTATTTCCCTATCTCCTATATTCCTCTCACCTCTATCCCACTTTCCTGGTAAGTGAAGACTTTCATGAGACATGCCCCTTGGGCTACTGTCCAATTATAAGTGAGTATATATTATTTGAGTCACTCTGCTTTTGTGTTAGCTCACTCATTACGATCATTTCTAGTTCAATCCATTTGTCCACAAATTTCAGATATTCCTTGTTTTTAATAGCTGAGTAGTATTCCATAGTGTAAATGTACCACAGTTTCTTTATCCGTTCTTCTACTGAGGAATATTTAGACTGTTTCCATGTTCTGGCTATTATGAATAAGGCTGCTATGAACATGGTTGAGCATATGTCGCTGTTGTATGCTGGAGCATCTTTTGGGTATATTCCAAGGAGTGGAATAGCTGGTTCTTGAGGAAGCCCTATTTCCAGTTTTCTGAGATAACACCACACTGATTTCCAAAGTGGCTGCACTAGTCTGCATTTCCACCAGCAATGAAGGAGTGTTCCTCTTTCTCCACATCCTTGCCAGCATGTGGTGTCATTTGAATTTTTGATCTTGACCATATTGATGGGAGTAAGATGGAATCTCCGATTTGTTTTGATTTGTATTTCTCTAATGACTAAAGACGTCGAGCATTTCTTTAAGTGTTTGTCAGCCATTCAATATTCCTCGGTTGAGAATTCTCTGTTTAGTTCTGAGCCCCATTTCTCAATTGTGTTATTTGGTTTGGTGGTGTTTAATTACTTGAGTTCTTTATATATTTTGGATATTAGACCTTTGTCATATTCAGGGATGGTGAAGATTTTTTCCCAGTCTTTAAGCTGTTGCTTTCTACTGTTGACAGTGTCCTCTGCCTTACAGAAGCTTCTCAGCCTCATGAGGTCTCATTTATTAATTGTTGACCTTAAGGCCTGGGTTGTGGGTGTTCTTTTCAGGATGTTGGCTCCCATGCCAATGTGTTCCAGACTTTTCCTCACTTTTTATTCTAACCAATTTAATGTCTCTGGTATTATGTTGAGGTCCTTAATCCACCTGGACTTGAGTTTTGTGCATGGTGACAAATATGGGTCCAGTTGCATTTTTCTACATGTAGACATCCAGTTAGACCAGCACCATTTGTTGAATAAGCTATCCTTTTTGATTTAATAGATTTGGCTTATTTGTCAAAAATCAAATGACTATATGTGTGTGGATTTGTTTCTGGGTCTTCGATTCAATTCCATTGATCCACTGGCCTATAGCTGTGCCAGTACCATGCCATTTTAATTAGTGTTTCTCTGTATTACAGCTTGAGATCAGGAATGGAGGTTCCTTCAGAGAATCTTTTATTGTTTAGGATTGTTTTTCCTATTGTGGGTTTTTTGTTTTTCCATATGAAGTTGAGAATTGATCTTTCAATGTCTTTAAAATATTGTGTAGGTATTTTGGTAGGGATTGCATTGAATCTGTAAATTGCTTTTGGTAAGATGGCCATTTTTACTATGTTCATTCTCCCAATCCACAAGCAAGGGACCTCCTTCCATCTTCTGATGTCATTTTCAAGTCTGTCTTCAGAGATTTAAAGTTTTTCAAACAAGTCCTTCACTTGCTTTGTTAGAGTATTGGAATTAGCTCTTCTCTGAAGGTCTGGTAGAATTCTGTGCTGAAACCATCTGGCCCTGGGCTTCTTTTGGTTGGGAGACTATGAATGATTGCTTCTATTTCTTTAGGAGAAATAGGACTACTTAATTGGTTTATCTGTTCTTGATTCAATTTTTGCAAGTAGAATCGACCAAGAAAATTGTCCATTTCCCTTAGATGTTCAAATTTTGTGGCATATATGACTTTAAAATAGGATCTTATGATTCTTTGTAATTCTTCAATGTCTGTTGTTATGTCTCTCTTTTCATTTCTGATTTTCTTGATTTGGATAGTGTCTCTCTGCCTTTTAGTTAGTTTGGCTAACGGTTTGTCTGTCTTGTTGATTTTCTCAAAGAATCAGCTCCTGGTTTTGTTGATTCTTTATAGTGTTCTCTTTGTTTCTAATTTAATGATTTCAGCCTTGAGTTTGATTATTTCCAGATGTCTACTCCTCTTGGATGCTTTTGCTTCTTTTTTTCCTAGGGCATCTAGCTGTGTCATTAAGTTGCTTATGTGGGATGTTTCCACTTTCTTCTTAGAGGCACCTAGTGCTATGAATTTCCCTCTTAGCACTGCCTTCAATGTGTCCTAAAAATTTGGGTTGTTGTTCCTTCATTTTCATTGAATTGCAGGAAGTCTTCTATTTATTTCTTTATTTCTTCCCTGACCCAGGTGTCAACAAGTAGAGAGTTGTTTAGTTTCCATATGTGTGTTGGCTTTTTATTATTTCTGTTGTTGAAGTCCAGTCTTTAAATCATGGTAATCTGATAGTATACATGATATTATTTCAAACTTCTTGACTCTATTGAGGCTTGCTTTGTGACCTATTATGTGATCAATTTTGGAGAAGGTTCCATGGGGGTGCTTAGAAGGTGGTATAATCCTTTGGGGTTGGGTGAATAATTCTGTGGATATTTACTAGATCCATTTGATTCATGATATTGATTAATGTTGTTACTTCTTGGTTTAGTTTTTGTTTCAATGACCTATCCTTCAGTGAAGTGGGGTGTTGAAGTCTCCCACTATTATTATGTGGGGCTCAATGTGTGATTTGATCTTTGTTAATAGGTCTTTTACAAATGTGGATGCCCTTGTATTAGGAGCATAGATGTTCAGAATTGTGATGTCATCCTCCTTGACTTTACCTTTGATGAGTATAAAGTGTCCTTCCTCATCTCTTTTGATTAGTTTTGGTGTAAAGTCTAATTTATTAGATATTAAAATGGCTACACCAGCTTGCTTCTTGTGTCCATTTGCTTGGAGTACTTTTTCCCAGCCTTTTACCCTGAGGTAATGTCTATCCTTCTGGCTGAGATGTGTTTTTTGGACGTAGAAGAATCTTGGGTCTTGCTTATGCATCCATTCAATTAGTCTGTGTCTTTTTTATTGGAGAATTGAGATCATTAATGTTGAGAGATATTAGTGCCCAGTGACTGTTAAGTCCCTTGATTTTGATGTTTGTTGCAGTAGAGTACTTGTGTGGTTGTTTTTGTGACAACATAGTTATCTAAATCCTAAATAGTTTCAGTTGAAGTTTGTCACTTTGGTTTGGAGTTTTCCTTCTATAAACTTCTGTAAGGCTGGATTAGTGGTTAGGAACTGTTTGAATTTGTTTTTATCATGGAAAATCATGTTTTCTCCATCAATAGTTATTGAAAATTTTGCAGGATATAGTAATCTTCCCTGGAACCTATGGTCTCTTAGGGCTTGCAGGACCTCTGTCCAGGCCCTTCTGGCTTTTATGGTCTCTGTTGAGAAGTCAGGTGTAATTCTAATAGGTTTGCCAATAAATGTTAATTGGCCTTTTTCCCTTACTGCTTTTAATGTTTTTTTTTTATTCTGTATATTTTGTGTCTTGATTATTATGTGGTGAGAGGATTTTCTTTTCTGGTCTATTCTATTTGGTGTTCTATAGGCCTCTTGTATGTTTATTTGCACCTCCTTTCTTAGATTGGGGAAAATTTCTTCTATGATTTTGTTGAAGATATTTTTAGGTCCTTGGAGCTGGGCATCTTCTCTTTCCTCAACTTCTATTATCACTAGATTTTGTCTTTTCATGGTGTCCTTTATTTCTTGGATGTTTTGTGTCAGGAATTTTTCAGATTTAGCATTTTCTTTCATGTTTAAGTTCTACCATAGAATCTTCTACTGCCGATATTTGTTCCTCCATAACTTGAATTCTGTTAGAAAAGCTTAGGTCTGTATTACTTGCATGCTTCTCTGAGTTCGCTTGTTCCTATCTTTCTTCTGTCTGCATTTTTATCATTGTTTCCATTTTCATCTTCAGATCTTGAACCGTTTTATTGATTTCCTTCATCTGGCTGTTTGTGTTTCCTTGAGTTTCTTTGAGTGACTTTTTATGGGCCTTCAGATCTTGAATTGTTTTATTGACTTCCTTAATATGGTTGTTTGTCCATTCCTACATTTTTTCCAGTTCCTCTCTATAGGCCTCTTTAATGTCTTCAGTTTGTTTGGCTGCATGTTCCTGCATTTGTTTTCGGATCTTATTTGTTTCCTCCATTATCATCTTAATTACTATGGACTGGAGGTCATTTTCTTGCATTTCAATTGTGCTTGAGTTCTTAGGGTTGATGTCATGTTCTAGGACTCTTTGCGGACTGGTGATCCCAGAAACACACTCTGTTCCCCCTGGACTTAGTATGGTCCAGGTCTTCTAGACACTGTGCCAATCACACCTGCAGGTGGATCGCCATGCCAATTACCTCAGTTAGTGGGGCCTTGCCTGCAGCCCTGTTTACTCACTTGAGTAGCTGCAGCCCTGGTGGCTGCTCTTCAGGGCGCTCTGTGCTCTCTAGGTGGGCTCTGAGACTCTCTGTGGGCTCCCAGAAATACACTCTTTGTTCCCACTGGACCTAGTATTGTTCAGATTTTCCAGACACCACACCAATCACTTCAGCAGGTGGAACCTTGCCTGTGTTCCGGGCTACTTGCTTGAGAGTCTTCAGCCGGAGTGCACGCTTTTCAGGGAGGACCTTGCTCTCTGCCTGGGCTCTGGGTCTCTCTGCAGACCCCCATGAAACATGCTCTCTGTTCCTCCTGTACCTGGTATTATCCAGATCTTCTGGGTACTGTGCCAAATACCTCACTAGGAGAGGCCTTGTCTGTGTTCAGCTACCCATTTGAATGTCTGCAGCCACAGTGGCTCCTCTCTAGGGGACCGGGCATTGTGTGTGGGATCAGGGTCTCACTGTGGACCCCCAGATACATGCTCTTTATTCCCCCTGGACCTATTACTGTCCAGGTCTTCTGGATTCTGAGGCAATCACCTTAGTAGGTAAGGCCTTGCTAGCATTCCCGGCTACCCGCTTGAGTATCTGCAACCACAGTGGCTGCTCTCCAGAGGGTCCGTGAAGGTTCAGGGTCTCACTGTGGACTGCCAGAAGCATGCTCTCTGTTCCCCTTGGACGTATTACTGTCCAGATCTTCCAGACACTGTGTCAAACCCTTCTGCAGTTGGGATCTTGCCTTTATTCCAGGCTACCTGTTTGAGTGGCTGCTGCCCCTGCAGTGGCTGCTCTCCAGTTGGTCCATGCTCTCCATGAGTTCGGGAGTGCGCACGATTTCTGTAGTTTATTTCTGTCGAAAAGTAGAATTCTCCCACTTTGGTGGAGTGGGAAGCTTGGTGTTCCTGGTTGAGAAAAGAATCCAAATCTCTCACTTGATTATTCTGGTTTCTAAACAAGGTCTACCCCGCTCGCTGCCATCTTGGATCCCCATTTGCAGCTTTTAATATTCTTTCTTTATTCTGTAAAATTAATGATTTGACTATTTGGGGACATGAGCATTTTCTTGCGTGAAGATTTTTTTTGGTTGAATATATTTTGCTGCTTTGTTAGTTTCTTGTAGGTTAATAGGCATCTCTTTCTTTAGGTTGAGTAAGTTTTCTTAAATGATTTTGTTGAAACCATTTTCTGTGCATTAGAGTTGAGAGTCATCTTCTTATCATTCGATTATTCTTAGATTTGATCTCATCGTAGTTTCCCAGAATTTTTAGATGTTTTCTGTCAAGCACTTTTTATATTTCACATTTTCTTTGACTGATGTATTCATTTCTTAAATCCTATTTCTACAACTGAGATTCTTTTATCTCTTACATTCTTTGGGGATGATTTGTCTGCAGTTTCTGTTCTCTCCCCTAGATTTTCCATCTTCAGGATTGCCTCAGTTTATATTTTCTTTATTGCTTCTTGGACACTCTTCTTCTCTTCCTTCACTTTTAAATAGTAATTTACTATATATTTCATTAAGGGAATCATTCATTTCCTTCATTTTCTGAATGAATATTCCTATATTTCTTTAAGGGATTCATTCATATACTCTTTTAATGCCTCTATCATCTTTTTACATTTGGATTTAAGGTTGTCTTCTTTTGCTTCAGCTGTGTCAGTTTGTCCAGGGTTATTGTAGTAGGATAGCTGAGTTCTTGTGATGCTACATTAACCTGGCTCTTCTTGGTTGTGTTCTTATACTGGCTTTCTGCCATCTGTTTTTTCCATAGTGTTGGCTTGGTTCCTGCTGCTGACAGGATTCCTTGGATAGGCCTTTTTAGGCCTCATAGTAGAGCTCAAATATGTGTAGACAGCTTACTACAGTTTGATCCTGGGGAACTGAAGGCCTAGTTGTTCTTCTGTTTTCTGTGTCCCAGGGAGCAGGAGAAAGGCTGGATGGACTCTAATCTGGCTTTTCCTGGGTACTTAAAAGCCTTGATGTTCATGGAGCCAGCAGGCCTTCTCCAGAGAGAAGGTTATGGAGGTGAGATGAGGAAGGAGGCCAGTGTGCACTTCACCTCTGCTGGCTGTGTTCCTGACAGACAGGATAAAGTCTGGGCAGGCTCTAACTTGGTGTTTTCTTGGGATCTTCTTGCCTGTTTAATCTTGGGGCCAGCAGGCCTCTTCCAGAAGGTATATTATAAAAATCATAATTAATACTCTGGGAAATGAAAATTATGACCAAAGAAGAAAAAAATAGCAACAATCAAACTGGAAAAAAGTAAGCACAAAATTGACTAAAGCACTTTTCATAAAATCCATCCAAAAATATTCAAGTGAAATATTTTAGTTAATCAGGGACAAAAAAAACTCTACAATGCATTAGACACAATTAGCACAAGTATGTATGAACAAACACATTTATCTCTGTGCTTAATGAGGTACTTCTTTCTCAAACATATGGTGATATGTTATATTCTTTCTTAGCAGATTAGTATAATGTCTGTATCTTTCCCAGGCTCAGAGTAATAGTGGCCAGCTTGTGTTAAAATCTCTCAGAAAATTCCATCAGCCTAGAGGAGGATGGGACTTCCTCCGAAGAGTATATACTGGGGCTTTCACGGCTAAAGTCCTTTCAGTTACAGAGCAGCTACATGCCTTTGTTTCTCAATTACACTAAGGTGAGAGCTTACTTCCATAGCCATATTACCTTGGAAGAAAACCTATTTAAAATTATTACTGTCTCCTGTTCTGTATGCAGAAGAGAAGAAAAATAAAACAGTGAGGCATTTGAGTATTATCATTTATCATTTTTAAAAAGTCTTAATAAAAATGTCCATAGAGTCAATATGATATTTATGAAAATCAAAATAAATATAAGTAAATATTTAAACATGTTGATATATTAAATATGAAAAACAAAATATCATTTATGACTATCTATAGAAAAATATTGTCAAGCTAATTCTACACCAAGCAAAATGAAATTCATAAAGCAGAACAAGTTCATAGAATACTTATAGAGGAAGAATTTAAAAATGCTGTTTACATTCATTTTATGAATTAATATCCAGCACATAAAATCTATAGAAACTAGAAAATATAGGATAAGAGAAACTGTCCCATAAGGTATACATAGAAATCTGATATGTGTTTTTCAGCAATTTCCACAGGTTAAAACAGCCCCTCCAAGAAGGAAGGGATGATCAGGAGATTCAGGAAGACACTTCCCACAAATTGGGAAACTGAAAACTACAATTTCTCCTGGGTCTCTCTCCAACATTATGAAAGCAAAAGTGATAAAACAGGCTTACCAGCAGAGTTGTTGAGAGTCTCAGACATGTGGAGCTGTCCCCAAGTCCTTCTTAGAGTGTTCATGTTATGTCCCCATCATCATCTACCCATAGTCATGTTGTGATGTCCTTCTCTCCCCTTTCAGTTGAATCTTCCATGATACAGCTTCCTTTGTACACCTTGCACTACTGGAATTAAGCCCAAGAAACTCATGGACCCACCAAATTGGACTTTGGTATAATCGTGTGTTCCCAGTGTGTGTTATATTTTTAGGAAAGAGTATCACACACACAACACTATCATAACAAAAAATAAAATTATAGACTCTTGTGAGAACTATAGATATGATTGATATAGAGAAGAAGAAGAATCCTACAGGAGAATTGGAATAAGTGATTACATTTAACCATAAAAATTGAATTCTGTTAGTGCAAAGTATCATCTAAGTCCTAAAAAAAAAAAGAAGAAGAAGAAGGAAGGAAAGAAAGAAAGAAAGAAAGAAAGAAAAAATAAAACAAAGATTTCAAAACTAAAAGAGGTTTAAGGTGGCACTATAATGTATCTACAGTAAGTAATAGACATAATTTTTAAATGCCATATTCTGTATGTCTCTGAGGTTTTTGAAGACTTTAACTATTTTACCTTATCTTTCTATAGAATCATATCTATCTGTTGCACCTAAGATGTATATTCTTATGATAAAAATAGGCTGGTAATTGATATGACCATGATTTAATCAACTAACAATTAACTTGTATAACTTATTTATCCTAAGCAGCCTTCAAAAGCTGTTTCAAAGTATTGGAAGTAAACCTTGTATTATAATTGATATATATATATATATATATATATATATATATATATATATATATATGCTCATATTAGAGTAGGAATATATTATATGTGTGAAGAATAATCTTACATTTGAATTCTATACCACTGTCTAAAATTAAACTTATATTACATCTATATACAAAATTCTATTCTAGTGAATTAAAATAGCCTTAGGAATGACAATTAACACATTAAGTTGAGTAGATTCACTAATCTACTTTTTGTTCTATCTTTCCTATAAATTTCTATGTTACTCCTTCTTTCTTTTCAACCCCTATCTCCAAACCTAAGAATGCAAGATGAAGGAAAAGGGAGACACCCCAGACTCCAACATTATTTTCTCTCTAAATAAGACCAATAATAATTGTAACTAACTCCCATTGATAATAACCCTCTATAGGCCAAGAAAACAATGAAAAACCTACCTGACTCCACTTAAAGGAAATGGGGTGTCATTCTGTTAAGGATTTTTTAGCTTATTTGGTACAAATAATACCATTGTAGGGGCCCAAATAAAATTGGGGGAATGGTTAAGCAAGCTAGAAATAGCATTTGTGATTGAGTCTAAACGTTGGCAAATTCCCAGCTTAATTATAATCCTGTGTGGAACAGTCTGAAATGCTGGACCAACAGGGATTGGAGGCTTTCTTCAAAGATGTACTGGGAGCTGTCTTGCTCTGATGAGGAACAACTGAAGCACTTTGTGCTGCATCATGAAGAATACAGGATGTCAGTGTCCAGCAATGCAGAGAGGGATGTCAGTGTCCAGCAATGCAGAGAGGGATGAATCCTGTCAGGTCTGATCCAATGTTAATGTCTGATTATTTTGATTTGAAAACATATAATTTCTCACAAGCATTATACAGTCATACAATTATAAAGGTAGAAGGTGTGTTTGATGCACAGAACAATTAGGGCTGGTTCTCTGCTCTTTGGATGAGTAGAAAAAAAGACATTTGTAAATCTTCATTCATGCTATATGAAGAATGGTACCTGATAATAATTCATAGGTGTTCTGTAGCCAACAAGAAACATTATCTGTGCCTAGACATTCATGTCTCAGCCCATGTCAGAGTTATTCCCATATACTGGGATTAGCAATATAAGTTACCTGCTTGTTCTGCAGTTTAAATTTCTCACATTCTGATTGAATCCTCCTCCCTTATCCCCTCCCAATCCCTCCTCCCTCCCCTGTCCTCTCTCCTTCCCTCCCCTTGTCCTCAGAAAGGGAATCCCTTTTCCCCTAACATCTGATCTCAACCTACCAAGTCTCATCTTTACTACTTGTAACCTCTTCCTCTGCAGCCAGGCAAGGGTTCTCTGCCCAGAAGTGATCAACGTTTCGTGGTGGCCAGAGTACAGGTCTGAATTAGGCCCTACTCTCTACTTTATGTGAACCACAAGTAGACTGTGCTATTACACCTCCGCAATTCTAAAAATTCACTGACAACAATAGAGGATAACTCCTGGCAATGCCCAGCCTACCTCAAAGATGAAGAGGCTCATGAAAAAAACTGCTTATGGAGATGGCTTCAAATGGTACAAACAAGCCACTGAGAAAATTTTTCTCATTTCTACCACAGACAGAATTCTGCCTTAAAAAGGGCAATCTTGCATACAGGCAGAGTAGATGGCAAAACTCTGAGAAGATAGGGTAAGCAAGTCCTCAATATGTCCTGCCTCATGAATATGTTTGTCAGATATATTGAGCCAGAAAGCTAAAGATGATGCTCCAATGTTATATTTGGGTGACTACTGTGGTAGCAAACTTTCTCTGTCATCTTCTCATTTGGATAGCTATTAACTTGTACTCCCAGTATACTTAATTAATCAATTTTATTCTTTCTCAGGTCTCTGATAGAGTTGAAGACAAGATAGTTTTGTTTTAAAATTAAGCTTAGTTGTTTAGAATTTAAAATAGAATTTTAAAGTTGATAATGATGAGTTATGATAGATACTGATTTACTTTCAGAATTTTAGACTCAGCAAGATAGGAAAGATGTTGCCAAATACAAATGGCCAAAACACTAAGAATATAACATTTATATAATTCCTTATTTTGTCATGGTCCTATAGTATAAGTAGTTTATTGTATATACGTATAATAATATAAATGTATATGTAAAAATAAAAATATTTAAATAAAAATATAAAAACTAACACATGTTCATTCTCAAAAAGTAATAGATATAATAAACCAGTAATAAAGTCATAATATTCATTGTTATTTTGTAAATAAAGATTTATTCTTTCTGTGGGAAATGAATCAATAGAACCAAATATAAGAGCATACTTAAGGGCAGGAGAGATGGTTAAGAGTGTGTGCTGCTCTTATAAAAGACTCAAGTTCCATTAGCAGCAACCCATTGGGCAGCTCATACAACCTTCTATAACTCTAGATCCAGATCCAGGGGTCTGACATGCTCATCTGGCTTCCAAGATATATGCACATGTGTGCTTAATTGTAGGCATGCACATGCATGCTCACACACACACACACGCGCGCGTGCACACACACACACACACACACACACACACAAACACACACACAAGCACAATGATATATTTAAAATATATATCACCATTAGGCAAAAAGCTATTCTGTAAACATATGGGAAAATATTGGCAAGAAAATGAAAGAATTATAGATCATATTTAGGTCATACAATTGGAATTTTGGTCTGTGATTTCTGAAATTACAAAGGCAAGCATGTCTTCATGATTTTTGAGCTGTGTATAACCAGTTCAGCATGTATTTATTTTGCAACTTCCGAGACTGATAAAAAAAAATGGAGTCCATAATGCATGCAAAATTCTATAGCTGTTAAATGTCTGTATTTCAAATGATGAATTCTCTCTTTTTCTTTTCTTTTTTTGTTTTTAAATTTTTTTATATTTTATTAATTTAGTCATATTACATCTCAGTTCTTATCCCATCCCTTGTATCCTCCCATTCCTCTCTCTCTCCCACTTCCCCTTACTCCCCCCGCATGACTGTGACTGAGGGGGACCTCCTCCCCCTGTATATGCTCATTGAGTATCAAGTCTCTTCTTGGTAGCCTGCTATCCTTCTTCTGAGTGCCGCCAGGCCTCCCCATCCAGGGTACATGGTCAAATATGTGGCAACTGAGTTCGTGTGAAAGTCAGTCCCCACTCTCCATTCAACTGTGGAGAATGTCCTGTCCATTGGCTAGATTTGGCTAGGGGTTCTAAGTTTATTGCACTTATTGTCCTTGGCTGGTGCCATAGTTTGAGTAGGATCACTAGGCCCAGATCTGCCCATCTTGATGTTTTTCTTGTAGGTTTCTAAGATCCTCTGGATCCTTCTATTTCACAATTCTCTCATGCATCTCTCACCTAGAGTCCCAATAGGATGTCTTTCCCTTTATCCCACTTTTCTGGTAAGTGAAGACTTTCATAGGACATGCCCCTTGGGCTAGTGTCCAGACATAAATGAGTATATACCATTTGACTCTTTCTGCTTGTTTATGCTCATTTCTAGTTCAATCTATTTGTCCACAGATTTCAGAAATTCCTTGTTTTTAATAGCTGAGTAGTATTCCATAGTATAAATGTACCATAGTTTCTTTATCCATTCTTCCACTGAGGGACATTTAGGCTGTTTCCATGTTCTGGTTATTATTAATAAGGCCACTATGAACATGGTTGACCAAATGTTCTTGTTATATGCTGGAGCATCATCTGGGTATATTCCAAGAAGTGCAATAGCTGGGTCTTGAGGAAGCCCTATTCCCAGTTTTCTGATATAGTACCAGACAGATTTTCAAAGTGGCTGCACTAGTCTGGATTCCCACCAGCAATGAAGGAATGTTCCTTTCTCTCCACATCCACACCAGCATGTGGTGTCACTTGAGTTTTTTATCTTAGCCATTCTGGTATGTGTAAGATGGACTCTCAGAGTTGTTTTGATTTGCATTTCTCTGATGACTAAGGATGTTGAGCATTTCTTTAAGTGTTTGTCAGCCATACAATATTCCTCTGTTGAGAATTCTCTGTTTAGTTCTGAGCCCCATTTCTCAATTGGGTTATTTGGTTTGGTGGTGTTTAATTTCTTGAGTTATTTATATATTTTGGATATTAGACCTTTGTCAGATGTAGGGTTGATGAAGATCTTTTCCCAGTCTTTAGGCAGTCGCTTTGTACTGTTGACAGTGTCCCCTGCCTTACAGAAGCTTCTCAGCCTCATGAGGTCCCATTTCTTAATTGTTGACCTTAAGGCCTGGGCCATTGGTGTTTTTTTTCAGGAACTTGTCTCCTGTGCCAACGTGTTTCAGGCTCTTTCCCACTTTTTCTTCTAACCAGTTTAGTTTCTCTGGTTTTATGTTGAGGTCCTTGATCCACTTGAACTTGAGTTTTGTGCATGGTGGCAAATATGGGTCTAATTGAACTTTTCTACATATAGACATCCAGTTAGACCAGTACCATTTGTTGAAGATGCTATCCTTTTTTTATTGAATAGAATTGGCTTCTTTGTCAAAAATCAAGTGACCATACATGTATGGATTCATGTCTGGATCTTTGATTTGATACCACTGATGAACCAGCCTATTGCTATGCCAGTACCATGCTGTTTTATCTCCTGTTGCTTTATAGTACAGCTTGAGATCAGGTATGGATATTGCTCTGGAAAATCTTTTATTGTACAAGATTGTTTTAGCTATTCTGAGTTTTTTGTTTTTCCCTATGAAGTTTGAGAATTGAACTTTCAATGTCTTTTTAAAAATGTGTAAGTATTTTGATAGGATTTTCATTGAACCTATAAATTGCTTTTGGTAAGATGGCCATTTTTACTATGTTAATTCTCCCAATCCATGAGCAAGCAATAACATTCATCTTCACATGTCATCTTCAATTTCTTTCTTCAGAGTTTTGAAATAGTTTTTTTTTCATAAAAGTTCTTCACTTGCTTAATTAGAGTAACTCCTAAGTATTGTATACTGCTTGTGACTGTCCTTTAGTCATTTTTCCATTGCTGTTTTTGGCAGGTAGCTTCCGGAGTTGGGTGGAGGTAGTCTGAGGATAGATTCACCCATTTTCTCATGATTTCCCTAAGCCAGAAGCTCTGATGCTTCACTGGTCTGGATGGCAGAAAGTTAGCCCTGTAGTTTGGGTCTGTCACAGCCAGTGATCCCCAGCTCCCCTGTACTGGGGTTCCTGTAATCATCCTAGGTCTCAGAATGTGCATTGGGTCAGGCCAAAGTGTTCACAGCCTTCTGGGTCCTCTTGTGTCGTTGGAGCTCTCCAGGGACTGAAGCAGGTCAGGTGGAGGGGGTCTGATGGCCACTCCACTCCCTGTCTTCCCAAGATTTCTTTAGTCCTGGAGCTCTGATGCTCTACTGGTCTGTCATTCCTGGTAGTATTTCAGGACCCAGACTACTCACAGAGTCCAGGTTAATGTCATGGGGCCCAAACTGCACACATATTGAGTCCAGTTTGCGTCTATGGTCCCAACCTGAGCACTGAGTCCAGTTCATGTCTCTGGACCCAAATGGGTCTCAGAGTCTAATCCATGCACTTAGTCCAGTTAGTGCTGAGTCCACCCAGGGTCTTGGGCCCAAACTGCTCACTGAGCTCACCGAGTTCAGCCGGAGTCTCAGGACCTGGACTGCCTGCCGAGTTCAGCTAGGTTATCTGGGCCCAAACTGCTTGCCAAGGTCAGCCAGGGACTCTGGGCCCAAACCACAAACCGAGTCCAGCCAGGGTCTCAGGGCCAGTACCATGCCCCAAGCTCAGCTAGAGTCACATGCTAAGTCCAGTTTGGGTCTCAGGGCACAAGCTGCATGCCAAGTTGAGCTTGGGTAATGGGGCCCAAAATGTGTGCTAAGCTTAGCTAAGGACTCTGGACCCAAACCATACGCCAAGCTCAGCTAGGGTCTCAGTGTCCAAACTGCACCCTGAGCTAAGCTTGAGTCATGGGGCCCAAATCTTGCACTGAGTCCCCTCTTTCACAGCAATTCCTTCCAGTCACCACACCAATCATTTCTGCTGGAGGGTTCCCAGCTGCAAACTTTAGCCACAGCTGCTGCCTCTCTGGCCTGAGAACATCCGTGCTCCTCCATGTCAAGGGGTATGCAGGTTTTCTATATTTTGGTCTTTTAAACTGTGGAGTACTCCCGCTGTAGTGGGGTGAGGAGCTTGGTGTTCCTGTTAAGATTTCCGTGCAATTCCTCGAATCATTGACTGGAACTTCTAAACATGGTCCGTTCTGCTTGTTGCCATCTTGGATCTCCTCTTTTTATTTTCTAAGTTAAAAAGTTTTACTTAAATCACCATTTAAAGTTGGGCACATCAGCCATCTTAGTTACTCAGAAGGTTTTACAGACATCATCATCATCCAATTTCAGAATCTATTCAGGCCCTGAAATTATACTTGGTTTCAGACCCTGACAACTTCCAGCTTGCTTTTTGCTCATATGAATTTATCTGTTCTTGATAAAAGGAATAGGGTAACTATGGACTTTGGTGTTAAATACTTATAAGACATGTTGCTCACTGCTTGCTTTTATTTTATTTATTTTAAATTAAATTTAATTGATTATTTAATTTAATAACTGTTCTTTTGGATGGTATCCATAGAGGCCAGATGAGGGTATCCTAACCCTGGAGCTGGTTTTAAGTCTGTCTGTGAATTACTTGACATGAGTACTGAAAACTGAATATAAGTCTTCTATAAGAGTTGCAGGTCTATGCTTTTAACTGTAAAGCTGTCTATTTTTCCACATTTAACAGACACACACACATAGAGGGGTGGGAGGAAGGGAGGGAGAGAGAAAAGGTTGATTTTATATACATGCATATATGCTATTGCAATGGTTAAGTCAGGATGCATGTAATCAGATCTTAGGATTTCAATTTTATGATATTGTGATGTAAGTATAATTCTATTTATTGGGGATGATTAGTCATGTAACATGGGATTCATGCTGAAATACCCATACTATCTCTGAATATTCTGTTCACTCAGTTCTGATGAAATAGGCACAAGAGTGTTATGACAGATGGTCCAGAAGTTAAGAGAGTTTGCTGCTCTTGCAGAGCACTGGGGTTCACTTCCTAGCACTCAAATTGGGTACACAACCATCTGTTACTCCAGTTTGAGGGTATCTGATACCATTTTCTGTATGTGTGTAGTACACATAGAAGTAAGCTGGTATGCACACCAAGTAATAAATAAATTAAAAGTAATACAAAAAGGTAGTAAAGAAACAATAATATATATTTGGTTACAAATTAGAGCAATGGTTTCTTCTGTCCTAAATATTATACTAAATCATTTTAAATGTTATACCCATCACTCTTCAGATAGTTCAAAACATTTTATGTCAACACATTATGATACCCAGTTCTTCTGTAGAATCATACCACAAAACAACCCTAAAGTATGTTGCTTAGAGTGTCTAACTGGTTATTGGTCAGACTTTTTTCCAACAAAACACTTTTTGATTATATGGGAATTTCACATAATCACTTTCACTTCTCAGCCTTCTCAGGTCATCCTGCCAAACTTTGTGACCTCTCCCTTACCAAAAAGAAAAGAAAAAAGTTCACTAGCTATATACAATGCAATCTTGACATAAATTGTATCTGTCCAATGTCATCCTAATTAACTAGAACATCTAACTTAATAAATTAAATACTACCAGAATGATCTATTGCATAATCTTTGGGATGATTTTATATATTAAAAATTAGACCTTTTTAATGCTCCATTATAAGCCAAGCACACATCATACAAACACGCACACTAATAGAAGAACAAGTTGGTTAAAATAAGTTTTATTCATAATAATAATCACATTATCACCCATTCACTTATGTTATAATTATCCAAATAAGCCTAGATAATATTAATACTATGGATATTACCATTTTGGCAAATTCAGTCTTGAATTGCCTTGATAATTGAATTGATACCACTTTGACTCTCATGGCTAACATTGCTTAGTATGTTGGCAACATTAAGCCAATGAACTACATGCTTTCCTTTACCTTTTTAAGACCAATGGGGCTTTTCTAAAGTAATGATTCACTGAGGACCAACAGAATTTCCCATGCTTTTTTGTTTGTTTGTTTGTCTTATTCCTACAAGAAGCATATGCAATGAAAGATTAAATAAATATTACTAAGTTACTCAGGCCTTCTCTTTCTCATATATCTCTCCCATCCTTTCCAACATTTATACTTGTAGCCTTTAGAATTCTCTTGCTTTCTATGAGCAGAAAAAGTTTTCAGAGAGTAAAGGCTAGTAAATTATTAGGATTATTTCTTGCATAATTATCTCTTTTAACATATGATTCCTCTGTATTCCATGATGAATGAAACATGTATACTCAACATAAGTGGAGCATATGAGCATCACAAGAAATGAAGCATGGTAATTCCATGATGAATGTAGCACTAAAACCATTTATGAGTGGGGTATGTAATCCTATGATGAATTAAGTTTGTGTACACATAATGAAAATACAATGTGAATTGTATAAGTGTTGCATATGCATATTTATCTTGAGATAAATGAGTATGTGTATCTATGATGAATAAAGCTTGAGAACCCATCCATAAAGCCAAGTTCTTTGGTTAAACATGGGCCACTAGAAAATATAGAAAATTGTCCTGTGCTGTCTCATCAGATATTCATTATGTGAAGAGGGATAGTTTGTACAAGTCAAATTTTTTATGTAATTTAAATGCGCAGATGAGTGGATATGGGAAAATACAGGCATAATGGAAATCTGGCATAGAAGGAGCAAATTTAGGCTAGATACTAGACCAATTTGCACTCTGATTTGAAGATAGATAAAATCATCTTATTTATTTATTCATTTGTTTTTTTTTTCATTTTTCTTTTGGTTTAGTGCACTCTTTACTGAACATAGACCATTGCACATATTTGACATCTAATGTGATATTTAGTCAACTGAGCTATCACACATCTAAATTCCTCTTCTTACTTCTTATTTTGTGACAGACACTCATTCACTTCTCCAGACTGTTTTTGAACTCAGAACATAGATAGAACTGAATATCTTCTTTCTTCAACTTCCAGAGAAGCTGCATTACAAAACCTTGCCAATCTTTATCTCTTAAGATAAAGAGATTGGTTTGATTATTGGTTTGATAATAAGCATTCATGAAAAGCTATTATTCAGCAAAGAATTAGAAAGAAGACAAATTCACTATTTTTATTATTTAATTAATGTATTCAGATTACAATTCAATTATTTTCCCATCACTTGTATCGTCCTGTTCCTCACTCCCTCCCACGTTCACCCTATCCCCCTCCCCTTGGTCTAAGACCAAGGGGGACCTCCTCCCCCACTATATGATCATAAGCTATCAAGTCTCATCTTGGTTGCCTGCTTATTCTTTCTTTGAGTGCCATCAGGCCTCTCCACCAAGGCGAAATGGTCAAATATGGGCACCAGAGTTCATGTCAGAGACACGCTTTGCTCTCCACATAACTGCAGAGAATGTCCTGTCCATTAGGTAGATCAGAGTAGAGGTTCGATGTTTACTACTTGTGTTGTCCTTGGTTAGTACAATAGTTTGAGCAGACCTTCTCATAGGTTTCAAATTGTCTTCATTTAGCCCATTGGAATACAAATCAACACAAGACTAACTTAACCATTTTTCTTTAAATACAAAGGAACTGAGAAATTAAAAAATATATATGTATGTATAATTTGTGTTAATATAATATATATACATATATCCTACAGTTATATTATCTAGACATATTTTACAAATAAAATATTAAAACAACCATATAAAAAGAAAGTCATACTATAAAAACATATGTGTTATGACATCTATATGAAAATGTGTATGATTAGATATGATATATACATATTATATACATATATACAAAAAAGAATGATTGGAATGAAGATATAATAGTGCATTTTTAACTCTCCATTTTGTCATCTCTGAACATCTGCTTTTATTGCCAAATAACAATTATATCAATTGTGTCTAATTAAATTATTGTCAATGTCCACAATACTCAAAGTAATTAAAAAGACATTTTGTTTAGTTTGCAATGAAAACAAAGCCCACTTCAGTAAATTATCACATGCCCAGTCATCCAAGAAACACATTAAAATTCAAATGCTCATACACAATATCAGCTCTTGTCAACAGATTGGATTTAAAAATAACACAATGAATATCCATTTAAGTGATTAGTATGAGCTAGATGAAGAGGAAACACTGTAACCATAGGATCTCAGACCATGACAATAGATGATGTTTGTACAAGTGTCATATTTTCTTACATATAAATGGATTGTTCATTAGATTTCTAAATGAGAGAACAGCTGACCATCAAGAATTATAGAATGTGTTTGTAATCAGTGAAGAAAATGTTCTTTACAACCTTTTTCCTTGACCCTGTTGATACTCTGGGATCCATCAATATGAACTATATGCTTACTCTCAGACTCTATTGCTTATTTTATTCTTATCAGGAAAATGAAGTAGCATCCCTAATCTCCAAAAAAAATTTATTAATGAATTCTGCATGCAGTTTTTCTTTTGTGTTCACAAATATTTCCCAAGTTTAATTTCTTTTTTTTTTTTATTCACAGAACAAGGGCACTGTGTTGTGAAGTGTTAAGTGGCCCAGAACCAAATTTTCTAACAAGCAATAGGCTTTTTCTTTTATTAAAATGACTTTTGTCATTGTTGTTGTTCCCACACTTGTTTGTTATAGAGGTGGGAGAAGTTATTGAATCTTATGTAGGCCAAGAGAGGAGAGAAAACAAAAGGTGAGGGGGAAAAGGAGGAAGGGGATAGAAATAATGAAGGCTGTTCTCTTGTCAACTTGGCTCATCTGAAATTAAGTAAAACCTAAGTGTCTTGGTATATCTGTTATTTTTAAAAATTAAATAATTGAAATAAAGACCCATTTTTATTTATTTATTTTAATTTTTAGTTTTGTAATTTGTTCACATTACATCCTGATAATAAGCCCCTACCTCATACCCTGTCCTTCCCTCCCATAGTCCTCAGAAAGGGGAGCACTCTTCTCTTAACATCTGACCTCAGCCTCTCAAGTCTTATCTGTACTATCTGAATCTTCTTCCTCTGTGGCCTGGCAAGGCTGAACCATCAGGGATAAGTGATCAATGTGGGGGGCAGAGACTCTGTCAGAAATAATCCCTATATCCCATATTGTGGGAACCACAACGAGGCTATGCTGCCTGTATACAACATCTGAGCAAAGGGTTTAGGTCTACATCATACACAGTTCTTGTTTGGTGCATCCATTTCTGTAATGGAGTCAGTTACCCTGTATTGTGTGGCTAATATCTACTTTTAGTCCAGATCTTTTGAACTCCTTGCTCTCATTCCTCCACCTTTACATGTACTGCTTTTAAAGAAAAGTTACTATGCTGAGCTCTCTTCTCTTCTCTTTCTAGCCCTCATTTCAGCAATATATAGCACTTATTTTAAAAAAACACGGAAAATTTTAATTTAGTTGTAGATGAGGGTGGTGAAAAATTGCAACCAGTGCAAAGTCCCTAACATTTCTCCATAGGAAATAATGAATGTAAATGAATAAAATAATAATTGAAAAGGTAATGTGAATGTATTATTGTAAAATAAATAAAAGCCAAAGCTAGGTTAGCGAATAAAGCACTATGTCTACTGAAGAGAGCCAGACTAGGTTTTGTTATGAAATGTGAGGATCTGCATTTCTTATGCTGAAAAATTATAACAAAGTTAGAGGGAGTCGTATTTTATTTTACTGTTCTGAAGTCAAAAGTCTCTGACATTGAGATAAAAACAAGGCTCATACAGGGCTGTGTTCCCACCTGCACAGATCTGCTTCCTCATCATTTCCAAGTGTTAGATATGGCTCACTTTGGATAGCACATAAGCTCTTCTAACCGGGAAGACCAGCTGGAGCAGACAGAGTACTTCCCACTTGAAATTACACTGGCATCCTTTTTCATTATTAGGCACTCATGGTTTAGTTTGGAAAAATGTAGATTAAAAAAAATCTGCTTTGAAATAGAAATCCAAGATGGTCATGCCTAACACACATTGTATATGAGCAGCAGGACATCATTGAACATTGAGCAATCTAGGGACTGATCTGAGACCCATAAAAAATAGCACTGGCAACCCACCTGTGAGACAGTTCCAAATTCTGTGAAGCATGGTTGGGTCTGGCCTCTGGACACCTGGCAAAACCACAGAAAAGACCAATTTATCAGGGATCCAAAGAAGCACCACACATCTGTCTGGCAAGCATCCACCAAGCTCCTGGGTACATGCCCTTATCTGGCTGTTGGGAAGCATTGGAACTCCCAGGGTGCAGAAAGAGTCTTTGCTCACAAAAATGCCAGCGTCTTTGGGTCCTAGGTCCAAACTATACCACGGTCTGGAACACAAGTAAATCTGACCTCAGATCACCCAGACAACCCACAAAAAGCTCCAGGTGTCACAGCAGCCACCAAACACAGGCTCTTACCAGAGACAGCACAATGAGAAGAAGTCAGTATAAGAACACAAGCTGTTGTACATTTGATACCACCAGAAATCAGCATTCCCACCACTACAACAAACCCTGGAGATATTATTACAGCTAAGGCACAAGAGAAGAATTTCAAATCTAAGGTTATTAAAATGATAGAGACCTTAAAATGGGAAAATAAATTCTTCAAACTAGAACAGGAATACACAAATAAAGAGAGGGAAGAATTGAACAAATCACTTAAATAAATTAGCAAAAGACAAAAAACTACAATCATAAAATAGAAGGAAATAAATAAAAGATTTCAAAACTTAAAAAGGAAGATAGATACTATATAGAAAACACAATCAGAAATAATCCTGGAATTAGAAAAGCAAGGGAAGAGTACAGGATCTATAGATACAAGCATTAACAGTATAATTCAAGAGATCAAAGAAAGAATATCAGATATAGACAATATGATTGAAGAAATAGATATAGCAGTCAAAGAAAATGTTAAATCTGAAAAGCTCCTGACACACAGTATTCAAGAGATCTGGGACACTATGAAAAGATCATACCTAAGAATCATAGAGATAGAAGAAAAAAGAAGCCTCCCAACTTCAAGGCCAAGAAAATATTTTCAACAAAATAATGGAAGAAAACTTTGCCAACCTAAAGAAAAATTGCCCATAAATATACAAGAGGCCTATAGAACACCAAATAGATTGGACAAGAAAGAAAATCCTCCAACCACATAACAATCAAAACATTAAGTATACAGAACAAAGAAAGAATATTAAAAGCTGCAAGAGAAAAAGGCCAAGTCACATATAAAGGCAAACCTATGAGAATTACACCTGACTTCTCAACGGAGACTAGGAAAGCCAGAAGAACCTGAACAGATGTCATAGAGACACTAAGGGACCACAGACGGGGCTGAAGAGATGGATCAGCCATTAAAGGCTATCCTCACAACCAAAAATATAAGAGACCATAGATGCCAGACCAGAATACTATACCCATCAAAACTTTCAATCACTATAGAAGGAGAAAACAAGATATCCCATGACAAATCCAAGTTCAAACAGTACCTAACCACAAATACAGTTGTACAGAAGATACTAGAAGCAAAACTACAACACAAGGAGTGTAACTTTACACAGGAAAGCAAAGGAAATAAGTACCCCATATCTATAAAAACAAAGTAAAAGAAGCTCACATACACACACACATTTTACCATTATCAACGTCAAAAAAATAGGAGCAAATAAGGATTGGTAATTAATATCTCTCAACATTAATGGCCTCAACTCGCAAATGAATAGACACAGGCTAACAGAATGGATGGGTAAACAGGACCCATAATTCTGCTACATCCACTAAACAAACCTCAGAAATAAATCCAAGCATTACCTAAGAGTAAAGGGTTAAAAATGGTATTTCAAGCAAATGGACCCAAGAAACAATCTGAAGTATCCATTCTAGTATCTAATAAAATATACTTTCAACCAAAACTAATCAAGAGATGGTGAAGGAAATTTCATACACATCAAGGAGAAACATACCAATATGACATCTCATTTCTAAACATTAATTCTCCAAATACAGGAGCACCCACATTCAGAAAAGAAACATTACTAAAGCTTAAATCACACGTAGAACCCCAAACATTAATAGTGAGAGACTTCACCACTCCACTTTCACCAATATATGGATCACAGCAGCACTAAATTGAGAGACAACAAAATTAAGAGATACCATAAATCAAATTAACATAACTGATATATACAGAGCTTTCCACTCAAACACAAAAGAATTCAATTTCTTCTCTGCACCTCATGGAACCTTCTTCAAAACTGATTGTATACTTGATCACAAAGCAAACTTTAACAGATATAAAAAGTTAGTATAATCTCTTTCATCTTATCATACCACAATGGATTCAAGCTGGAACCCAATAACAGAAAAAACAACAGAAAGCCTATAAACTAATGAAAACTGAACAACTCCCTACTCAATGATATCTGAGTAAAGAACAAAATAAAAAAAAAGGGGGTTAAAACTTTTCTATACTTCAATGAATCTGAAGGTACAACATACCCAAATTATGAGACACAATGAAAGCAATGCTAAGAGGAAAGTTCATAGCTATAAGTCTCTTTATAAAGAAAATGGAGAGAGTGGAGAAAGCCCATACTACCAATTTAATAACACACTTGAAAGTTCTAGAGCAAAAGAAGCAGATTCACCAGAAAGGAGTGGATGGATGAAAATTATCAAACTCAGGGCTGAAATAAGTAAAAGAGAAACAAAGAGAGCAACTCAAAGGACAACAAAACCAAGAGCTAGATCTTTGAGAAAATCAACAAGATAGACAAATCTTTAGTCAAACTAACTAAAAAGCAAAGAGAGTATACTCAAATTAACAAATTCAGAAATGAAAAGGGGTCATAATAACAGACAGTGAGGAAATCAAAAAAAGCATTAGGTTATATTTCAAAAGCCTATATGACACAAGTTTTGAAAACCTAAATGAAATGAATAATTTTTTGATAGATACCAACTACCAAAATTAAATCAAGATCAGGTAAACAAATTAAATAGTCTTATATCTGCTAAGGAAATTGAGGCAGTCATCAAAACTCTCCCAACCAAAAAAGCCCAGGGCCAGATATATTCTGTACAGAATTCTAGCAAACCTTCAAAAAAGAGCTAATATCAGTTCTTTTTAACTATTCCACAAAATAGAAACAAAAGGGACATTATCAAACTAATGCTATGAGGCCACATTCATTATCAGCTTGGCCCATATGGGACACAGACAGTGAACCGTCAGAGGTGAGTTGGATGCAAGCCACTATCCACATTGTTGTCCATACCAAGGAGGCCTTTGGGGCACCTGAGAAGCTTTAACTTGAAGTTCTGTCAAACCCCCCTCTTGTCTGGCCCACCTGGGACACAGGCAGCTAACCCAGTATTTCTGAGCTGAGTGTGGCCTCCAACCCCCATTGTCTGACATCCTGAGGAGGCCTCTGGGGAGCCACAGAAAGCCGCCTTTAGTATGGAACTCTCTTCACCTTCTTA
The DNA here is from genome assembly GCF_964271855.1 of Acomys minous. NCBI lineage: Eukaryota > Metazoa > Chordata > Mammalia > Rodentia > Muridae > Acomys > Acomys minous. The sequence goes on along the minus strand of NC_140483.1, from coordinate 72,027,804 downwards.
CCTACCTGTGCCACTTGGGACACAGACAGTTACCCCATCTGAGTGACCTTCAGGCCTTCAGAGACAACCATATAGCTAGAGGCCAGCCCAATGATATGTGCAACAAAATTCAGAGCAACAAAATATGTCACCACAGACACCAGCAGCTCTACCACAGCAAGCACTGGAGATACTAACAACCTAGAAGTATAAGAAGATGTTATATCTGCGATGATAAAAATGATAGAGGAAAATAAACCTCTAAAAGAAATACAGTAAGATATATTCAAACAGATTGAGGAATTGAATAAATCAGTTTAAAAATTACAAGAAAATACAATCAGATAGGAAAGAGAAATGAAAGAAATGAGTAAAACTACTCAAGACATTAAACTGGAATTAGAAGCAACAAAGAAAACGCAATCTGAGGCAGTCCTATAGTTGAAAAACCTAGAGAATAAAATAGGAATTACAGAATACGAGAGATGGAAGAGAGAACCTCAAGTGTAGAAGATACAGTTGAAGTAATCAATAAATTAGTCAAATAAAATGTTAAAACTAAAAAGTTTCAAAAAATGTCTAAGAAATTGGGGGCCCTATAAAAAGACCAAAGCTATTAATAATAGGAATAGAAGAAGATGACTCTAATCTCCACCGCCCAGAAAATATTTTCTACAAAATGATAGAAGAAAACTTCCCCAACCTAAATAAAGAGATACTTAAAGCCATACAAGAAGCCTACAGAACCATAAATATATTGGAGCAGAAAAGAAAATCATGCCACATAATAATCAAAATACTACATAGACAGAACAAAGAATGAATATTAAAAGCTGCAAGAGAACACATATAAAGGGAAACCTATCAGAATTATACCTGACTTCTTAAGAGAGACTATGAAAGGTAAAATGATCTGGATGGATGTAATGCAGACACTAAGAGACTACAAATCCCAACTCAGAATAGTGTACCCAGCAAAATTTTCTTTATATTTTATCATGTTTTATTTTTACATATACATTTATATTACTAAACACATATACAACAAACTACTAGTAGCAAGAAAACCATGAAACAATCAGGAATTATATAAATGTTACATTCATAGTGTTTTGGCTATTTGTATTTGGCAGCCTTGAAGAAAACATCTTTCCTATCTCAGAGCATCTCAGATTTGGAATGTAAAGTAATATCTGTCAAATCTTATTTTTATCAAATTAAAACATCAATCCAGACTAAAAATATCTTTACCTCAAAACAACCAAGCTTAACTGTAAAACGAAATTATCTGATCTTCGACCCCATCTGAGATGAGAAGGAATGAAATTAATTACCTGAGTTAACAGGAAGTGCAGGTTAGCAGCTTCCAAAGTGAAAAAAAATGAGAGTAATAGTTTGCTCAACAGGAATGCAAAACTTTCTATAACTAAGAAGCCCAACAAAACTTTCAATCACCATAGATAGAGAAAACAAGGTATTTCATTACAAAACAGTTTAAATGGTATGTAGACACAAATCCACACATACAGAAGTTAGTAGAATGAAAACTCCAACTCAAGGAGGAGAACTTTAACCAGGAAAACAAAGAAATAAATAATACCACATCTGCAAAGCCCTATTAGCAGATGATATGATAGTATACATAAGTGATACCAAAATTCTACCAGAAAACCCTTACAGTTGGTGAAAACTTTCAGCAAAAAGGTTTGGATACAAAATTAACACACAAAATATGTTCAGTAGCCATCCTATATACAAATGACAAATGAGGAGAAAGAAATCAAGGAAAAAATACATTTTGCAGTAGCTGCAAATACTGTAAAGTATCTTGGTGTAACTCTAAGCAAGTGAAAATTTTGTATGGAAAAATTTTCAAGTCTTTAAAGAAAAAAAACTAAAGAAGCTATCAGAAGATGGAAAGCTTTCCCATGATCATAGATTGGTAGGATTAAGAAAGAAAAATGGTCATCTTACCAAAAGAAATCTACAGATTCAATGCAAGTTCTATCAAAATGCCAACACAACTCTTTATAGAACTTGAAAGAACAATTCTCAACTTCATATGGAAAAATTTCAAAACCCAGAATAGCAAACAAAGATGATCTAGTTCAATAAAAGATCTTCTAAATGTATCTCCATGCCTGAGCTAAAGCTGTACTATAGAGCATCAGTAATAAAAACTTCATGGTACTGGCATACAAATAGACAGGTCCCTCAAAGGTATTGAATTGAAGACACAGAAGCAATTACACACACCTACAAATACATACAGTGGAACCCAAAACTATACAATGAAAAATGATAGCATCTCAAGCAAATGGTGCTGGTTAAACTCGATGTCTCTATGTAGAAAAAATGCAAATACATCCATATTTATCACCCTACACCAAACTAAAGTCAAAGTGAATTAAAGACCTTAACATAAAATCAGACATATTAAATCTGTTAGAAAAAACAGTAGGAGGAAATTCTTTAACTCATTGACACAGGAGACAACTTCATGAATAGAACACCAACAACAAAGTCTTTAAGATGAACAATTAAAAAACGGACCTAATGAAAGTGAAAAGCTTCTGTAAGGCAAAGGATACTGTTAAAAGAACAACAACAACAACAAAATAGCTTTCAGACTGGGAAAAGATCTTTACCAACTCTAAATTGGACAAATGGCTAATATGCAAAACATATAAGGAATGCAAGAAATAAAACACCAACGAACCAAATAATCCAATTAAAATTGGATACAGAGCTAGACAGAGAATTCTCAATAGAGACTATCAAATGACAAAGAAATACTGAAAGAAATGTCAACATACTAGTCATCAGGTATATGCAAATCAAACAAGACTGAGATTTCATTTTACACCCATCAGAATGGCTAGGATAAAAAACTCAAGTGACAGCACATCTTGGTGAGGATGTGGAGAAAGGGGAATACTTCTCAATGATGGTGGGAGTGCCAACTTGTACAACCACTTTGGAAATCTTTATAGCAATTTTTCAGATAAGTAGGAATAGTGCTACCTCAAGACTCAGCTACACTGGAAAAATGCTTCACCATACAATGAGGACATTTGCTCAATTATGTTCATAGCATGTTTACTCATTATAGCCATAATCTAGAAACAACTGAGATGTTCATCAACCCAAGAATGGACAAAGAAACCTTGGTACAGTTACACAATGGAATACTAATCGGCTTTTAAAAACAAGAAAATTGTAAAATTCTCAGACAAATAGGTGTAACTAGAAAAGATCATCCTGAGTGTGTTAACCCTGACCCTGAAAGACATGCATGGCATATACTCACTTATAAATGGATAATAACCGCATAATATAAGATAGCCACACTGACAATACACAGACCTAAAGAATCTAAATAGCAAGAAGGACCTAGAGGGAATGCTTAATTATTATTCAGAAGGGCAAATAAATACACCAGAAGCAGTTGAAGGGAAGAGACAGGACAGGAGCCAACCAGAGAGGTTCTCTGAAAGACGTTACCTGTTGGGGAATAATAACATATTCTGGGACTCACTGCCAAACTTTGGGGTGGAACACAAGGGAATTTTATGAAAGATTTGAGGGATAGAAGGATGTAGAAGGGACAGAAGCTCCACAAGGAGACTGATGGAGTCAAATACCAGAGCATGGGGGTCGGGGGGGTGTGCCAACTCATGCATGAACCAACGACCATGCATGATGAGGATATACTCCCCTGGCTCAAATGAGGGAGATGGGTAGCACAATCTCCTTATGGGTCCCAAAATGTGTGGGTTAGGAGCTACCTCTAATATGGACTCTGATGTTCACTAGTTGATCATTTCTCCCTTACAGGGCAGCCTTGCCAAGCTACAGAGGAAGAAGATGCAGGCAGTCCAGATGAGACTTGAGAGGCTTGAGTGAGGAGATAGGTGTGGAGGGCTCTACCTTTTTGAGGACTATGTAAAGGGGGAGGAAGAATGAATAAGGGAGGGGGTACCAGGAGAAGAAGATGGATGAATCTACAATTGAAATGTTAAGTGAATACATTTTAAAGAAGAACAAAAGGGCAATTCTAATATAAATATTAATGAATAAAGCACATAAAGAGAAAAAGACAGTAAAGAATAAGAAATTGATAGATCAAATAAAGAAAGTTTTAAATAAAAGAAAGAAATCGTGTGTAAAACATCTAGAAAATCTGGACAGTGAGAAAAGTCCAAACTTATGAATAATTGTTAAGGAGAATAAACTCAGTCCAAAGGAATGGAAAATATTTTAACAAAATCATATATGCAAAGTTTCCCAATATAAAAAAAGAATGTCCATCAAACTATAAGAACCATAGAGAACACTAAATAGGACTAATAAAAAACACTCCTCACAACATAATAATCTAAAGAGTAAATGTTTACCACAAAAAAACGTTTTTAAAGTTACTGAAAACATACAGTCAGGCCCATTAGTATGAAACCTGATTTTCAATGGAGACTCTGAAAATCAGAATGCCTGAACAGATAGTCTCTATGCTCTATGAGACCCCAGATGTCAACACATACTAGTATATTGGCCAAAACAATCATTCTCAATGAACAGATAAAAATCCACAACAAAAACAAATTAAGCAGTTTTGTTCTACAAATCCAACTCTAAAAACAGGACTAGATTGCAAAACAGTCTGAAGAAAAGATAAGGTACATCCAAGGGAATATAAGGACTAAACAATCCAAGAAAAGTAAATCAAAAGGGGGAAATCCACACCAAAATAACAAATAAAGGGACCCCATAAACACTACTCACTGATATCTTTCAATATTAATGCTCTCAATAAACACAAGTAAATGGATGAATAATCCAAAAGGCATAGCAATTTTAAAAGCAGACAAAATAGACTTAAAACCCAAACAAATCAAAAGAGAGATAGAAGGACATTAAGTACTCATGGAAGGAAATATCCACCAAGAAGTTATTATAGCTCTAAATATCTGTCCACCAAAAATAGCAGCATCCAAATTCACAGCTAAAAATCACTAGTTGATCCTCATCCAGTTAAAGTGAGAAACTCACCAATCTTACCAATGCACAAGTCATCCAGACAGAAGTTAAAGAGAAAAAATATGCTAGAATAAAATATCATAGGTCAAATTGACCAAATAGAGAGCTACAGAAAATTCTTCCCAAACACATTAGAATATAATTTGTTCTCAGTGGCGCTGGAACTTTCTCCAAAATTGACCACATATGAAGTGATCAAGAAAGTCTCAACTGATACAAGAAAATTTAAATAACTCTACTATGTGTTAAAGGGGGGCATTGACAAAAACAGAAGCAATAGGAAGTATTCAAACTAATGGAAAGTAAGTATTTCATTACTGACTGAAAACTGAGTCAAGACGAAAAGCATAAATAAGTAAGTAAATAAATAAATAAACAAACAAATAGATAAATAAATAAAACTTTTTTAGAACTGAACAAAATAAAAAAAAAACAAATCTATGAGACACAATGGCTACAGTACTAAGTGGCAAGTTCATACTACTAAATACATACATCAAAAAACATGAAAGAGCTCTATTAGTAAATTAATGTCATACTGCAAAGCTCTAGGAAAACAAGAAATCACACCCCCAAAAATTATATGAAGAAAATAATCAAACTCGGGTCTGAAATCAATGAATTGGAAACAAAGCCTCAGTACACAGAATCAATGAAATGAAGAGTTGTTTCTTTTAGAAAACACAACTGACAAACCCTTAGACAAAGTAACCAAAAGACAGATAAAAATAAAAGATCCAATTTTACAATATTAGAGAAGAGAGGGCAAACACTACAACAGACACTGAGGAAATTCAGAGATTCTAAGGACACACCATAAAAAATTAGTATCGAACAAACTGGAGAACCCAAAATAAATGGATGATATGGCCTCCCAAAGTTAAATCAAGGTGAACTAAATGATATAAACAGACTCATAACACAGAGTGAAACTAAAGTAGTATATTCAATTCTCCAGCCCCATCCTCCGACAAAAAAAAAAAATGCCCAGGGCCACATGGATTTGGTACAGAATTCTATCAGACTTTCAAAGAACTAATGTAAAAAAAATCTTCAAATTATTTCACAAGATTGGAACTAAAAGTACATTTTCTAATTCTTCTATGGAAACACTATTACTCTGACACCAAAAAATATACAAAATCCAACAAAAAGGAAAATTCATTTCTGAACATAGATGCAAATATTTTCCAGTCTAAGCCTTTCCCAACTGAGATCTTTTGTCACTATGTTGCTAATTTTCTCAATGAAATACTTGCAAACTGATTCTAAGAACAGAGCAAAAAGATTATATATTATGATAAAGTTGGCTTTATCCCAGGGATGCAGGGTTGGTTCAACAAATGTAAACCAATAAATCTAATCTACCACATAAAAAGACTTAAAGACAAAAATGTTGTGATCATCTCATTTGATTCATTAAAAGCCTTTGACAAATTCTAGCATCCTTTCATAATATAGATCCTAGAAAGACTGGGGATGCAAGGGACATACTTCTATGTAATAAAAGCAATTTGCCTTAATTCTATAGCCAATATAATCTTAAGTTTAAAATATTTAAAGCACTTTCACTAAAACAAGGAATAAGATTAGATTGTTCAATCCCAATACTAATTCAGTACAGTACTTGAAGTTCTAGCTGGAGCAAAAGGTGGATGGATATCAATGAGATATAAATTGGGAAAGGAGAAGTCAAAGCATCTTTATTTGCAGATGATATGATTTTGTTCACTAAAGACTGAAAACTCTACCAGGAACATTCTACAGCTGAAAAACTGTCAACAATGTAGCTGGATAAAAAATTAACACACAATATCAGTAGTGTTCCTATATACAAATGACAAACACACACACACACACACACACACACACACACACACACACACAAGAACATGAATTTTAAAATTTAATAAATAATTAAACTGCTTGACACTTTGGTTCTTATGTATAATCTTTTCCAGGGAGTGCTATCAATGTCTTTAAAAATAAGACATTAAGAATCAGGAAATACCTAGCTCTGTCAGATACTTAATCCAAAGATGTCGTTTAGTGTTTAGTTAACTGGCGGTTAAATATATGTAATGGACTTGTCTTAGGCTCTGCTTGTTTCAGTTCTGAATGGATTATAGCTGAATGATATCAGCATATTGGGGAGTTAAAAGGAGTCATGACTATAGAATGCTTAACAACATTCCCCTCACATATGATTTCAAAAGATGAGAGATTGACACCACTCCCTGGTCAGTGTATAACATTTCTGAGGAATGGCTTTTACTAATTACCATGTTCTACTTCTGGATCCTTGACAGCATTTGATCTTTTGGTCCAAATGCTATAAAACAGTTATTGAGAAAGAAAATGAACTTCCTGCACCAAGCCCTTCTTAAACTATTTTTTCCTTCCAAAATGCCTTAAAAATGTGTCCTCCAAGATGAACTGGAGAGAGGCTAAGGGAGTTGGCAGAGGCTATCACAGTGGTGCCACATAAATGTGGATTGTAGGAGGTGTTTCCTAGCCTGAGCCTTGTTATGTGCACATTAATTCATGGGACCACATTGAATATGTTTTCCATTTCTGCTTTTCATTTTTTGTCTACTTAACTGGCTTATTGAAGATAGGTGGCTGAATGTGTCCTGTCAAGCCTACCAAGGCCCAGGTTCTCAGTTCATAACATATCAAGGAAATTTTCCTTCCTTCCTTCCTTCCATCTTCCTTCCTTCCATCGCACTCCCTCTCTCCATCTCTCTGTCTCTGTCTTTGTCTCTCCCACTGTATTTCTCTATCTCTGTATCTCTGTCTCTGTACCCCCTCTCTGTCTTCTCTATCTCTGTCTCTGTCTCTGTCTGTCTTTGTCTCTGTCTCTGTCTCTGTCCCTCCTCTCTGTCTGTCTCTGTCTCTCTGTCTCTGTCTCTGTCTCTGTCTCTGTCTCTCTCTCTCTCTCTCTCTCTCTCTCTCTCTCTCTCTCTCTCTCTCTCTCTCTCTCCATCTCACTATATAGTCCAGCTTTAGCCAGCTAGAAACTTGCTTTATAGATCAAACTGACCTCAAACTCAGATCCACCTCCTTTTGCCCCTGTGATGTGATGAATAACTTGTGCTATCAGGCTGCCTGGCCCTGAACCTTTCCTTAGATGCCTTGATCAGGGAATGATATTTCTTTATTTGTATAGTAATAGTAATACTTCTAGTAATTTCTAATCAAATTTGTAAAGTCTGTATCTCATTCACCCTATCCCTTCTGAAAGGATGCACAAGTTGTCTGCCTAGCATGCAACTTCCACTCATTCTATCACTCTGTCTCTGACTACTCAGTTTGCCCTATGTGTCTTTTCTGGAATCCAGACTGTTGGAATTGAATCTATATGTTTTTGGGGAAGGCCTTTACTCTGCCCTCTATTCACTCTCTCTGTACTCCCTTACTGAACACTTGGATCTGACATCACCCATGACAACGAGCATTCTGACACATGCCTGCAGGCTGACTGTTCTTCTTGACTGTCTATGTAACACTTCAGTATCTTCCTCACTGATGGCATCAGGCTGCAAAGATTTGTTTCTCTGTCTCTCCCTTGATGATTCTGAATTTCTTGACCATCAGAACTACATCAATTTGCTTTTGCATCCATGACCAATAGCAAATATCTGGAGTTAAGTACCACCAGCTCAATTTTAGTGCTTGTGTGGTGATTTAGTGATTTATATAATTGATGGAGGGATGCAAACGTAGTAATTTTTCTTAACTCATCAGGCAGTTCATGGCCACAGCCCCCAGATATGAGATGAATAAAAAAGAACCATAGAAAGTCTATGTCAAGATATCCTGCTTGTCTTCATTATAGGTAGTCATATGAATGTATAGGCAGAGGATAAAAGGGGATAATATTTAGAAATAAACTATGATGAAGGCAAAGGTGTCTACTCACATTCTCCTTTGCCTATGGATTTAGGACAGGGCTACACCAGTGAGGCACTGGTGGCCTCCTATTGTTACAGGTAATACACAAGGGATGATCATAAGATGTGGTTTTATAACCATCTTAAAGTCTGTATTCCACCTGACTGGGATTATACTCAGGTATCCTAGGCCTAAATACAGCATGATCTTTCCAGAGCATAGAGTTTTTGAAGACAGAAACCATGCCTTGGTATTCCACAGGGTAACTGCAAGGCAAGTAGACAGTTCAACAGAATCTTAGCTAGGCAGTTAGCTGGAGGAGATTTACACATGAGGCAATTCAACAGAAGCTAAGTTAGCTATGACATCTTGTCCTCAGGTTCCTAGAATATAGTTGGGAATTTGTCCATGGGATCTTCCATCAAGGAGATCAAATTGAACCAGGTAAATGCTGTCTTTTTTTATTCAGATGAGATGAGAGTGATGCCCAAGCTTTACAAATACATTGCTTGGACTACACCCAGAATGTTTCTAACTAGCTCTAGGCCGAGGCTTAGAAGCTTCTAACCTCCATACAATCTATTATTCTGCAAACCCAGACCTTGAAGGTTTTAGCTTCCAGCCTTTATCTTCTAACCTAGGCCTAGAATGTTTTCAGCTAAAAGTCTTACTGTTGAATAAGAGTCTCCTTTCTAGTTCTTTCTGAACTCTGGCTGGCTGGTTCAACTCAGCTGTTCAGGCTCAAAACTTCCCTCCAAGATGACTGATTCACACTGGCTTCTCTGCTCTTCTCACTGCATCTCTTTGCTTGGAAGGACTGCCTCTGAAATTCATGAAACTAACTGCACAAATGCAGTTCCACTTAACTTTACCGTACTCCTGAACTCTACTACCTTGTCTCCATAAACTCCTGTCCCTGTGCTGTTCTTTAGTACCTATGTCTCATGAGAATTGGACATATCTTATAACTGACTCATTCTGTCAAATCTTTCTGATTTCCCACTTTTTCTGCCCCTCTGTTTGAAGTCATTGTTTAGGATTAAAGCTGAACATGAAAGGCAAATCTGTCTTCCAGCGGAAAGGATTAAAGGTGTTACAAAGGAATGTTTGTTTTCCAGCAGAGTCATACATATCTAGATCTTTGGATGTGATCCATCTCTAGAGTAGGCATGTTACTGGATTAAAATTCCTCTATAAAACCTGAAAAAATGCCAGGCAGTGGTGGTGCACACCTTTTATTCTAGCACCTGGGAGGCAGAGGCAGGCAGATTGCTGTGAGTTCAAGGCCAGCCTGGTCTACAAAACAAGTCCAGGATAGTTAAGTGTACACAGAGAAACCCTGTCTCAAAAAAAAACCTGAAAAAGCCTCAACCAGAACATACACTGGAGGAACCACTGGACTGTCTTGCCCTGTTACATTATCATGAGGAAGATAGCTAAGCTTTATAGAAGTATTTAAGAGAGAATCAGAGGCTAATTCTATTTTCTATAATCCTCTGCTATTATATTTCTGATGCCAAACTTCCATAATTTGAAGTAGTAGGGCATAAATGCAGAAAATAAATGTGAATTATTTTATTTCATATGGGTCTTTTTTGTGTATGTATGTGTGTGCATGAACGTGTATGTGTGTGCATGTACTCATGTGCAGGTGTACATGTGTATGGTAGTTATGTGTTTACATGTGGAAATAGGAGAAACAACCTCCGTTGTTATACTTCAGGCATATTCCCTCCTCCCCTCCCCAAACCATCTCTCTCTCTCTCTCTCTCTCTCTCTCTCTCTCTCTCTCTCTCTCTCTCCCTCTCTCTTTCTCTCTCGCTCTCCCTCCCTCTCTTTCTCAGATTGTGTTGCTAACTGGCCTGGAATTCATCAAGGAGGCTGGGGTCATAGGTCAGAAAGCCTCAGGTTTTGTATCTTCCTGGATCTTGCTCCCTGGTCATTGGATTACTAGCATGAATCACCATGACTAGCTTCTGTTGTGTGGGTTCTGGGTATCAAACCCAAATCCTTCTGCTATGAAGCCACCAGCACTTCCCCTCTCTTCCAGATCCCAAAGACTTCTTCATCAGCTCACAAAGCATAAAATAGACCTCTACAAGACAAATTTGCCCTAAGCATGCATATTCCTGCCAGTGAACCTTCAAATGTAAGAACTAAATCTAGTTTCCACAGTTACTAATATGACAGAGATGAATACGATTCAATCACAAATTATAATTGTCCATAATGTTTTTTATGCACCAGTCAAAAGAACATTCTTACTTTCTAGTACATTAAATTCTTCAAGTTCAGTGGAAAAAATGGCATTTAATGAAATATCCCATTTTTAGTCAATTCTAGTTTTATGCTTCTAATAGACTCTACACAAAAGTTTAAGACAGTATTTATGATGCTGGAAATCAGTTTTCTGAGCTAAGCATAGTGATGGTCACCTCAAAGCTCAGCACGTGGGGATTACAGGCAGAAATATCAGAATTTTAGAGTTCTCTCCAGCCATAGAGAACATACAAGACCTATTTCAGCTATATGAAATCTTGTTTCATTAAAAAAAAAGGAGTAGAAGATAAAAGAAGAAAGAAAAGAAGGAGAGAGGGAAGGATGAAAGGAAGGAAAGAGGAGACAGGGAGGGAGGAAAGGAGGAAGGGAGGAAGGTACAGAAGGATGGAGGGATAGAGAGAAGGTGAATGAGAACTGAAGGAAAGAATCTGTGTCTGCTGACTAACTGCTGAGAATTTCAGTCCTATCTGGAGGTTTGAATGTTGCAGGTTCTTCAGGTAGGTTACTTACCTTCTCTTGAGCCAATTGTAGTCCCCCAGAACAGCCATTCCATGTGCACCTCTGATCTAGAACTAATAATTTGTGACTAATGGGTAAAAACCCTTTTTGAATACATTAACCTAGACCACTAGCTTCCACTAACCCAAAAGCTATGAATATAGTTAGGTAGCATATGAATCCTAAAGAAAATGTGCCCAATCTTACTGAACCCACCTCACTGATGGCAATGCTATAGTTTAAAAGTGCCTTGATTTGAATTTCTTTGTTGTGTAAATCTATCATCCTTCATGAAACTGATTCCATGTGGGAACATGAAGTTTGGGGTAACCTATATCTGTGTTCCCATGCCATGGTCACATAAAATTGTTCCTGAGTAAACTAGCTCTTATTCTATTTCATGTGAAAACTGTGGGATGTTCTGTTTTGCTATGCATCAACAGAGGGAGAGAAGGAATTTTCCATGATAATTTTCTGCCACTGAGACTCCTGCTAAATGTATTAAAATGCTGACCATCTGGTCCAGGGTGTTCCTAATCTGGAAAAGTTCCAATATTACTGTGGTAAAGAACACGCTGGAGAGGCTTTCTCAAGACCCGGCTAGTCTACTCCTTGGATTATACCCAGAAGATGCTCCACCACACAACAAGGACATATGTTCAACCATCTTCATAGTGGCCTTATTCATAATAGCCAGAACAAGGAACCACCCAAAGCATTATTGATGATGATAAAATGATAAAATGATAAATAAACTGTGGTACATTTACACTATAGGAGACTACTCAGTTATTAAAAACAGGGAATTTCTGAAATTTGTGGACAAATGGATTGAACTAGAAGCGATCATAATGAGTGAGTTAACCCAGAAGCAGAAAGACTCAAATGGTATATACTCACTTCTATCTGGACACTAGCCCAAGGGGCACATCCCATGAAAGTCTTCACTTATCAGAAAAGTGTGATAGAGGGGAGAACATCCTACTGGGACTCTAGGTGAAAGAAGAATAGGAGAATGGGGAAATAGAAGGATCCAGAGGGTCCTAGAAACCTAAGAAGAACATTATGATGGGTGGATCTGAGCCCAGAAGTCCTGCTCAAACTATGGCACCAGCCAAGGACAATACATGTAGTAAACTTTGAAGCACTAATGATATCTAGCCAATGGACAGGACATTGTCCATAGTTGAGTGGAGAGTGGAAACTGTCTTTCACATGAAATCAGGTACCCCATATCTGACCACAGCCCCTTGATGGGGAGGCCTGGTGGCACTCAGAGGAAGGATAGCAGGCTACCAAGAAGAGACTTGATACCCTATGTGCCTATGTCCCTCCCAGTCACATTCATAGGGGAGGGGAGTAGGGGGTAAGCGGGAGGGAGGGAGGAATGGGAGGATACAAGGGATCCGATAACAACTGAGATGTAATATGAATTAATTAATTAATTAAAAAAATAAATATTAAAAAAGATAAGTTGACATTAATATCCACTTTATATATGATATTTTGATCACAGTAATCATAATCTATACATTTTATGTGCAATGTATTTCAAATAATATGGAAATAAATATAATATACTGTCTTTGTACTGCTTATTGTTTTTAAAATAACTTTAAAAATAATTTTACTACACATGTAAAACTTCCATTCTTTAATATAACATTAAAGAAAACAATTAATCAAAGGCACATGCTTAATAATGAGATTACTTTTCAGAATTTTTTTCATTCTTTTAATTGTATAAAAGAAAGGGATAGTTGAGGAAAACTGAATAAATTTGAGTTGTATGAGATCTTGTTAATCATAGCACAGCCTGTGATTCATTTACTTATCACACAATTAATCTTCATGCATGCTAACATATACATATGATTTTGCTTGAAATAAAACTCTTTAAACAGCTAAAAAAAAAAAAGAATATACTGGAGAAGAATGAAAAGTCAGTTTTATGAAATCTGTCTTTTCTTCTGGAGGAGAAAAGACTACCCAAATCTTGAGACCATTTGAGTCAAGAATCCTCCTTTTTTAGTGTGAGCTTTCACTAGTGTCTAACTAGAAATTGATTTCCCAACTCTTGTAGGTAAGCAAAGCTCTCTGAATGAGCCTGGCATTATGACTAAAGCCTTAATCTTGATAGGCACAACCTCAAATCCCATCATACTGACTACTGAAGTTCAAAAGATCAAAATTTCTAAAATCTAAATCCTGAAACATCAAAATTGTTAGATTATTATTAGAAGATTAAAGAAGACAAACAAAGCAGAAAGAGATGTGAGTCCGACCTTTAGGCAGGGTGTGAATTTTAGCAGAAATATGGTAAGGGGGTCATCTGAGATCTCAATCATCTGGTGAATGAACCACATTTTCCACATGATGTGGGTCAATAAGTAAATACCCACACCATGAAGGGGGATGAAAGAAAATTTCCCATAGAAAGAAGCTGGCTGCAACCTTTATAGAGATAGAAATTATTTCCATAGTTCACGAGAGAAGCTGGAAACTATGACCCTTCAGCCGGAAGCTATCCAAAATAGTAAACATTTAATTAAGGAAGAGTAACTTCAAAAATTATTAAAAGGCAATTGGTTGGTAGTTTTCATAAAGTGAGTTTATATGAGAAAAATTTAAAATATTGTATAAAATAGCAAGACTGTAATAAAGCAGGCAATGGTATTCATACAAGATCTTGGTTGTTATTTTGATGGCCATGTAAGTATAATGTTAATGAACAAATGAAAAACTTGTATAAGGAAATACATAAAAATATGAGGTAACTCCATTTTTGTGTCTGGAGCTGGCATTTTGTACATTCTGCTTTATTATAACTGTAGCTACCTAAAATATCATAGTGAACAGCCAGAGTCATTAGAAGAAGCTGACCACCTAACCCTCCTGTGTAGTTTCCTAAGTGGAAATCTTGTATTTAATTTTAAAACTTAATTGTATTTTCATTTATTTATCTGTATGTGCATGTGTGAGTGGATTCATCAGTGCTTCAGTACTAGTTTGGTCAGAGGACAAGTTGCAGGAGTCCATTTTCTCCTACCACAGCGTAAATTGTAGAAAGGCTTTGAGAGTTAGTGGGGCAAGTGTTTGTTATGCAGGCACAGAAAGCTGAGTTCAGATCTGCAGAACTCAAGTGAAGGAGAGGCCTGCACCCGTGCACTCAGTGTTACTACAGTGAGATGGTGGCAGAGAGGAGAGAATCCCAGGCAGCTGTTGTTAGTGACCAAACACAGGTCAACAGCCTTGATCTTCAGGATCATCTGATTGTTTTCCAAGGTGAGATCTTTTAAAAATAGCTTTCTACAAATTCAGACATACAGTGATATCTTTTCATTTACTGAAGGGCTTTCAGTATTTCCACAAACAGATTTTTTTTTAAAAAAATGAAAGAACAAAACCTTTGTCTATGGTGAATGTGAGAGAAGGAGGAAGAGAAGAAGAAAATGGAAAGAGAACTCACCAAGGCGAATGTAGAGAAGTCAGAGGACAACAGTCTGTGTTAGTCCTCAATATCCCCTCTTATATGAGACAGGTTCTCTTGTTCACTGATTCCCACACCAGATTGGCTGGCTTAGTCATTGTTTTATTTCTGTGAAGAGACAACGTGACCATGGCAATTCTTATAAAGAAGAGCACTTAAATGGGGCCTCACAGTTTCAGAGGATTAGTGCCTTATCACCATGGTGGGAACAATTGCAGTACACGAGCTGACATGGTGCTGGAGAAGTAGCTGAGATTTCTACATCCAATCCACAGGCATCAGAAGGAAAGAGCTGGGAGCCAGACTTGGGCTTTTTGAAACCTCTTAACTCACTCCCAGTTACACACCTCCTCCCAAAAAGACACACCACCTAATTCTTTTAAATAGTGCCACTTCACGGTGACCAAGCATTGAAATCTCTGAGTCTATGGGGACCATTCTCTTTCAAATCACTACACTGACTTGCCAGCTGCCTGGGATTCTCTCCTTTCTGCAACCATCTCACTGTAGGAGCTCTGAATTTACAGGTGTAGCCATCTGCTTCACTTGAGTTCTGAAGATCACAACTCAGCTCTCTGTGCTCACAAGACAACATTTTCCTTACTGTCTCTCGAAGTCTTTCTACAAATTACACTGTGGTATTAAAATCACTTCAAAGATGATATATGCACAGCCTAGAGGATTATATGAGTTAATACTGACAAGTAGATTATTTAGTACACTACATATTTAGAAAAATGATCCAAATTTACTCACAAAATATTTAATCAAAGTTTGTTGGAACATTAAACATCATCATTCAGAATAAAATGGAGAGCAGGATGAAGTCTTCATTTTTCCTGGATATTGAAATTTTAAAGAAAGAAAAGAGGGTAAGCTCAACCAGTTACAAAGATAGACAGATTACTGTGTAACATGTGAGGAGCCAATAAACAGGCTATAGAAGGAGAGGATGAAACTGTTCAGACATTATATTAATAAGGTGTTTTCATAAATCATTGCCTTTTTCATTTCCTTTGGTGCCTTTATCCAAGTAAATTGAAATCAGTGTACACATATGATAAAAAATTGTTAGAACCCTAATGTCAGTGGAAGAAGATACTAGAATATATTTCTTTGCTAAAGTTTTATCTTTATAAAAATGTACAAAGTAAGTGTACTAAGATAAATTGTGGCAACAATCATGATCACAAGGGTCACTATCTAGAAGGTAGTCTTTATTTATTAAGTCCTCCAGTTGCCAGTGAAAACTTCAGTTTGAAGGGATATTTTTACTTTCAACATTTGAGATTTTATTCCTTTGTAATTATGATTTTGAGTCTCTGTAATTTAGATTTTTAATAATATTCTGAAATTTGAACCTTTGGGGTTATAGTGTTCAAATTGTCCCATTATATTTTATTTTTCTGTCTGTCTGTCTCTCTGTATTTGTGTGGTGATGGTGTGTGTGCATGTGTGTGGTATGTGATGTTTAATTGGTCATTCTGAGTGAGTTAACCCAGAAGCAGAAAGACTCACGTGGTATATACTCACTTATAATTGGGCACTAGCCCAAAAAGCTTGTCCCATGAATGTCTTCACTTACCAGGAGATTGGGACAGATCTGACTCTCAGTGAGACAAATATAGGAGATGGGGAAATAGAAGAACCCAGAGAGTCCTAGAAACCTACAAAAAGAACATCATGATGGGTGGATTGGGGCCCAGGGGGTCTGTTCAAACTATTGCACTAACCAAGGAAAATACAAGTTGTAAATATCAAACCCATACTCGGATCTATCCAATGGACAGGACATTCTCCACAGTTATGTGGCGAGCAGGGACCCTTATTTGACCACCTCCTCTTGCTGGGAAGGCCTGGTGGCACTCAAAGAAAGAATAAGCAGGCTACCAAGATTAGACTTGATAGCCTATGACCATATTGTGGGAGAGGAGGTCCCTCTTGGTAATAGACCTAGGGGAGGGGAATAGGGTGAAAGCAGGAGGGAAGGAGAGAGGAATGGGAGGATATAAGTGATGGGATAACAGTTGAGTTGAAATCTGAATAAATTAAGAAAAATAAAAACATTTTTAAAAAACACTAGAAACAAGAAACATTTGTGTCTCAGTCTTGCTGTCTTACTACTGAAGCAACAAATTGCAAAGAAATGGGAAGTGACCCAGTAATCTCATGCAAAGAGAAGGAAAAGGCACTAGTCAGGGCAGTATTCATCTCTTGAGAGTAATATACAATTTATCATACCAAATTACAATGTGAGACTGAGTCAGTATCACACCTTGATGAGATCTATTTAGATTTGCACATCTTTTGGCTTCTTTTTAAACCATAATCTCATTCAGAACCCAAAGATGGACCTGGAGGTTGAGTCTTGGATTTCTCTGTCCCTCATGTCAATATGTCAATGAGGCCACAATAAGGGTTTTTTTGTTTGTTTGGTTTGGTTTTTTTTTTTTTTTTTTTTTTTTTGTCTGTTTAAATTTCTTATTGTCTTATTGGAGAATGGGTGATTAACCTGGCTTTCTGAGGCATAAACAGTTAAACAAAGTTTTGGTAATATATGTATACACTGTTCACACCCACACCCACACACAAACATAAACAAACAAACAAACAAACAACCCGCCCCCCAGCTTTCTCTTCAAAGGAAACAAAAGGTAGTTCATTCTGAGAAACCCAGCTTGCATTTTCCAACACAGAAGCAGCTTCATGGAAGCTTTATAATAACAGAAAAAAGAAAATTATAAATTAAGGTATATTTAAAATGCACTATTAGAAATAGTCAGTGTGCACTTAGAGCAGGCAGGCATATCTTGTCTATAGGTCACAGATGCTACCTAATATCACTTCTGGTCCTTCCATTAATGGAGAGTTTGAGTTAATATATTATGTTGTATTTTGTTGAGTTAATACACTTCAAAGGTTTATTTTCTCCTGGTCAAAGTGCTAGTTTATGACACAGGAGTGGGTCTTAGATAATCCAAAAGAAATTTTAATGGGACTATGGATCAGCAACATTAAAACTCCATAGTCATTATTGTCAGTCTTTCTTTCTTTTTTTCCTGACAGAATCTCTAACTGACCCTGGAATTCCTGCTTTGAATATGCCTGCTAACTAATGAACCCTAGAGACTTCCTACACATTAGTTCTGGCCTCACACATGGCACATATGACATTTTACATGGGTGATGGCTCTTTGAACTCAGGTCTTTAAGCTTTCACAGTAAAGTCTCTTATCCACTGAACGTTGTTACAGTTTTTCTCAACATAAACCCAGAGATGCCTGTGAAGAAAGAATCCAAATTGAGGACAGGCCTCTGATACATTGTCCTGTGGACATGTCTATTGGATGTGGGATGGCCCATCACATGGTGGTCAGTGACTTTCTTGAGCAGGGTAGGGGGCTGGATTATAAGGCATAAAAGCTAACCAAGTAAGCTAGGGGAAAGAAGCAAATAAGAACTCTTACTTAATAATTTCTGCTTCAGTTCCTATCTCAAGGTTCCTTCCTTGAATCACCTTTTCCTGGCTTCCCTTCATGATGAACTGTAATTTGTAAGACACATAAAACATTTCCTCCTCCATGTTGTTTTGGGTAAATATTTTATCACAGTGATGAAGAAGCAATCCGGGACAGTCATCTTCCCAGCCCCAATAACACTCCTTTCTATCTTCTTTTGCCCTTTGGACAGGAAATTACCCTTGTTCTTGAAGTTTAAATTTCACACTTCATCTCTAGAAGATATCACAATATTTCTCTAATTTCTCTAAGTTTGGTTTAAAATTGATCTTGAATTTTTTTTAACTTTTATTGAATGTCTTTACACATCATGCATCAAAATCCTTCTCCTCCCCCCAGTAAAATAAAATAAAACAAATAAACAAAAAAATCTTCTCAGAGAAGCTGTAGTGTATCACGCAGTATAGCATTTTGTCCACATATGCTTACTTTCAAATGTTCATTGCTACAAGTCATGGGTCTGGTTTGAGGCCTACACTATAGTTACCAGATCCTCACTGGGACTGCTATTGGATATCCCATTGTTGCCATGTGTCAGGAGATTCTTAATCTTTAAATCTGCAGGTCTGACCCCTTCATATGTTCTAGCAGGTCATACATGGGATAGATGCTGGAGTGAGGTCAACTCAGAGCCCTGGATCAGGGTCTACTTCCTTATCCTCATGTCAGGGCCAGCTCCCCTACTCCCATGTCCTTGAGAGATCTTGAAATTTCTAATTTACGATGTGACTTTAAAGCTCTGTGTGTTTCTTTCCTGTTAATGTTGAAGATTTGAGGGAAGCAATGTCATAATGCCTTCTGGTGAGGACTTTCAGAACCTCAGTAGATGTGCTATAAATGGAAACACACATAATGCTTCCTTGTTGGAAATGGTTAGCAACATGTGTCTCCTAAACACAGTTTTTAGGTGTTTTTGTGTGCCCATATGCATGTGTGGTATGGTGAGGGGATGGTAGTGGTGTGTGTGGGTGTGGGTGTATGTGAAGGAAATGTTTGCCATGCAGGTACTTGTACCAGACAGTGTTGGATATTGAAATGTCTTCTATTGTGTTCCATTTTTTTCTTTTTTCTATTCTTTCTTTGTTTAGAGTCAGGGGTACTCATCAAATTTTAAGTTACCTGTTTCCTCTAAACTGGCTGTTCAGTGAGCACATGGGAACTCTCTGTTTCCACTCCACTGCCTAGGTAACAGTCATGTACCATCATGGCTGGATTTTCCATGAGCTCTACCTAGAACTCACATGGTCATGCTTGTATAGGAAACATTTTATCCACTGATCTAGGTCTATATTCTATATCTACCTTTGGTGTGAAACTAGATATGAAAAAGTGATTTCATGGTACCATGTGATCCAAACTTAAGTTATCAAATTTTGCAGAATAGCTTCTTGTGTCTCTACATTCTTACTTCATGCCAAGTATGGTATGAAGTTTTATTTCCAGACTCTTATATAGATCTTTTGAAGTATCAAAACACACTGGAAATATTGATTCTAATGAAAGTATACATCCACAGAAATCCTGTGGCTTATCCTGAGTTGGCAGGCCAGCCCTGAGAAACAATTTGACTTTCACAGGGACCTTGAACCTTCACACAGGAAAACTACACAAATAGAATTTTAACTTTTGCTCACTTGAAAATGGTTATTTCTCTCCTTCTATGATTGTAAATAGGCTAACCAAACCTACCTTGTTGTTTCTAGGACTTGATGAAGCTGTCTTTCTTCTTTACTTTCAAACATTATTCTGCTTTGGATAAGATTGGCATGTAATCAAGCAGAAGCACCCATAATATCTTCTAACCAGAGAATGTCTAGTTATCCCCTCCTGGGTTAGTCACATTAGGGGAACTGTGCTATCCTGCTATGCTCATCACTGTTCCAAAAAGTGCAAGAGGTAAGCATAATTTCCCCCAGACTTGGAATATAACTGTGTTGAGTAAGCTTGATTATTGATGAAATTCAGAATCACCATGGAAACAAATTTCTGTGTATGGTTGTGAATGAGTTTCTAGAATGGGTTAATTGAAATGATAACACCCACTTTACATACGTGTGGTGCCTACCCATGGTCTGTTATCCTAGACTAAATTAAAAGAAAGCCGACTAAGTACACACCACAGGGGAGCAACCTTCTATGTTTCTTGACTGTGGATGCAATGTGACCAACTGCTTCATGACTCTGCTACCATGTATTTTCCTCTACTGCGGACTGTACAATCAAAATGCAAAACAGAATAAAAAATTATTTCCTTAAGTGTCTTTTGTCATGTCTTCTATCATGGCAATGAGAAAAGTAACTTTAAAAAATCACCCTTCTTTGAGGCAGGTCAACCCACATAGGCCAACCTGTAATTTTGTTTTCCCGTTACAAATATATGTGAAGCCATGGCTAAAGAAGAGACCGTGTGTTTTAGAGGAAGGCAAGCATGGGGGCAGACATGAGAGGCAGTGGAGCAAAGAAAGGATGGGGAAATGAATGACTTATGATATTTTAATTAAATGAAATATATTTAAATAAAAGCCACTTAATAGTGCTGAGGATGTAACTCATTAAAACATTTCTTTTTATTCTTTAGATGACTGTTTATTTTCCAATATGTAAGAGAATGGATGGGGATTCAAATGGGAGGAGATATAGGCAGGATCTTGGAGAAGCTGGGATAGGGGAAGCTGTAATCAGAATATATTGTGTGTTAAAAACTCTATTAAAAATAAAAAAAACACTCTCCACAGTAGAATGGAGAGTGGGATACTACTTTCTCACATACTCTGGTGCCTCACCTTTGACCATGTCCCCTGGACGGGGAGACCTGGTGGCACTCAGAGGAAGGACAGCAGGTTACCAAGAAGAGACTTGATACCCTATGAACATATACAGGGGGAGGTAATCCCCCTCAGGAACAGTCATAGGGAGGGGAATAAGGGGAAATTGGGAGGGAGGGAAGAATGGGAGGATACAAGGGATGGGATAATCATTGAGATGTAACAAGAATAAATTAATAAAGGAGGAAAAAAAAATAAAAGCAAGGCAGAGAATGAAGAAAAAAAAAGAGAAAAGTAACTTTAAAAAATCACCCTTCTTTGAGGCAGGTCAACCCACATAGGCCAACCTGTAATTTTGTTTTCCCGTCAGTTTCCAAAAGCTTAAAATGTACAAATTTTCCAGCCATTCAATGTAGCTGGCATGCATCACCAATCAGGAGACATGCTAATGGATTTTCACTAAAACACCCAAAGTAGTCTTTATGTGACAGAAAAAAAGACAACTAATTTGTTTAATTTTGTCTATGAAAATAATGGCCTTACTACAATGTTTCTCAAAAGTGTCAGGATATAAAATGTAGTCTTCCTAGCTTATTGATCCTGTTAGTTAACTATTACACCTATTGGCCATGGAACATTTATAATAACAGCCAAGTGTCCTGAATTCTATTGTAGAGCAAATAGCATGTTGTGTAATCCCCCTTCCTAAATGATGGATTCTATTTCTGGCCTTAGAAACTGTGGCTGCTACTAAAGATACAACTTAGTTGGGAAAGTTGTTGCTGTGTAAACATGAGGACCTGAGTTCAGGTCTCCAATACCCACATAAAAAGCTTAGTGTGACAGCACATGCCTGTGATACAAATACTAGGAAGGGTGAGAACAGGAAGGTCCCTGGGGTTTGCTGGCCAGCCAGTACATCCAAATTGGTATAATTCCTTGGGTGAGAGACTTTATCTTAAAAAAAAAGATGGAGATGTGTGAGAAAATTGATTGTGTCTAAAAACATTTATCACATAAACACGAGAACTAGAGTTAAGAGCGCCATACCTCAGTGCTAGGTCAGTATTGCAGCCTTCTTGTAATTCCAGTTCTTGGAAAGCAACAGAGACAGGGAATCTCTTGGGCAAGATGCCTTGACTGGCTAAAACATCAGGCTCCCAGTTCAACCAGGGAACCATTTCTCTACAAATAAAATAGAAACTGATAAAGAAAGCCTTGAAAAAAATAAATCAGCCTCAGATTTCTATGCAGGTGTGGTGGTTTGAATAAGAATGGACCTCAAAAGCTTTATACTTCAATGCTTAGTAATCAGGGAGTGCAACTACTAGAAAAGGATGAGGAAGTGTGTATGGTTGGAGGTATGGCCTTGATGAAGGAAGTGTGTCTCGGAGGGCAGTAGTATGGATTCAGATGTGGCATTTTCAGCTACTTCTCCAGCACCCTGTCTGCCTGCTTGCCACTGTGGTCCCTACCATGAGGATAATGGACTAAACCTCTGAAACTGTAATCAGGTCTCAATTCAATGTTTTCTATTATAGGATTTTCCATAGATGTGGTATCTCTTCACAGCAATATAACGCTGGCTAAGATAATGTGTAACACTCTGCATGTAAGCACATATAAGCATGCCCATACACCACACACATATATAGACATGACAGAATGAAAAATAAAATAAGAGCTCTAGAGGAAGACACCTCAAAGAAATGTCAATTTCTTTGTATTCGAGCATGTGCATGCACACATACACACACAGATGTATAGTTCAATTAATTTCTTAATGTATGTTATGTGCTTTAACATATGACATTATTTTTATAATTATTTACTTTTGTCAAGAAGACCAAGATGCCCAACAGTTACACATGTTTGGGGGCCTAGGATGAGTCCATGCCTGCTCTTTGGTTGGATCTTCAGTCTCTGTAAGCTTAGGTTAATTGACTCTGTTGGTCTTCTTGTGGAGATCTTGTCCTTCCTGGGTTCTTACATCCTTCCCTCCACTCTGCCAAATGTTTGGCTGTGGGTCTCACCATTTGTTTCGATACCCTCCTCGGTGGGGCCACTCAGAGAACAGTTATGCTATGTCTGAAAACATAGTAGAGTATCATTAATAGTGTCAGACATTGTCTCGTTCCTATGGAGTGGGTCTAAGGATGAGGCAGTCATTGGTTGGACATTCCCTCAAAATCTGCTCCTTCTTTATATCTGCATTTCTTGTAGGTAGGGTAAATTTTGGGTCAAAAATTTTGTGGGTGTGTTAGTGTCACCCTCCCTGCACTGGAAATCTTGCCTGGCTGTGAGGTAGCCACTTCAGTCTCCATGTCCCATGCTGCTAAGATTATCAGCTAGAGTGATTTGCATATCCTCCCAGTGGCCTATCCTCCTGTAGGTCTCCAGCTTGTCCCAGAGATACTTTCCTCAGTATCTGTTCTTTTTTCAGCTCTCTCATCTCTCACCCCCACCTCCACTCTCTCAACATTTGATTCCCACCTTAATTCCCCTTCTTTCTCTCTCTCTCTCTGTCTCTGTCTGTCTGTCTGTCCTCTCTCTCTCTCTCTCTCTCTCTCTCTCTCTCTCTCTCTCCCACCCAGTTCCAACACTTCATCCATTTCCGATGTCTATTCTATTTCCTGTTCTGAGTGGGGTTCAAGCATCCTCTAAGCTTTATTCATAACAGCCAGAAACTAGAAATAACCCAGAAATCCCACAACCAAAGAGTGGATAAAGAAAATGTGGTATACTTACACAATGGAATGCTACTCAGCTATTACAAACAAGGAAATTATGAAATTTCCAGTCAAATGAATGGAACTAGAAATGATCATTCCAAGTCAGCTAACCCAGATACAGAGAGACACACACTGATAAGTGGTTATTAGCTATATATTACAGAATAATTACACTACAAGCCCCAGACCCAAAGAATCTAAGTAACAAGGAAGGCCCAAGGGAGGTTATGTCTTTTTTTATAGTACTGTTAATTATTTTTTATTTAACATTTTTAAATTTTACATATACACTTATATTATTACACATATATACAACAAATTACCTGAAACAAGAAGAACCATGACATAATCAGGAATTATATAAATGTTACATTCTTGGTGTTTTGGCTATTTGTGTTTGACAGGCTTGTGTTGTGAGCCCAAGGAGAAAGGCTGAGCTACTGCAAAACATTAAAAACCTGAACATTAAAATACAACCTCCTTTCAAGATGTTTTCTTCAAGGGAGGTTATATCTTTTTTTTTCTCCTTTATTAATTTATTCTTGTTACATCTCTATGGTTATCTCATCCCTTGTATCCTCCCATTCTTCCCTCCCTTGCATTTCCCCCTTATTCTTCTCCCCTATGACTGTTCCTGAGGGGGATTACCTCCCCCTGTATATGTCCATAGGGTATCAAGTCTCTTCTTGGTAACCTGCTGTCCTTCCTCTAAGTGCCACCAGGTCTCCCCGTCCAGGGAACATGGTCAAAGGTGAGGCACCAGAGTATGTGAGAAAATAATATCCCACTCTCCACTCTACTGTAGAGAGTGTTCTGTCCATTGGCTAGATCTGGGTAGGGGTTTAAGGTTTACCGCCTGTATTGTCCTTGGCTGGTGCCTTAGTTTGAGCAGAACCCCTGAGCCCAAATCTGACTATCGTAATGTTCTACTTGTAGGCTTCTAGGACCCTCTGGATCCTTCTACTTTGCCATTCTCCCATGTTTCTCTCATCTAGAGTCCCACTAGAATGTCCTCCCCTCTGTCTCAGTTTCCTGATAAGTGAAGGCTTTTGTGGGACATGCCCCTTGGGCTAGTATGCAGATGTAAGTGAGTATATACCATTTGAGTCTTTCTGCTTCTGGGTTAACTCACTCATTATGATCATTTCTAGCTCAATCCATTTATCCACAAATTTCGGGAATTTCTTGTTTTTAATAGCTGAATAGTATTCCATAGTGTATATGTACCACAGTTTCTTTATCCATTCTTCTATTGAGGGACACTTAGGCTGTTTCCATGTTCTGGCTATTATGAATAAGGCTGCTATGAACATGGTTGAGCAAATTTTCTTGTTGTGTGCTGGAGACCTCAACATAAAACCAGAGACACTAAGTCACTTAGAAGAAAAAGTGAGGAAGAGCCTGGAACATATTGGCAGAGGAGACAACTTCCTGAACAGAACACCAACACCCCAGGCATTAATGTCAACAATTAATAAATGGGACCTCATGAGGCTGAGAAGCTTCTGTAAGGCAGGAGACACTGTCAAGAGAACAAAGCAACAGCCTACAGACTGGGAAAAGATCTTCACCAACCCTACATCTGACAAAGGTCTAATATCCAAAATATATAAAGAACTCAAGAAATTAAACACCACCAAACCAAATAACCCAATTGAGAAATGGGGCTTGGAACTAAACAGAGAATTCTCAACAGAGGAATATCAAATGGCTGAGAAACACTTAAAGAAATGCTCAACCTCCTTAATCATCAGGGAAATGCAAATCAAAACAACTCTGAGATTCCATCTTACACCCATCAGAATGGCTAAGATCAAAAATTCAAGCAACACCACATGCTGCCGAGGATGTGGGGAGAGAGGAACACTCCTTCATTGCTGGTGGGAATGCAAACTAGTACAGCCACTTTGGAAATCTGTCTGGTGCTATCTCAGAAAAATGGGAATAGGGCTTCCTCAAGACCCAGCTATTCCACTCCTTGGAATATACCCGGGAGGTTATATCTTAATGTTCAGGTTTCTAAAGCTTTTAAGTAGCTCAACCATTATCCTTGGGCTCACAGTAACTTGATCCTCATTGAAGATAATATAAACATCTGAAAACTTTAGGAACATGCCTTTTTCAAACATTACAATATCACAAGCCCCTTAGAGAGAAGAAGGCAAGAGGCTGCCTTACATAAAATCAAATCATATGATGAAAAATAATGACAAAATTTGAATGTCCACGTTGCTTTGACCCAGGACTCTTCTGTAAGCATATCTTGTTTTTTTTGTTATTAATATATTTTATTAATAAATGTTGTTGATGTATATAGGTTGAGTTCATAATATAAGATATAAGTCAAATTTATTAATATGGATTCTAATAATAATGAAAAAGAGATAAATCTAGGTAAGGAAAGTGTTTCTAAAATCAGGGAATATTTGTTCTAAAAAGAATTATGAGCTTGTATTATGATATAAGGTAAACTACTTTACACATAAACCACAAAGTGATAGAGGAAAACAAAATCTAAGCTTTTAAATAATAAATATGCTGATTTAGTAATATAGCATAATTAGATACATGTAATCAATTTGCTGTGTGCATCTGTTCAGGATGCCATAACAAAAAGTAGCCTTAGATGGTATACAATTAAAGTGAACAACAATGGCCTCCTAACAGCTGTCTGAAATGGCTGCTTCTCTTTCAGAGCTTCTCGTTTAAAGGATGTGGATGTAAAGGAGGCTCAACTCTTCTCAGTGGTTTTCATGCACTTTGGAAGAAAGCCTATGCAAGCATGAGGTAAGGAACACCTGAATTCATGTCTGTTCACAGAAAAGGAAGAGATGGTGTGAATGGGACATTTCACTCTCATGTGCATTGGATTAGAGCAACACTGAAGTGTAGGAGGTAAAAAGCAAGCAGGTAGAGGGAACTAAGTGGACCTCCAAGAGTTGCAGTGGGTGGCACAGCTTTTAGATATGCAATTATTTGTCTTGCAGATCCAGCAATCAAGATTTACTGGCAGACCAAGACAAGCAGACAGACATTGTGTATTTGACACAAGGAGGTTGCTTTTCAAGTGTGTATGTGTCTTTTGTTTTGGGTGGTGGTTTTTTATGAAGATTTGTTTTTCCTTTATATGTACACACCTGTTAAAAATGTGTGCAGATACCCACTGAAGCAAGAAGAGGGTACCAGATCACCTGGAACTGGAGTTACAGGTGGCTCAGAGCCACTAAAAGTAAGTATAGAAACCAATCTTTCCCAGTTCCATTGTGTGTGAGGAGGTGTGTCTTTTGTAGCCAAAACATTGGCTACTTTGTATTGAAGGACTTCTTGCTATATGCAATCTGAATTGCATTGGAAAACTGTCATGTGCTCTTTCCAGACTTGTTGAAGACAGAATCTGGGACCCACTAGGCACTCCCTTTTTTTCTCCATCCTCCTCACTCCAGTCCTAGATTAAGTTGCTCCCTTGGTGCTATGTTGTTTCTACCCCAATAGTTTTTCATTTCAGTATATCTTTATACCAAATGTTTTAGTGTACCTACTCAGTAATCAAGGTGTGTCATTTAAAAAATTATCTTTTAAGTGAAATAATACCAAATGGCTTCATTGCTGACAATTGCAGAAGAAATATTTTAAATGTTTTCAGCCATGCTATTCAGTTAAATTACATGTATACTCAAATCTTTAAGTTCTATGTTTTTCTTTTATATTAATAATTTTGACCGATCAACACTCAATATACACGCAGCATATACGATAGGTGTATTGCTATAACACAATGTCTGACAAAAGTAACTTCAGGCAGGAAGAATTTATTTTGGATTATAGTTTGAGATTGCAGTTTATCATGGACACATGGAATCCAGAGGCAGACTGAATGCTATTGTCCAGCTCACCTTCTCAAATGTATTGAGTCCAAGTCCCAGCACATGGGATAGTGCCATCATTGGGGTGGTTCTTCCCACTGTAGTTACTCCAATCTAGAAATTACTTCACAATCATGCCCAGAGATATTACTCATAGGAAAAAATTTTCAAATACTTTAAGTGTGTCATTAAACACACACACACACACACACACACACACACACACACACACACACACATACATAGATGTGAAAACACAAATGTACACCAGTACATCAACAATGTATTGGGCTTTTGACTTGATTTGTAAAAGCTACACAATTTGTAAATGTAATGAAAATGAAACCAAAGCAACAGTAGTTTATTTAAGCTAACCACAATGCAAACATTTTCGATTCATTCACTCTGGATTTCCAGGAAGATGACATGATGTAATTAATAGGTTATCAATGAGATATTAAAAATGTCCTGTAGCAGTAAAAATTATGAGAAAGCATCTAATCCACCCTTTGGCAAACTTTTTAAATAAATGTCATGTTTGGCAATGTAGCTCATGGAGCGAAAGACCATCATTGAGGACTATTAGAGATAGGAAACGTTATGCTTGATAAAGTTCATGATGCTGATGGCTAGCAAAGAGTTGGCTAATATTTCAAAGGCTTGGGAAGAAGAGAGTCGGAAGGAGAACTGAAGAGTTCAAAACAAAATACACCCGAGATAATAGCTAATGAACACAGTAATTGAGAAGTGTCCTGTAACAAAACTGTTTTCCAGACCAGATATCTCTGCTTTTGGTACGAGACCAGCCTCTTACTGTTTGATGCTGTTTCTCTATTCATCCAGATAGCTGTTTGATTTGTCCTCTGACACTCATTAAATGCTGTTTTATTCTACAAACTAATGTGCATTTGTGTTGTAGACTAAAAAACAATTAAAGCTTAAGACTCATTCCTTCCATTCTAGATGTCAAGTAAAAGACAGTATACTTGAGGCTATTTTCTGAGACATAATCTGTGTTGGGTGTTACAGGATTTTTTTTGACAAACATGTTGAAATTTAATTGACATTTGGATCACATTAAGAGATGTGACTTTTAAGAAGTTTTGGGGGTATGAGGTATCATCCATCCTTGTGGATATCTGAGTTGATATGTCTGTTGTGAGATTGGTCCCTTTTATATGTTCATTCTTTCTTTTCCTATCCTTCCCATCTCCCTTTCTATTTCTTTTTACCCCATTCTATTTTCTTACTCTTCTCTGAACACTTTCCTCCCACATATTCATTCTCTCATTCTCACAGTCCCCCCTCCCTTCTTCCCTCCTGCATTCCCATTCTTCCTATCTCCTTTCATGCTTTCTCTCATCACAGGATGCATTTCACCATGTTGTGATGTAACATGAAACACTCACCAGATGCTGTCACACTGACAGTGGCCTCTATATACAATTACATGAAGCAAGCAGTCTACTTAAACTACCTCATCTGTAATATATATTTGTAACAGTAAAAAACAAAGACAATGACCTGGTGGCACTCAGAGGAAGGATAGCAGGCTACCAAGAAGAGACTTGATACCCTATGAGCATATACAGGGGGAGGTAATCTCCCTCAGGAACAGTCATAGGGGAGGGGAATAAGGGGAAAATGGGAGAGAGGGAAGAATGGGAGGATACAAGGGATGGGATAACCATTGAGATGTAACAAGAATAAATTAATTAAAAAAAAACAAAGACAAGGCACATATTTGCTCGCAGAAAGCCCACAACTAAACACAAATGCCCAAAAGAAATGGTATCTCATTACTTCTTAGTTTACTAAAACCCCAGTATAAAACTAAGATCCATAAAGAGGGCTGGTGAGGTGGCTTGTTGAGTTAAAGGCAATCAAGACCAAGCAGGAAAACCTGAGTTTCAACCCTGAAACCCATATGAGAGAAGAAAAATGACTCCCTCAGGTTATCTTCCAAATTTCACATGTGTGCTAACACACACACACACACATGCTCACACACACATTAATAAATTTTAAAATCACTATCTACATAGGCAACTGTTGGTACACTAACAAGATCTCAGTTCTGTACTTTAAAGGATGATGGTCACTCAACAAATAGTACACATCTAATTCGAGTTGAGAATAGAGTGTCCACATCCACTGTGTACACCAACTGTGTTCATTCCTACATTTCACTGAAACCCTTGGCCAGACCACTTCCTGTGTTGGTCAATGTACTTTGCTTCCATGAACTATATATGGCATAAAACCATTCATATATGGCTATGTTGTACCACTGACAACTTCTGTACTGAGCATAAGTGCCTTTCTTTTAATTTTATACCATTAATAATGCAAATTCACCAAGTTCAAAGTCACTTAAACGATCTACTCTCTTAGAAACCATTATTTATTTTTTGCACAAGTCTCTTGACATTCATTCTATAGTTATTAATTATTAGATTCTATATTAATTCTAAATTAATCTCTTATTTATTACCAAAAGAATAAATCAAGCAAAATATGTCTGTTGAGAAAGTTGTACTATGAGGTATCTGTTATTTCATCAGAAGAGAATTTTTCATGTTCTAGTACGTGAACCTGCTAATCAGAGAAGTTCTTGCAGGAAAACTTGCTTCATGTATACTTGTTCATTGCTTCCTAGAGCCCACTCAGCCTGCTGCAAGTAGATTGATGGAATTACCAGTAGAACAGAATACAGAAAAACAAGATTTTAAAAGTGAATTAAATGTCCTTTGAATCCCTCCTTCTGAAGCATTTTAAAATCTCAACAGAATGTTTAGTCTTCCTTTTCTTATAGGACTGGATACAAGGAGCTGGAGAGATGGCTCAGTGATTAAGAGCACATGCTGCTCCTCTAAAGGATTAAACTAATTACTAGCACTCTAATGATACACAGCCATTTGTAACTCTGGTCCCAAGACGTTGGGTACTTTACTCTGACTTTCTCTGGCACCAACACATACAGACTGTACACATGCTAATATACAGAGGGATATAAATACATATATACATACATACATACATACATACATATATACATAAATATATACACAGATGTTAAGTAGATGGATAGATGCATTGAAACATAGATAGATGATACATATGTACATTATACATACATACATATATACATACATGCATACATGTTTTAATTTTTAAAAAGCTGGACAAAAAGAAGTTTTCACAATTGAAGGAAAGAAAACCAGACTCGTAGAGACTCAGAACACTAACTGACATTTAGTAATATTTTATCAGTGGACAAACAGCAATGAAAGGACCTTGTTTTGCTTTAATGTCAACTGTCCCCAACTGACTAATATGTTTGATCACTTGGTCTCCAGCTGGTGGTGCTGCATGTGATGTTGTGGAACACTTAGGAGATGAAGACTTGGAATGCGTCCCTGTGACCTCATTTTGAGGCATGTTCCACACTTCTTATCTGTAAATACAATGTGACCAGCTGCTTTCTACTGTTGTCCCCAGGCCTGCCTCACTGCTGCTCTATACTCTCTACTATAACTGAAAGATCCTCTCTACCTGTAAGGTAGAATAACTCTTCCTCCCTTATGTTGTTCTGGCCATATATTTTGTCACAGCACTGAGATAATAAATTGATACAGAGCATAACCTCAGAAATGTCTGATCATATAATCCCTTGCATGTCCTATTTGTAAGAATCAAACTTAATAAGCTTTGGCTGGCACTTAAAACTTTGAGTCATTGTGTATGGATTAGTAAATAAAAACAGCATAATAAAGCCAGTCAATATTATCAGCTGAATGCCTTCTGAATACTCGAAAATATTCTATTCTTGGGGGCAGAGCAGTTAGTCTCTGGTGCTCCTTTCAGAAATGTGAGCCATATCAAGTCTCACATGGTATCAAGACGTGTAAACCTGCTTCAAAATCAGGACCAGTATTCATGATCCACACAAAATACAATTATACATGCAATACATGTGTCAAATGCAAGCCCAGTAGCATAGTCTTTTTACTTCTCTTGGGTTACTAAGGATTTTCTGGAATCCTAAACTAAATAAAAGTTTATCTATATGTAATGGCATGGGAACATCAATACAATTAATTACGTTGCTTAAACATGGAACCAATTTACTAATTTGTAATCAAAAGTCTATGATACAATGCTTTAGTTATAAGTAATGTGAGCTTATATGAAGTAAACAGACAAATATAGTGGCTAAAATACAAGAGAATATAAGTAGTTCATGCTTTTCTGTTCACTGTCTAACTTTTTACATTTGTTTATCTTATGTGTGTGTTTGGAAGGTATGCTGCGTCATGTGTATGTATGTTTGTGGGCAGGGTCAGGGGTCAGGACAATTTATCTAAATCAGATCTGTCCTTCCATGGTATTGGGTTCTGGGGCTGACCTCGGGTCATCAGCCTTAGCTCCAAAGTGTAGCTATTTTCTGTATTTTGGAGGGGTAAAAGGGATTTTGAAGGGGAATAAAAGAACTTGATGTCCTAAAGTGAGGTGACACATTCCTTGCTGCAGGGAAGCTTGGAATGTTTGGGAAGAATACAACTCAGTGGCTTCTGGAAGTCCCTGAAACTATCCAGAGTCCTTGTATTACTTACTCTCTAAGTAGTAAGGACTGCTGAGAATGACTCTCAGAGAAGCTAAACTGCCTGGAAGAAGCAGAGATTAGTTGGGCTGTCTGAAGAGGCTCAGAACAACTCTGCTATCTGGAAAGGACACCCTTCAACCTTCAAGAGCTAGCTACAGGCTGGGCAGTGGGCTCCAGGTCCCAGTTATCACAAGTAGTCACCCATATTGTAATGGATTTTGGTGATGCAGATATCTCTGAGTCATTTCTGTTCCAGTAAATAACCCTTCATTAGTAATTTGTAAGCAACACCAATAAAATAAGTCAATGAAAGAAAATATGTAAGATGCATCTAGGGTAGAGATGAGCTCTTATTTTAGAATTATTGTCTCCCCCCGCCAGCCACCTCTCTCTCTCTCTCTCTCTCTCTCTCTCTCTCTCTCTCTCTCTCTCTCTCTCTCTCTCTGTCTGTCTCTCTCAGCTACTTTTTCAATTCTATGCTTTCCTGCCTCTACTCATACTCCTTTTAAGATGGTCATGAGCTCTAACTCTCTGTAACTCTAAGCTTTGATCTGAAGCTTAGAGTTTAAAGATTTGTATTGGCCATAGTGTTTTATCACAGCAAAAGGAATATAGCTATGACTACATGAACGACCTTGTGACTATGTAGCTGAGCATGACCTTGAACTACTCATCTTCCTGTCTCAAGTGCTGAGATCATAGACATGTACCACTAGATGCAGTTTATGTGGTGCTTGGCCTGTAAAGAAGGGCCTCATGCGGGTAAGGAAAGTCTCTACCAGCTGTGAAGCATCCCAGACCTGCTCTCAAAACTCTGAAGGAAAGCCGTGAAAGCAGAAGGAAATGAGGACAACTCGACTGTAGATGTAGAGAAGGAAGAGAAGAATGAGAATAGTGGAGACAGTGTGCAATAAAGAAGGCTGGTAATGAAAAGCATTTGGGTACCACAGTGGGGAGAAGAGATGAATAGAATGTTAATTCCATTGGATTCGGATACAACAAATTTACTAGAAAAATACAAATTATTAGGATGGCGATTAATATTCTAGTTATTGTTCTGAAGGTTTAAATCTATCCATAGAGATAAGAAAATGACAATTATTTGTTCTCAGATCTATTGCCATTGATTTAGGATGGTATCCAATACTTGGTAACCATGTAAGCATGGACTAAGGGTCGCCATAAATATCATAATAATACACAATGAATTTAAACCTCACTTACTTTAAAAAAATATATGTAATTTTAAAAATTTATCAAAAAAACTACAGATATAATTTTAAATTAATTCAATGAATAAATACTTCTAAAAAATAAACATTTTGTTTTGCTTATTTTTCTATAAGTGGGAGTATATATGATATGCAGGTGTGTGCATGTGTATAATCACATGTGTATGGGGGTGCATGTACAGAAGGGTGAGCTTGTATGTAAAGGCCCAAGGTAGACATAAGGAATCATCATAGATGTATCTCCCCCTCACTGAGCCAGGGTCTCTCATGGAAACCAGCATCATTGCTATGGCTAGGTGATAGCTGGCTTACTTGCCTCTGCCTTCCAAGGTTGGAATTACGTACACTGCACCATGACCACTTGTCTTTTATATGTGTGTGCTATGGAGCCAAACTCTGATCCTCATCCTTCTGAGACAAGTGCTTAACCACTGAGCCATCACCCAGGCCTCAGCAAACATTAAACAACAATTCCAGGGTAAATTTTTCTTACCCAGTATACAAGTGTTTTTAGTAATAAAGTAAAATTACAATTTCAATAGGCAATGAACAAGTTTTATCACTGAAAAGCTAAGAAAAGGAAATACATAATTAGAGAACAGAAGGAAAATAATTGAACATGTGAATATTTATAATAATTCACTTAAAATTAATCATAAAAGCAGGTAATTTTTTGAGCCAGTGTTAAGCTATTCCTTTATAACAAGGGTGAGGTTTGAGGGGCAGAGGTTCTTTCAGTTCAGTCTTTTAAATTTCAAATGCATAACAAAGCTTAGTACTTTTGCTCACACACAAACACACAAACCTACACACCCACGTATGCACA
Organism: Acomys minous; assembly: GCF_964271855.1. Classification (NCBI taxonomy): domain Eukaryota; kingdom Metazoa; phylum Chordata; class Mammalia; order Rodentia; family Muridae; genus Acomys; species Acomys minous. The sequence continues at coordinate 71,993,084 of NC_140483.1, read as the reverse complement.
CTTGCACATACAAACATATGCATGCACACCTACATACACAGGCAAAGACACAAGAATAATAAGAAGAGTACTAATAAGTGACATGGCAGAGGAGGAGACACACATCTTCCTCCACCTCAAACATCAATAAGTAGGGACACAAATAATCACAGCCATTGCAACGGATCAAATGCCAACTATTTATGAGTTCTTGAACTTTATATCCATCTCTCACACATTCATAGAAAGAACAGTATGCAATGTTGTAAAAGAATGCAGACCTATCATTTGTCACAGTACAGATGACCTTAGAAGACAATATGTTAACCAAAATAAGATATACACATATACATAAGGGCTCCAAACTGCTGAATTTATAGAAGCAGAAAATAGAACTAGAGAATCAAAAGATTAAAGATTCATGCGCAGTGAATACAAGACAAAGCAGCATGTTGGCTGGAGGGTACAAAGTTTTGATAGAATAGCAATAATGTGTTCTAGATATCAACTGTTCATCACAATGGACATATCTGAAAATGGTATATATCTGGAGAGCTCTCATGTTTTAGATTGTGTATGTGTGTATGCGTGTGCACATGTTCATGTATGCTCGAATGTGTGTGCATGTCAGTAGGTGACATGGAGGGCGGAGGATATTATTAAATTCCCTGAAGTTGGATTTGCACACAGTTGTGGACTACCAATCTCAAGCCTAGAAATTTCTAAGAAAATTGTGTCACTACTGGTGATGATAAATGTCTGAAGTGATACTTGTTTTTAACTAGCTCAGTTGAAGTGAGAATATATTGTATTCCTACAGTGTATATGTGTATCAAAATGTCATCATACATACACTTAACTTTATTAAATTAAAATTACAAAAGGATGATTTATAAGTATTTTAGAAGAAAAGTTAATATTTAAAGTATTAAACTAATCAAAAAACAGGATAAACATGTATAAAATTGTCATAGTAAAGCCCATCATTTTCTTACATAAATAATATCATGAATAAATGAAAGTTAAAACAGAAATATAAAGTTAGACTGAAATAAAATAAGGAGCAAAGAAAACTTGAAATAGTATAAAATATAAATATCAATAATGTGAAGGTATCAAATAGTGCCTCCTATCAGAGAATAAAGTGCCAACTGTTTCAAAGACAATGAAAGAAATTAGTATCCATAATGCATAGTCACTTTTATGAATAGAAAATGTATCTATAAATAATTTCATAGGAAAAACAAAAATATCTGGACAGCAGAGAATTCTTGGTGGATCATAAAAAAAAGTGTGATGAAACAATACCAGTTTGCAGATCTTGTTTATCTAACAAAATAGAAAAATAAAATATTTACAGTTATGCTCATCCAGCACAGTACTGTGAAACAAAGGCCACCAAATACAAGAGAGGTATTTAAACTATCTACAGGTATTAAAGCATCTGGCTATATAAGTATAAAGTTTGTGAATTTTAAATCTAAACCCACTTCTAATGTGGGCACTATCTAAAATATCATTGATAATACAACACAAACAGAAAAATTCTTAAAATCATCTATGTGTATAAAGTTGAAAAGTTAGAATAGAGGCTGGCTCCATGAGTAAAGTGCATGCCATGCAAACATGAGGAAGTGAATTCTAGTCCTCAGAACCTACATAAAAGCCAGATACAATGGCAGCCTTCTGTGCTCTCTCAATGATTTCACTGAGGTGCAAGTTACCAGATGCTCCCAGGCCAGCTGGACTGCTCCATGCAGCTGGGAGCAAAGAGAAGTCATATCTCAAAAAAGATGGAAAGTGAGGGACAACAATTGAGGTTGACCTCAGACCTCTACACATGTACCTTACATGTTTATCCACCATCAAACACACAAAATATACACACATTTCATGCACTCACAGTATAGAAAAAGTAGAGCCTTATGATGTGATATAATTAAGGTGACAATTAAAAAGCTCTTGACAAACTGGATTGAGTATAAATATGCATTGTATACCTAGAGTTGCTGTCCTTTAGAAAAACTAAGTATGGTGTTTTAATAAAAAGAATGAGAGTCTTAAAATTGAACAAATGGAATTAGTTTGTTATTTGAAAGGAGACAAGTATAAAGCCTTTGACATTAAAGATGTAATCTAGTGGCTGATGGGATTTCTATTGTTATCATGAAGATATTTGTATACACCAGTGAACAAAATTTCAGGTTCCAGAAATTGCTGAATAATTCCTTATACTACACAGTTCATCAAAATTATGGGAACTTTCCTTACTATTTAACTGAGAGTGATTGGTGCCATTTCAAGAGACTCAAACCTGTCCTGAAATCTCAGTGAAGTAAAACTCTGAGTTAACTGTGTAGGCTAAGGCAACAAGCCAGAAGTCAGAGGCATCTGCATGACAGCCAATTTACATATAAAATGTGAATAGAAGGACTGATTGTGCAAGATACAGCGCTGAGAACTCTGAGATATACAGTGCTAAAGAGATCCCCTTGCCAAAGTATTAACTTCTAGAATTTTGTATCTCAAAGGGAAATGGGTTTCTTTAATTTTATCTTAGACAAATTTTCTCCTGCAGACAAACCATCATTTTCAAACATGCTTTTCCAAAAACAGAACTTGAAATTGGGTTTAATTATTAGCTGATGTGCCGAACAGTTTTAAGTTGTATCAAAAAGGAAGTGGAAGTGATGTGTATCTGATATAGGATTAGAAAGAGTGATGAAGACCAAGCTGTGCATCAGTTACATATATGTCAGGAGGCTAGGCCCAGTCCCTCCATGTTCTTTGGTTTGAGATTTGGTCTCTGTGAGCCTCCATGGGCCTCAGTTAATTGACTCTGTGGTCTTCTGGTGGCGTTTGTCTCTTCTGGGTCTCTCTATTTCTCCCCCAACTCTTCCATATGACTTCCTGAGTTCTTCCTAATGTTTGGCTGTGGGTATCAGTATCTGTTTTGATCTGCTGCTGGGTGGAACCTCTCAGAGGATGTTTATGCTAGGGTCCTGTCTAAAAGTATAGTAAAGAATCGTTGAACATGTCAGGTGTTGACTCTCTCTTCCATTGTGTGGAACTCAAGCTTGGCTAGTCATTGTTTGGCCATTACCCTCAATCTCTGCTTCATCTTTATGTGGGTGGATTGGTGTCCCCCTCACTCCACTTGGAGTCAAGCCTGTCAATAATAGGTGGCCTTATCAGTCTCCATCCCCTACTGCCAGGAGTCTCAACTACAGTTTCTCTCATATCCTCTCAGGTGCCTACCCTGTTACAGGTCTCCATCTTGTCTCAGAGATGCTCCCTTCATTGTTTTCCTTTCTCTCTTGGAGCCCTCTCACCTCCCATACCCCTGCCCTACACCTGATCGCCACCCTTGTTGCCCTCTCCACACCACATCACATCTAGTTCTCTCTCTTCATCCACTTGCAATGTCTATTTTATTTCCCCTTCTGAGGGAGATTTAAGCATCCTTCCTGGGGCCCTCCTTATTACTTAGTTTGCTTGGTTCTGTGGATTATAGTTTAGTTATCTTATACTATATGGTTAATATCCAATTATAGTTGAGTACATACAATGTGCGTCTTTCTGGTCTGATTACCTCACTTAGCATGATCTTTTCTAATCCCATCAATTTGCCTACAAATTTCATAACATCATTATTTTTCATAGGTGAGTAATATTCTATTATGCAACTGTACCACATTTTCTTTATCCATTGTTCAGTTGAGGGACATCTAGATTATTTCCGGTTTCTGGCTATTATAAATAGAGCTGCTATGAATATAGTTAAGCAAATGTCTTCATGGTATGGTAGAGCATCTTTGGGTATATGCCTAGTAGTGTCTTGAGTGTGTGTGTGTGTGTGTGTGTGTGTGTGTGTGTGTGTGTGTGTGTGTGTGTATGTGTGTGTGTGTGAATCGGTGTTGTCCTTCCACCATGTAAGTCCAAGAGATTGAACTCAGCATGTTAGGCTTGGTAGAAAATATAGTTACCCACCAAGCCTACTCATTTCCTCAGAATTTGTGGAAATTATTAACAACACAGAGATGTGAGTTATTCTGTTGGATATCAAGGCACAAACAAGAGGACAGGATTGAGAAAGAGAAATTCTTTCCACTGAAGGCAACATCAGAAGAGGTGATGGTAAAACAAAACAGACCAAGGCCTGAAAATTAGAGGCAAATGTATCAGAAAGATTTTCATAAATTACAGTGCACAGGCTGACATGGAAGTCTCCCTGTGACAGTGCTTAATGCTTATACTCCAGCAAATACTATTATGTACATTTGCTGGGTTTTACATATAGGGAAACTGAGACCTAAAATTTAAGACATATGTTCAACTTACCTTGCCAGAGGTTTTCATTTGAACCCAGTTCAAATTAGGCAGTTGTGATTCAAATATGCTGTGGAATACTGTCCTCCTAACATTAAAATGGCCTTCTTGAAATGTCATTGTAACTATCCATGAGAGACCTGCACAAGATTGGGTTTATTGGCTTTCCACTATGGAGTGAGGTAAGGATGCTGGGGTTATGCATCTCTGTGGAGATATGCATGTAGTTAGCAGTTGTTGGGAGACAGAATTCTCATTTCCTTCAGTAGTGTATCCACACATAAGTTGGCCATACTTGGTAAATAACTTCACTTAAACTCATTGGCTTACCAAGTTGCATGTGGCTGGACACATTTCTTTTTTTCTGCCCTTGGTGTCTTATCTGGGGTGAACAGATATTTGTTCATGTCTACTCAGAAGAAGTTCAAAGAACAAAGTATCTGAGCTTCACGTCAACACACTATATAGTTTCTTGCTTCAGTTGTACTCTACATCCCTCACAAATCCATACTTTCAATAAATTAGAGCTATGAACATTATACAGTAGACATGTGGGTCACCTAGCTCTACCCTCTATGTTCACTACCCACTTTGGATGAGAATATAGGGAAGAAAATTTGCAATGTAATTCAGTTGTTATATATATATCAGTCCCATCAGCAACCATAAAAGTGACCTCAGAAGAGTTAAATTATTCAATTCTCTAACTGTGTGATTGCAAATCACACTAAAAATATCCCCTACTTTGCAGGTTTTTATGGTTAAATCACCTAGTTGATATAAAGCAATTAGAACTCTGTTCACATCTATAATGTTGTTACTACTTTTTAAAACCATTTGAGATACAATTAATACACTGTAAAAGTCACTTCTTAATACATACAATTTACTGGTTATTAGCATAGTCATGAAATAATTCAATTGTCACGAATGTCACATTTTATAACCTCAAAATAAATTGCATGCCAATAATGATTGTCCTCTTCTTTGTGGCAATCATGTCTGCTGTCTCTCTGAGTTTTTATGTTCTGAACATTTTGTGTAATACTGTACATGCCTTTTCTGTCCGTTTTTTTTTATTCATCATGCTTCTGAGATTCATCTGAACCTATGTCTTTCTATCCATTCTTTATTAAATGTAAATAATTTATGACATATTAGATATTCATCTATATCTATGCACTTATCAATCAGTGGTCATTTAATTAACTCCATTTTAACTGTTACAAATATTTCTTTTAAAATTATTAAGAACTTGCCTTTGGGATATGGTTTCAATCCATAAAATGCTTACAGTACAGGTACCAAGACCTGATTCTTGAGAGGTACCTGAACTAAGCACCCACATGGAGGTTTACATCCTTATTTTGTTGTTCCCATTAGGCTCTGGGCATCAGGCTCACACTGGTGCGTGCTCATGAATACAAGCAAAACATTTATACACATAAAATAGGATGTATAAAGCTAAAAGACATTAACTCATCAGGACAATGAGTACCTGTAACCCTAGAGCTAAGGATGCAGATACATAGGCATCTCTATAGCTCACTGTCCACCTTGACTGTGCAAATCAGTAAGCTCCAGGTTTAGTCAGAGACCTCATCCCAAAGCATAAATTCCTGGATGGAAGGCCTGGTGGCACTCAGAGGAAGAATAGCAGGCTACCAAGAAGAGACTTGATACCCTATGAGCATATACAGGGGGAAGAGGTCCTCCTCAGTCACAGTCATAGAGGAGGGGAGTAGGGGAGGAAATGAGAGGGAGGGAGGAATGGGAAGATACAAGGGATGGGATAACAACTGAGATGTAATATGAATAAATTAATAAAATATATTTTTTAAAAAAAGAAAAGCAATTGCAGCAGATACTTGACATGGGCTTGTGACCTCCACAGGTGCACACATGTATATACGTGCATATACACTAATACCATATACACACAAACACATACATGTACCCAAACAATGTATGTTCTGTGTCTCAATATATTTTCACTTTTCTTGAGCACATGCCTAGAGATGAAGTAGCTAACTGATAACATAATTTTATAAAAATTCTGAAACATCCTATAAATTGATACTACATCAGCTCTATCCTACTCTGTCCCAATAAACAATGTTTGTTACTAGAATTTCTTCATATAATTGCCAAAACTGATATTTTTAAATGTTTTAACCATTATAGAAGTTTATATATATAAATTTTTCAAGCATTGTATGAGTCATAAATTAATATCTCATTAAAGTTTTTATTTCCATAATTGTTAATGAAGTTGGATATTTTTCCATGTTTATCAACCACTTTACATCTTCTTTGAAGAAATGCTTTGTTCAAATTATTTGTCAAAATTTTAGTAGATAATTTTTCTTCTGCCTCTTCTAACTTAGTGTTGGCAAATGTTTACTTTCATTCTGGGCGGGATTTTCACTTTCTTGGCAGTTTTTTAAAAGCACATATTAAAACTATTTTTTTAAATCAATGGTTGTATCTACTATTTCCTCTCATTGTGTTTGGTGTAGTATCTGAAAATGCAATGCCTCAGTGATATCATAAAAATTTGCTTCTGTGGTTTCTTCTAAGAAGAGAGCTATAATTTTGTTTTCACTCTTACATATTAAAGTTATGTTTATTTTATTTATATTTGTATGTATGTGAGGTTTGTGAGTGTCTATTGTGTAAATGTGCACATTTGTGTGCAATGACATGTGCATGCCACTCTGTACATGTAGAGAACAGAAGATTTTGGGGATCAATCCTAATGTTCACCTGGCTTGAGGCAGGGCCACTCTTTGTTTGCCACTATGGTGCACATCCAGGCTAGTTGGCTCCCAAATTTCCAAAAGTTCTTTTTGTCTCTGTTTCCCATGTTGTAAGAGCACTGAGATGACAGATGCGAACTGTCTTGATTTCATATGGATTCTGGGAATCCAAACTCAGGCTATCAGGTTTCTATGGGAGGCACGTTTACCTGCTTAACTGTCTATCTAGTCTAAGTCTGAGCTGATTTTAGTATATGAAATGAAACAGGGCTCCAATTACATTGCTTTCAAGAAAATATTCCATTTTTCCAGTTTCATTCATTAAGAAAGACATTTTTCCTCTTGAACTATACTAAAATACTTTTTATTTGTTACTCCTCACATCAAAAAAGACAAAACACCAAACAAAGGCATTGAGGGAGAAAGAGTTTCCTCTGGCACCCAGGATGAATGCACAGGCAAACTGTGGTAAAGTCATAGTGGGAGGAGTGTGACACAGCTATTCACATGACACCAAAAATCAAATGCAGAAAGGAATATAGAAGGAGGGGAGAGAGATTTATTCCATAAATTCTGTGACTCTAAGAACCCTCACTAATAACTTGAAAGGATTTAAACACACAATGGTCATAAATGTGGGCAACACTGTCCAATGGACTGGGTCCTGAACTAAATAAAAAGGAGACAGTGAGCTGAGCACCAGTATATATATATATATATATATATATATATATATATATATATATATATATATATATATATATTTTTTTTTTTTTTTTTGGAATGACTTAGAGGCTGCAGTCTAACTAATCCAACAAAGGCTAGCTGTGAAAGGAAAGTCCAAGTATCTAGTAGTTTTGTGAGTGTCTCAGCTGTTTTTTCTGTATAAGCCTGAATCTCAAAGAGTAGACCTCAATGACATTAAAAGAATGCATGTGCTGGCAAAGTGAAAGCAAGCAAACAAAGAACAAATGAACCTGTCTCTCTATTTCCATTTTCTGTATCTAGGCTTCCAGCAAAAGGTACAGCCCACATTAAAGATGTGCCTCAATATCTGCTCTAAAACCCTGTGTCCTTCTGACTCAAGATCTGAAGCACAGGTGTGCTCTCTATTTATGGATTTTATTCCATTCTAAATACAGTCAAGTTGGCAGCCAGGAACGGCCATCACTGCAGCTAATGTTAGGCATCATGCCCTGTTAACAGAAGCATCAAATACAAAGATGAAGGTTTATTTCTCAGCTCATGCAGCTATGTTGAAGTTTTGCTTGTGTTAATACACTATCACCACACAGACTTGGTTACAGGAGCCATGCAGCAATAGTATAGAATCTATATATTTAATCTTCTGGTCCAGTTTTTCAAGATCTCTAGTTCTTTGGATTCTTTGTACTTTCTTCTGAACTTTAGGATCATCTTAGCAAACTCAAGTGGAAGATGTACTTAAGATTTCAATATGACTGCATTAAATCAATAGAACATCTACCAACATCAAGGTTCTAGTTGTGAACACGAATACCTCTCCGTTTGTTTAGGTGTTATTTAGTCTCTTTCAGAAATTCTGCAACTCAGTTGAATTTTTCCTGATTATTTTACCTATCCTTTTCTGTGAAGGACAAAATTGTTTAGGGAATTAACTTATTGATTTTTTTCCAATGATGAGTAAAGCAAGACTTTTTTATTCTTATGTGCCATGGTCTGCATTCTTGTTAAATCAGTTAACTAAAACTTACAATTCTGATTGTGATTTCTTCTATGTAATATTGTGTCATTTTAAGATGTAGGTACGTTTCCTTCTTTTTTTCAGATACTTTTTCATTCTCTTATTCACTTGGGGGCACTTTTACCAGTAGAAGGTTAAATTAAGATGCCAAGAAAATGGTTGTGTCATTCCTACACTTAAAGAGAAAATTATCTACTTTCATCATTGATGAGATATAACAGTGAGGCTGTTTATATTCCCTGTATAGAATTGAGGAAGTTGCCTTCCATTTCTAGTTGGCAAGCAGGCTAGTTGCTTTGGATTTCAATAACAAATTCTATAGAGTGTCTGCCTGGTTTAAGAGTAGGAATGTAGGAATTTATTGTCTTCTTGGTGCAGAATCTGGAGCTATAGTTCAGGTAGCTGGTATGGCTACGTTCTGGTCAAATCTCTATCCTTGCTTTGTAAACGACTCACATCTTGCTGTGTTTCTGCACAACCTTTTTCTGCTTTGTTCACTTTCAGAGTGAGCGGGGGGGGGGGGGGGGACGAGGAGATTTCTCCTGTCTTCTCTGATAAGGCCATATTTCCCTCAGAATAAGAGCCACATTTCTTAACTCATTGAATCTTAATTGCATTTTGTAAAAACCCTTTCTCCAAACACACTCAAGTCACAGTGCTAAGGATTTGCCATACAAAGACATGTTTCAGTTCATAACATTGAATATGGTGATTTTTATTAAAAAAATATTACATATATCAAAATGCTTTGCCGTAATGACACTTTCCTATCAGCTTATTCTTTAGTGAGCACTGTGTTTATTTATTCTCATATGTCAAACTGTTTCTAAGATAAATGCTACCTTGTTATAGTATAGAATGTGTTTGAGATGTTGCTGGAATCATTTTGCTAATATTTTAGCAGAGGTTGCATCTGCAGTCATAGAAATTATTGGTGGGCATAGGTGGGTATCTTTTGTGGGCATTTGGCTTCAAAGCCAGGACAATTGTAGCCTTGTAGAATCATCTGGGCAACATCCACTACTTGCTAGTTTTAAGGCTTGATGCATTATGCATCTGAATTCTATTTTGTGTACTTGGCAAATGGGGGATACTGAACTTCTGATTTTGTAAACTTTCCTGGGAGTTTTCTGTTTCCTAATTTAATCCTTTTATTTGTGATATGTATAAACAGATCTTAATATTTCTTGAAATGATTTCATTAATTTGTGCCTGTCTAGGGATATATTCAGTTTATCTATGGTGTGGATTTCTTGGCATGCCATTCTTTATAATGCTTCCCTAAGTGCTTTGATTTTCCTATAAGTAATATTATTTTATTTTTGTTCCTGATTTTGCTAAATTACTTTTTGCATGTTTACAAATATAGCTAATGGTTTTGCCAGTTTTGTTCTTGTTTCTGAGAAATAAATATAAGTTTACTTCTGTCTATTCGCTCTTTGTTCTTTATATCAGTTACTTTGTAGTCTGTGTTACCTTTCCTGCATACCTTGAGCTTTCTTCACATTTCTGTTTCTAGCTCTTAATTTGAGTTTGATTATTAATTTCATTTCTTAACGCAATGTAGCCCAAGATGACCTCAAGATCATGATTCTCCTCCCTTTCCCTTTCAAAAATTTAAGATTAAATTTCCTATAGTTAAAGAAAATTTAAGGATGATGGGATTAAATGTAATCTCATCCTTTAAAGGTCACAATCTTTACAAATGATACATATAAAGACCTCCAAATCTTTTTGTGTCCTCTGATTTTAGGTTGCCAGCTATTTTGAAAGTGGAATATAGTCTGTAGGCAATGAGAAAAGCAAGTTGATGCTGGATAACATCCTCTCATCTGGGAGGTGACTGGGACATTAAATCCCTGCCACATAAGCACTAAGGCCTACGTTTGATGCACACAGCACTTTCAAACTCTGAATGGTGTTGTGCCCTAGCACTGTGAGGGTATATTCAGGCAAATGGAGGTGAGGAGATCAAAGACCAGGTGGATATCAATCAGAAGGGATTTCCTAGGTTAACATCTGCCTTAACACATTGCACATTCACACACATGCATCTGTGAACAAACAGGGGAGTAGAAAAAGAGTGCACCTTCGTATTCTTACTGGTGCCCAGCTTGGATTCTTTATCCTCTGATGAACTACTGGAGCCCCCAAAGGCAAATATTCTTCCATGTTTTCAATGTTCTCATGGATGATAAGTAGAAGCTGAGATTTTGGAGGCCCATCCCCTGCTGCCATTACTGATTTTAATTATCAATTCCATAATGAGTTACATTTGAACTTGGGTTTTCTATCTATTACCATTCTTCCTGTAGGAATCCTTGAAGATCTTTAAGATTAACTCCAAGATTTCAAATGAAACAGTTTGGAAAACAGCATTGCAGTTTGCTAAGGTAAGGTGCTCAGAGTCATGGGAGAAGGGATGATTTCCAAGCATCCACGTGAGAAGACACATGTCTCTACTCTTATAATGTTTTGCCTACTTTTTAACCTAATCAAATAACAATTCATTATTACTGTGAGTGTGCATTGTGTTCCTTATCAGGTGAAAGGACCCACAATTTCTTCAACCCAAAATAGCCAAGATGGTAATCTGTGATGCCTGTATGCTTGAGAGGAAAGTAAATGTCTAATGGAGGGGAAAATACTAATAACCCTGAAAACTAAAACTAAAACAAATCTTGCCTTTTGGATAAAGATCATTTTCAAATAGAATTGTGAGTCACATTATGGAAAAAAAGAAATTTTATGTCAAATATCAAAACAGAAGGAATGCAAGAAATACAGTTTTCTTAAAATGAACTAATCTTATCCACTGAGCACATGTATTTAAGTCATCTATGAGCCTGTCTGGTTTTTATTTTCCTTTCTTTATTGGAAATAGTCAGATTGATTAAATCATATATTTATTTATTTGTTTGTTTATTATGGTGGGGGCTGTGCACTCTGCAATGCAGGTGGAGATCAGAGGCCAACTTGCAAGAAGTCCATTTTTTCCTTATAATATATGGATTCTAGGGATCAAATTTGGGTATAGTCAGACTCGGTGAAACCAACTATATCCAAACAGCCATCTTGCCAACTCTATCAGAAACTTGTATTATGAAAGGGATTTTAAAAATTCTACAAATTTGAGCCAGTATGTGTGTGTCTGTCTGTGTGTGTGTGTGTGTGTGTGTGTGTGTGTGTGTGTGCCTATGTGTGTTGTGTGCATTCTTCATGAACGTGTATGCACAGGTTTTTGTCAGTTACTCACCTATCTGTGCATGCCTTTGGAGCTCAGAGGTTGACACTGGATGCCATTTTCTAGCTTATGTTTTAAAAGAGTATCTCTCACTGAAATTGAAGCTAGCCATTTCAGCTAAAGTGCCTGACATTCTCCTTCCAAATCTTGGGTTGAATAGTTTTTACATGGATGCTGGGGATCTGAACTCTGGTCCTTGTGCTTATGCAGTATGCACTTTACTCACTGAGCTGTCACCTAAGCCCCAGAGATACTTAAATTATGAATGTGAAGGAAATACCTATACCTCTGAGAAGTTTTTGTTTGGGGTATTTTTGTTTTGTTTTGTTTTGCAAATAGCTTAAAATTTGACATGGCCAAGTATGTAACAATGACTTAAAAAACACATTTTATATTCCTGGTTTGTGACAAGAGTATGACTGAAGTTTATAAAATCATTTTGTTGGCAGCCAAGGTTATGGGCATCACAAGTAAGTCTCATTGATTTTAACACACTGCTTAATTCTCTACCACTTCTTTCACTTAATTATCCAACAAATAATATATTTCTGAATGTACTAGACATTTGTAAGATGTGTGAGCACTACTATAATTCTCAAAGAGTCTTTAATCAGTCATTTTATTCTGATACAATACTGATTCATCTGAAATAGTTCATCCATGGTACTTAAGAAATAAATGCATTCTACTCAAGTTAGTCACTTTAAGCAAAAATTTTAGCCCAAAATGAGCAAATAAATAAACATGCCCATTTTTAAACTCTGTTTTTTCTTGAGAATATAACATTTCTTGTGCTTATCCACTTCATTTTCTGGGTGATTGTTGAATTTTTCTTCTGAACCAGTCAGATGGAGAGAAAGGAAGCTGCTGTCCAATGACTAGAGAGTCATCTCTTACTTACACACATTTCTCTGAGTCTGACTTACCCGTCATTTCTTACAACATTAAAAATAGAGCAGAAAGCAAGTTTAGGAGACAGAAACGAGATTATGGAAGCAAAATAAATCAGAAGTTCTAGGCTAACCACAGTTACCTAGCCAGTTTGAGGAAAGCACTGTCTCAAAAACAAAAGAAGAGAATGGGAAAAGGCGCTTGCTGCAAAAGTATATGAACCTCAGTTTGGAGCCCAGGATCCATGTAAAAATCCAGGCACAGGTGGCACATGCCTGCAACTCCATTACAGTGAGCCAGACAGCCAGGACAGGTAGAGCCCTGAAGCTCACTGCTAGCCTTCCCATCAATATTCATGAGCTGCAGCCTCCAGGAAACACTCTGAGAGTGAATAAAGAAAGACTCACTATCTTCTTCTGGCCTCCACATGTACACACACACACATACACACATACACTATATGTGCCATGTGCACACATCTATGCTATTCAGCACAAAAAAATGAGTGACACAATACACCCCCCACACAGGCACATAAACAATCAAAAACAAAACAGAAATCATAGCTCAGCCTCTTATGTCACTGCAATGCTTGGCTTCACGAGGCACAATTGGTAACTTTCTCTTCTGTAGCTCACAAAATGGGGAAAATACATGCAAATGTTTATATAAATGTTGCATGTACTTAAATCTCATCGAGAACACATTCCTTTTCTCCAAAAGAGTCTTCAAGTCTCCTAAACCATCTAAATTCCCCTTAGAAAAAATGGTCCAGAGGCTGGGGAGGTAGCTCAGTTAGTAAAGCACTTGCCTTTCAAACATGAGAACCCCAGAAGCAATGGAAAAATACCTTGTTAAGTCAGTGTATCCTTTCGATGCCAGTGCTATGGAGGCAGAAACACATGGTTTCCAAGGATCACCCAGCCTTGCTGGATCCAGATGCACTACCAGTCAATAAACCCTATCTTGAAAAGTGAGGTGAATGGCTCCTGAGATGTGCCAACCAAAGTCATCCTCTTGCCTTTACATGCAAACATACACAATGCATGAACGCGCACACACACACACACACACACACACACACACACACACTCAGGAGAGAGAAAGAGAGAGAGACGTTCACTGCTCTTATGTGCATATACCCACAAATAGATAAGAATACATACTTGTATGCATATAATTAAAAATTAAAAATAAATATTAAAAAATTAATTTTCAGACAAGGAAGATAAAAAATGAAAGCTTCTAGAGAACTTGTTTGGCACCCAAATCAAGATGAGAAGCCACTGAGTGGAAAACGTTAGACACAGACTGTCAGACCCTCTGGAGTGACAGGTGCTTGTGAGCCTCCTAACATAGGTGCTTGAAGCCAAACTCAGGTCCTCTGAAGAGTTGTCCACAACCTTTAGTGAAGTAGTTTTAATGAAAACTATGTTCTAATGAATGGCCAGGGTGTGTGTTAGGATACACTTTACCCTTCTTTTCCATCCATTTGCAGGTGTGCTTGTATATACACCTGTGCACACGGACATGAGTACATAACCAAATGTGAGGACAACATCAGCTCTCATGTAACACTTAAGTTCCGACCATCTTTTCTTATTAGACTGGGTTTCTCTGACCTGCAACTTACCAAGCAGGCTAGACTGGCCCGTGGACTCCAGCACACTCCTTCTCTCTACCTCCAGCTGATTTTACCTTGCTGGCTCCATAAAGTAATGCTTAGCTTAAAATGACTTTTTTCCTCTCATGGGTCACATATATAACTTCTTCCCTTTCACATTGAAGCTGCAGAGTCATAGTTGTTTAGCATCAGGACTAGCCATCCAGCCACTTTTCAGTTCTATGTATTTGTCTCAAATTGGTCACATCAGAGTTTCTCATTAAATGGATTGGAGAGTGGTGTAACATATAACTTGGCTTGGGAAGGGAGCAGACACCCATCAGGAATAAAGTATATTGGTATATAGGGCCCCAGGTCCATGATCAGACCTTGAGGTAGGAACAAAAAAGAAGGGAACAATATAATATAATATTATTATATCAGGAACAGCCTAACAGAGTCTAAAAGGGAATAGGGGCTTTTCTTTAAAAACCTAGAAGGGCGCTTTATTAAAGCTACTAACCTGCCTTCCCGAAATACTCAGGTAATCAAGTTTATTTCCCTATCAAGTGTCTGATGAGGTTAAAGACCACATAGCATAGTTTTACAATGGAGCTCAGTTGTTAAGGGGTTATGATGTTTTTAGGTCTAGATAGATGTTTCAAGTGGATAGTGACAAGATGTGATGGAGATTGATTTACATTCAGAATTTTAGATGTATCAAGATAGGGAAGATGTTTTCAAGGCTGTCAAATACAAATAGCCAAAACTCTAAGAATGTAACATTTAT
This sequence comes from Acomys minous, assembly GCF_964271855.1. Taxonomy (NCBI): domain Eukaryota; kingdom Metazoa; phylum Chordata; class Mammalia; order Rodentia; family Muridae; genus Acomys; species Acomys minous. The sequence goes on along the minus strand of NC_140483.1, from coordinate 71,977,766 downwards.
GTAATTCCTGATTGTGTCATGGTTCTTCTTACTCTAGATAGTTTATTATATATATATATATATATATATATATATATATATATATATATATATATATATATATATGTGATCATATAAATGTATATTTAAAATATTTAATTAAAAAAGAAAGATAGCTTAAGAATCAAAAAGGGAAGAGTCATAGGCAGGAGGCCTAGAAAGGAGCCTTCAGGAAAAAAAAATCTGTTGAACGAAGGAAAATATCTGCCTGGTATTCCCTTTCAGGGGTTTGGGGAAAGCCTTAAACAATGTGACTTAGTCTAGGATAGCCTACATTACACAGGAGGAGACAAATGCTTGGTAACACTGTGAACTAGGAGCTATATGAACCACTGCACACTGCAAACAAAGAGATGGCTGAACAATTAGGGCATTTGCTGCTTTTGTAGAAGACCAATGTTTGGTTTCCAGCACATACATCTAGTCACTCACAAGTGCCTGATGCCCTCTTCTGACACATGCCTGCATATTTTACACATTTACACACAGGTAAACACACATATGAAAATTAAAATAAAAAAGCCAAGCCGTAAACACACATATGCACACATAAATGGCAGCTCCTTAACTCTCTGTATCAAGGAGAGAATTTCAATGTGATGTGATGTACCAGTTCTTGGATAATCTAACTGAAAAGTATCTGTCACCTTTATTCTTACGCCTTGTTTTCTCTGACATAAAATCCTTGGGAAAGTTTGGTTTATTCAGGAGTTCAAGCATTGCCGTCCTCTTTTCCAGAGTTCTCCAACAGTTGGCTCAGGAGATGATTTAGTTAGATGTTTGGTAACTTCATTAGGACATATTTCAGGGTTAGCAGCAATCACATGTCAATCTTTTCCCAGGATTCACTGTGCTTTCAATATCTAAAATCCAGTTTGCTTTGTGTGAGAAATATTGAATTGCACTCTGATTCCCATGTTTCTTCCTCCCTTTTAGAAGCAATGAGTTTTTGTTCAAAAACAACTATGAGAATGTGTCTTCTGCAGCTATTGTTAGCATTTCAGTTCCCTAGAATAATCTAATTTTAGAGCTTTCTAACTTATTTTCCCCTTTGTTTAATCCATATCCTATCTTGATTCTCTGCAATATTTATTTCAATGTACATGCTTTAAAAGATTATCTCCATATTTTCATCAGTATGATTATCATCCTTTTAATTTGTTATTTTTCTTTTGTTACTCACATTTTACATCTATTTTTAAAGTTTATTTTTCATGTTTGTGTGTATGTTTGTGTTTTTATGTGCACCTGAGTGCAGGTACCAATAGAGGCCAAAGGAAGGCACACGGTTCCCTAGAGCTGAAGTTACAAGTGCTGTAAGCCAGTGAGCCACTTGGCATGGTTGCTAGAAACTTAATTCTGATCTTCTGCAAAGAGCAGCTACTGCTCTGGCTGCTGAGCCATTTGTCCACACCTGAGCTCTTCACAATACACCACTGTTTGCCAGATTCGATTCCTTGTTTCTTCTTAAGAAATTACTTCATTACTGTTTATTTTTCTCTCTCCTTTTACTTTATAGTAACAGACAAGGTTGCTAATTTTCAATGTCAACAGTTTTTACCCACCAACAGTGTGCTCATTTTGAGTCAATGAGATGATTCAACCAAACACAGTGATGTACAGCTATAATCTCAGCACATAAGATATAAAGCAAGGGTGTTTAAGTATCTGAGGCCAGTCTGGGCTGTATGAGACCCTGTCCCTAACCTGAACAAAGTAAAACAAACACTCAGGCTAAATGCACAGATCAGTTGGCACCGTTCTTGCCCAGCATGCCTGTAAACCTTTAGTTTCCTTTTACAGTGAGGAATGATGGCACAGACTTGTCATCCACGAGCTTGAGAGGTGAACGTAAAGTGTTCAAGAAGTTAATGCTCCCTCTTGGCTTCATAAAGATTTTAAGACTAACCTGGAATATACAAAACATTGTCTAAAAATAAATTATAGAAACACATTAGGATCTTTAAAAGTTAAAATATCAAAAACCCTAAGATTCAAACTCAAAACAAACAAACAAACAAAAAAAGACAACATATGTCCTGCCTTGTATTCACAGGAAGTGTAAGGAAACTAAGAATGGAACCAATGCAAAGGTTGCTGCTAGTGACTTGGCTTGGAGTCACGGCTTCCCATGTGCCAGCCTCCCCCCACATGCCAGCCTCCCTTGCGCCAGTGCCCCATGTGCCAGACTCCCATGTGGCAACCTCCTTTGCACCAGTCTTCCTTGTTCCAGTCTTCCACATGCCAGCCTTTCATTTTCCTGCCTCCTTTGTGCAAGTCTCTCAGGCACCTGCCTCCCATGTGCCAGCCTTCTTTGCACAAGCCTCCCTTTCTTGCTCCAGCCTTCCTTGCTCCAACCTCCCATGAGCCAGACTCTCTTGTACCAGTCACATTCCCTTGCACCAACCTCCCTTGCGCCAATCTCTCATGCACCAGCCTCCCATGTGCCAGCCTCTCATACTGCAGCCTCCCATTTGCCAGCCTTCCTCCTGCCAGCCTCTCAGGTGCCAGCATTCTTTGCATCATCCTCGCTTTTCCAAGCCAGCCTCCCAATACATGATGGTTTCACTTCCATCTCCATTGTCTGAAAAGTAAATATTTTAAGATTTACATTTTTATTTTTAATTATATGCATGCAAGCATGTGTCTGTGTGTGGATGTGTACATGTGTAATGAGATACCACAAAGGCAAGAGGAGAGCAGCAGATTTCCTGGAACTTGAGTTACAGGCAGTTGTGAGCCACCCAATATGAACACTTGGAACTGCACTTTGGACTTCAGGGAATACAATATAACCTCTTACTACTGAGCCATCTTCCTAGCTCTTTAAGGATTATTTTATTTACTTAGTATTAATTCTTAGCATATATGGGCATCTGTGGGCATACATGACACAGAAAATAAACAGAGGTCAAAGGATAACTTTATGGAGATAGATCTATCTTTCTACTTTTTGCTGGTATGAGATTGAACTCAGCCTTTTCTGTTTGCACAGCCAGCACCTTCACCCACAGCAGCTCATTAACCCCTAAAAATACATCCTAAACAAAAGCTCCAAAAGCATCTCACCAGTGTGCTTGCTGATCTAAGACACTTGAGCACTGGAGTACGTATTCTCCTATCATGCAAACAGAGAATTCAGGAAACAGCATCCTTATTTATTGCTTCTAAGTCTTGTATTTCTCCCTTTTATGTTTCGAAAATAAAGGGAGTACTGGGTTTGGTAGAAAAGGAAACATGAAACTGTGTGTGGAATCCATACCTGCTGTCTCAGTAACCAAGCAATGGAAACAATATATAGACTTTAAGGACTTCCAATATGTCATTAAGAAAGAAAATAAATAAAAAACACACTGGGCCGCAAAAACAATATTCATGGTATGACTATAAAAGCCCACACAGACTCTGCTGACATTTGTTGGACATTTGTTCCTAAGCTTCTGATGCTATCTAAGGAAACTATAGAAACTTTTAAAGTCTAGAGTGCTAGTTCTCAAATGGGTGTTGGCCTTGAGAATTACAGTCAGACTGCCTGCACAGTCACTGTGTGACCTGACACGTCACATATTCCTCTGCCTCCATGACTTCTCTGCCACAGTGAACTCTTCCCTCCAAACTGTGCACCAAAATAATCTATTTCTCCTTACAAGTACTTCTCAGGGATTTGACCACAACAATGAGAGGAGTAAATATTACAAATACATACAACCATAACAAAGAGTAAAAACAATAATTCAAGCCGAGACAAACAAAGAAAAAAAAAGATATCAACACATGCTTCCATGACCAAAGCTTGCAAAAGCGAGTATTCAGTACTGTATGATCAACTGTTGCCCCAGGCAAAGAAATGACATAAGTGACTTTGTTTCAAAGCTGTGCAATAGAGAGAGGGAATGGTGGAGTGTTAGTAGCATGAATAGCCTACTCAAGGAGAAGTCTCAGAAATGGCAGCTTGGTTAATGAGAGATGCTAAAAAACAAATTCTCTTAAGAGAGTCTTATAACTGCTGCGAACAAGGCTCCTCTAGTGACCTGTCTTTATTTAGTTACTTAAAACAGACCATGGAAAGCAAAGCTTTGTAAACATTGGCGACAGCATCTTCCAGCACATCTAAAAGTTCAAGAAATACAAGTGGATTGCCTTAGGGTTTGACAATCAGAAATGTACCAGGGCTCAAAAAGCTAAGTCAAGACATTGCCATGAATAAAATACTTTCTAGGTGCTGCATGCAGAATTGGTTTTCTCAGCACCAGACCTTGGAAACTGTTAAATCCAAGGATCCTATTTCTTGATTGGCTGGGAGTCGAGAACTGTTCTTGAGCATTAAAACCTGAAATGTCTTGGCTGCCACTCTGGTTCTTGGTTTTCCCTCAGCAGAAGTTTAACACTTCTTAGTTTTTAAAATATATTTATTAATTTATTCATATTACATCTAAATTGTTATCCCATCCCTTGTATCCTCCCATTCCTCCTTCCCTCCCATTTTCTCCTTAATCCCCTCCCTTATGACTGTGACTGAGGAGGACCTCCACCCCCTGTATATGCTCATAGGGTATCAAGTTTCTTCTTGGTAGCCTGCTATCCTTCCTCTGAGTGCCACCAGGCCTCCCTATCAAGGGGACGTGGTCAAATATGGGGCACCAGAGTTTGTGTGAAAGTCAGAACCCACTCTCCATTCAATTGTGGAGAATGTCCTGTCCATTGGCTAGATCTGTACAGAGGTTTGAAGTTTACTGCATTTATTGTCCTTGGCTGGTGCCATAGTTTGAGCAAGACCCCTAGGCACAGATCTGCCTGTCATAATGTCTTCTTGTAGGTTTCTAGGACCCTCTGGATCCTTCTATTTCTGCATTCTCCAATGCTTCTCTTACCAAGAGTCACAATAGGATGTCTTCCCCTCTGTTCCACTTTCCTGGTAAGTGAAGAATTTCATGGGACATATCCCTTGCCCAAGTGTCCAGATATAACATAGTATAGACCGTTTAAGTCTTTCTGCTGCTGGGTGAACTCACTCATTATGGTAATTTCTAGTTCAATCCATTTGTCCACAAATTTTGAGAATTCCTTGTTTTTAATAGCTGAGTAGTATTCCACAGTATATATGTACCACAGTTTCTTTATCCATTCTTTTACTGAGGGACACTTAGCCTGTTTCCAGGTTCTGGCTATGGTGAATAAGGTTGCTACGAATATAGTTGAGCAAATTTTCTTGTTGTGTGCTGGAGCATCTTCTGGATATATTCCAAGGAGTAGAATAGCTGAGTCTTGAGGAAGCCCTATTCTCAATTTTCTGAAATAGTGCCAGAGATATTTCCAAAGTGGCTGTACTAGTTTGCATTCCCACCAGCAATGAAGGAGTGTTCCTCTCTCCCCACATCCTCGCCACCATGTGTTGTCACTTGAATTTTTGATCTTAGCCATTCTGATGGGTGTAAGATGGAATCTCAGAGTTGTTGTGATTTGCATTTCCCTGATGACTAAGGAAGTTGATCATTTTTTAAGTGTTTCTCAGCCGCTCGATATTCCTCTATTGAGAATTATCTGTTTAGTTTTGAGCCCCATTTCTCAATTGAGTTATTTGGTTTGGGGGTGTTTAATTTCTTGGATATAAGCCCTTTGTCAAATGTAGGGTTGGTGAAGATCTTTTCCCAGTCTATAGGCTGTTGCTTTGTTCTCTTGCCAGTGTCTCCTGCCTTTCAGAAGTTTCTCAACCTCATGAGGTCCCATTTATTAATTGTTGACCTTAAGGCCTGGGTTGTTGGTGTTCTGTTCAGGAAGTTGTCTCCTGTACCGACGTGTTCCAGGCTCTTCCCCACTTTTTCTTCTAACTGACTTAGTGTCTCTGGTTTTTTGTTGAGGTTTTTAATCCACTTGGGTTTGAATTTTGTGCATGGTGACAAATATGGTTCCAACTGCGTATTTTTACACATAGACTTCCAGTTAGACCACCACGATTTGTTGACGATGTTATCCTTTTTCCACGGAATAGATTTGGCTTCTTTGTCAAAAATCAAGTGACCATATGTGTGTGGATTCATATCTGGGTCTTCAATTCGATTCCACTGATCAACCAGCCTATTGCTGTGCCAGAACCATGCTGTTTTAATTATTGTCACTTTATAATACAGCTTGAGATCAGGTATGAAGATTTCTCTGGAGGACGTTTTATTGTACAAGATTGTTTTAGCTATTCTGGGTTTTTTGTTTTTCCATATAAAGTTCACAATTGAACTTTCAATGTCTTTAAAAAATTGTGTAGGTATTTTGATAGGGATTGCATGTAATCTGTAAATTGGTTTTAGTAAGATGGCTATTTTTACTATGTTAATTCTCACAATCCATGAGCAAGGAAGATAATTCCATCTTCTCATGTCATTTTCAATCTCTTTCTTCAGAGTTTTGAATTTTTTTTTCAAACAAGTCCTTCACTTGCTTGGTTAGAGTAACTCCTAAGTATTTTATATTGCTTGTGGCTAATGATAAGGGTATAGTTTTCCCAATTTCTTCCTCTGCATGATTGTCATTTGTATATAGGAAGGCTACTGACTTTTTTGAGTTAATTTTGTATCCAGCCAATTGGCTGGAGGTGTTTATCCACTGTAGGAGTTCTCTGGTGGAATTTGGGGGGTCACTTATGTATACTATCATATCATCTGCAAATAGGGATAATTTGATTTCCTCCTTTCCCATTTGGATCCCCTTGATCTCCTTTTGTTGTCTTATTGCTCTGGCTAGAACTTCCAGTACAATATTGAAGAGATATGGAGAGGGTGGGCAGCCTTGCCTTGTTCCCCATTTTAGAGGTATTTCCTTAAGTATCTCACCATTTAACTTGACTTTGGCTATTGGCTTGCTATATATAGCCTTTATTATGTTGAGGTATCCCTGATCTCTCCAAAGCTTTAAACATAAATGGGTGCTGGATTTTATCAAATGCTTTCTCTGTATCTAAGGAGATGATCATGTGGGTTTTTTATTTTCAGTTTGTTTATATGGTGGATTACATTGAAGGATTTCCATATATTAAACCATCCCTGTATTCCTGGAATGAAGCCTACCTGGTCAGGGTTAATGATATCTTTGATGTGTTCTTATGTTTGTGTTGCTAGTATTTTATTGAGCATTTTTGCAACAGTCTTCATAAGAGAAAATTGTTTTGAAATTCTCTTTCTTTGTTGGGTGTTTGTGAAGTCTAGGTATCAATGTGACTATGATATCATAGAATGAAGTTGGTAATGTTTCATCCATTTCTATCTTTTGGAGTAGTTTGTAGAGTATCAGTGGCAGCACATCCTTGAAGGTCTGGTAGAATTCTGCACTGAAACCATCTGGCCCTGACTTTCTTTTTTTTGGTTGGGAGACTATCAATGACTGTTTATATTTCTATAGGGGAAATGGGACTATTTAGCTTGTTTATCTGTTCTTTACTCAACTTTGGCAAGTGAAATTGATCAAGAAAATGATACATTTTCCTTAGATTTTCAAATTTTGTGGCATATGTGCCTTCGAAGTAGGATCTTATGATTCTTTGTATTTCTTAGTGTCTGTTGTTATGTCTCCCTTTTCATTTCTGATTTTGTTGATTTGGATAGTGTCCCTTGGCCTTTTAGGTAGTTTGGCTAACAGTTTGTCTATCTTGTTGATTTTGTCAAAGAACCAGCTCTTGATTTTGTTGATTCTTTGGATTGTTTTCTTAGTTTCTAATTCATTAATTTCAGTTTTGGGTGTTTCTGTTTCTTTTTTTCTAGGGCTTCCAGCTGTGTCATTAAGTTGCTTATGTGGGATATTTCCAATTTCTTTTCAAAGGCACTTTGTGCTATGAATTTTTGTCTTAGCACTCCTTTCAATGTAGGCCACATATTTGAATATGTTGTTTCATCATTTTCACTGAATTTCAGGAAGTTCTGAATTTCTTTCTTTATTTCTTTCCTGATGCAGGTGTCATTAAGTAGAGAGTTATTTAGTTTCCATGTACATGTAGGCTTTTTGTTATTTCTGTTGTTGTTGAAGTGCAGCCTAAGACCATGGTGATCTGATAGGATACACGGTATTATTTCATTCCTCTTGTATCTGTTGAGGCTTGCTTTGTGACCTACGATGTAATCAATTTTGGAGAACGTTCCATGTGGTACAGAGAAGAAGGTATATTCCTTTTTGTTTGGGTGAAAGGTTCTGTAGCTTTCCCTTAGGTCCATTTGATTCATGGCATTTGTTAATGATGTTATTTCTTGGCTTAGTTTCTGTTTCAATGACCTATCCATCAGTGAGAGTGGGGTGTCGACGTCTCCCACTATTATTGCACGGGGATGGATGTGTGGTTTAAGTTTCGTTAAGAGATCTTTTAAAAATGTGAGAGCCCTTGAATTGGGAGCATAGATGTTTAGAATAGTGATGTTATCTTGGTTGACTTTACCTTTGATGAGTATGAAGTGTCCTTCCTCATCCATTTTGACTAGTTTTGGTTGAAAGTCTATTTTGTTAGATATTAAAATGGCTATGCCTGCTTGCTTCTTGTGACCATTTGCTTGGAATATTTTTTTCCAGCCTTTACCCTGAGTTAAAGTCTATCTTTATAGGTGAGATGTGTTTCCTGAATACATAAGAATGTTGAATCTTGTTTATGCATCCATTCAGTTAGACTGTGTCTTTTTACTGGAGAACTGAGACCATTGATGTTGAAAGATATTAATGACCAGTGACTGCTAAGAGTCTTAATTTTGATGTTGGTTCCAGTACAGCGTTTGTGTAGTTGTGTTTTTGTAATGGTGTTGTTATCTATTTCCTGTGTACTTTTGATTTTAGCTTGTCCCTTTGGGGTGCAGTTTTACTTCTAGTTCCTTCTGTAAAGCTGGATTTATGGATAGGTACTGTTTGAAATTGTTTTTATCATGGAATATTTTGTTTTCTCCATCAATGGTTACTGATAGTTTTGCTGGGTAAAGTAGTCTGGCCTGGCATCTATGGTCTCTTAGAGTTTGCAGGATCTCTGTCCAGGCCCTCCTGGCTATTAATGTCTCTGCTGAGAAGTCGGGTGTAATTCTGATAGGTTTGCCATTAATTGTTATTTGGCCCTTTTCCCTTGCAGCTTTTAATATTTTTCCTTGTTCTGTATATTTTGTGATTTGATTATTATGTAATGGAAATTTTTTCTTTTCTGGTCTATTCTATTTGATGTTCTGTAGACCTCTTGTATGTTTATAGGCATATATTTCTTTATATTGGGGAAGTTTTCTTCTATGATTTTGTTGAAAATATTTTCTGGGCCTTGGAGTCTGATATCTTCTCTTTCCTCGATACCTATTATCCTCAGATTACTTCTTTTCATGGTGTCCTTGATTTCTTGGATGTTTTATGTCAGGATTTTTCCAGATTTAGCATTTTCTTTAATGATTATTCAAGATCTATGATTTTATCTTCTATACCTAAGATTCGTTCCTCCATCTCTTGGCTGTTAGAAAGGCTTGACTCTGTGTTGCTCACCTTCCTCTCTGAGCTCTCAAGTTCACATTTTTCTTCTGTCTGTGTGTTTATCAATGAATCCGTTTTCATCTTCAGATCTTGAACTGTTTTATTGATATCTTTCATCTGATTTTTGTATATTCCTGAGTTTCTTCCATTGCCTCTTAATAGGCCTTCTGAGCTTGAACAGTTTTATTGATTTCCTTCATCTGGTTTTTTTTCTGAGTTTCCAGTGCTTCTCTATAGGCCTCTTTTATGTCTTCCACCTGTTTGGCTGTGTCTTCCTTCATTTGATTATTAATTTTATTTGTTTCCTCCAATATAATTCTCATTACTAAGGATTTAAGGCCATTTTCTTCTATTTCCATTGTGCTTGAGTTCTCTGGGTTGTTTTCTTTGGGATAACTGGGATCTGGAGATGCCATATTGTTTTGGGATTTTGGGGAGGTATGATTTTATGCTGTCCTTTAGGTATCTTGCTGTCTCTGTTTTTGGAAGGTAGCTTCCAGAGTTGGATGGAGGGACTCTGGGGATAGATTCACCCATTTTCTCACAATTTCCCTAGGGCAGAAAGAAGCTCTGATGCTTCACTGATCTGGATGGCAAGAGGCTAGCCCTGTAATTTGGGTCTCTCACAGTCAGAGATTCCCAGCTCCCCTGTACTGTGGGTTCTGTAATTGTCCTGGGTCTCTGAATGTGCATTGGTTGAGGCCAAAGTGTACATAGCCATATACGTCCCCCTTGTAGCACTGGAGCTCTCCATGGACTGAAGCAGGTTGAGTGGAGGGGGTCTAATGGCCACTCTACTTCCTGTCTCCCCTAGATTTCCTTAGTCCCAGAGCCTTGATGCTCTGCTGGTCTGTTGTTCCCCATAGTGTTTCAGGACCTAGACCTCTCACAGAGTCCAGGTTAGTGTCACGGGGCCCAAACTGCACATCCACAGAGTCCAGTTTGTATCTCTGGACCCAAACTGGTCTCTGGACCCAAATGTGTCTCTGGGCCTAATCCACGCACTTAGTCCAGTTAGTGCTGAGTCCAACCAGGATCTTGGGCCCAAACCACACACTGAGCTCACCGAGTTCAGCTAGAGTCTTGGGGCCTGGACTGCACACCTAACTCAGCTAGAGTCTCTGGGCCCAAACTGCATGCCAAATTCAGTTACACACTTTGCACCCAATCTGCATGCTGAGTCCAGCCAAAGTCTCTGGGCCAGGACTGTGGGCCAAGCTCAGCTAGGTTTTCCGAGCCCAAACAACTTGCTGAGTTCAGCTAGGTTCACTGGACCCAAATTGCCCCCCAAGCTCAGCCAGGGACTCTGGGCCCAAACTGCATGCTAAACTCAGCTAGAATCTCTGGGCCCAAACTACCTGCCAAGCTCAGCCAGGGACTCTAGACCCAAACTGCACACTGAATTCAGCCAGGGACTCTGGGCCTAATCTGCACACCAAGTCCAGACAATGCGCCGGGACCATACGCCAAGCTCAGCTAGAGTCTCTGGACCCAAACTGCCTACCAAGTCCACCTAGGATCTCTGGGCCCAAACCACTTGCCAAGCTCAGCTAGGTTCTCTGGGTTCAAACCTTGTGCCAAGCTCAGATAGGGACTCTGTGCCCAAACCACCTGCCAAGCTCAGCTAGGGTCATGGTGCCCATATCTTGCACTGAGTCCCCTCTCCCACAGATATTCCCAGCAGTTATCATGGCAATTGCCTCTGCTGGAGGGTTCCCAGCTGCAAACCTCAGCCACTGCCGCGGCCTCTTTTGTCCAAGAAAATCTGCACTCCTCCCATATGCAGGCATATGCAGGTTTTCTGTATTTTGGTCCTTTTGAACTGTGGAGTAGTTCCGCTGTAGTTGGGTGGAAAGCTAGGTGTTCCTGGTTCACAATTCCATGCAATTCCTTGAATCATTTACTGTAGCTTCTAAACAAAGTCCACGCTGCTCGTTGCCATCTTGGATCTCCCCTCCCCTCAAAGCTCTGAGTTCTCAACTCTCCTTAGTTTTACCACTGTGGCCATCTTAAGTGGACATCCATTTTCTCACTCAGCCTTGAAAAGTTCTCAAAGAGATATGTGATTGCACTGGGCTTGCCTAGATAGACCAGTATGTTACCTACATATGTGGTTATATTGGAGTCACATAGACATCCCAGTGTGTTAGCCACTTTTCCCATTGCTCTGACAAATGCAACCTAATGAAGGAACAACTCACATTTTTAGGGTGTAGTCCAATAAGGTGTGTAAGTCATTCCAGGAATATGAGGCTGCTGCTCGCACTGCATCTATAGACAGGAAACAGAGACAGATGAATGTGGATTCTCAGATTCTTCTGTTTGCATTCAGTTCAGAACCACATCCCATGAAATGGTAGTGCTCACATTTATTAATATAAGCCTTTCTACTTATATGGATGCAATCCAAAAAATCTCTCCTGGAAATGTTCAGAGGTTTGCTTCCCAGATGATATCTGTCAAGTTGAGTAAGCAGAAAGTCAATGGCCAGCAAACCCATGATAATCTCATCTTCTTATTTTACTTTAACAGGCAAATATGCTAAACCAAACAAGGCACTTTACTAGTACTGCAATAGATTCCTTATAACCGTTATTTTCCATATGTACATCTTAAGAGGTAGAAATAGATGTAAATGAACGTGGCCACTGTTTAAAAGTTGAAACTAGTTAATTTGAATAGAGAAACAGATCAATAAGTGAAATAAAGACATTAAGATAATTATGCAGTTAAAAAAGCAATAATGTATTTACTTCTTACCAAATGAATCAATATAGATAAACCATGTTGTCACTACAAACCTCTAAATGTATGTATATTAGGTGTAGGCCCATTCTTTTGGGACATTGGTGGAGTTTCCAAATGGCAGCATTTGGATTGCAAGAACTAGCAAAACATCTCACTCTAGAGCTGCCTTAGCAAACAGAAGAGTACCAGCCTATTCAAGGGAATCCCCTTTATGAACCAAGGACTACACATTAGGCCCCATCACTGAAAGGTTCCATTGTTTTCCAGTAGCACCTCCCTGGTATGAAAACCCATAACCCACAAGCTATTCAAAAACATGCAAGAGTCAAACTATACTATAAGTAGAGGGTGGCTTATTGCCACTTGTGATGTACCACATACTCAAGGTGGAAGTTACCATTGACTGTCTTTCTATTTGAAGGATATGTGGCTAATAAGAATATCTCTCACTATTTATTGTTGCCTGGAAGAATAGACATCACAGGGCCCACAATTTTTTTCATGTACACATATCTATTGCTTTTATAATTGATGCTTTAAAAATTCTCCATATAAGCTGTTTTTTTAATTAAAAAAAATAAACTACCCTTTATTCTGAAGATGACTGAAGTGTAAATGAACCCTATTGCAAATAAGAATGGAGAAAAGAGACTTTTACTTAATCTTCATGTGGCTCTGTTTTCCTGACTGTGTAATAAAAAGTAAATGGGAAAGCTTAATGCTACCATAGCACAGAGCAGTGAGACATGCATTTGCTTGTATGAAGACAGATGAGTTAGGTCACCTACCATGAAGACAAACAGAAGTAAATTAATAAGTCTTATTGAGTCTTTGGCTTTTTTCCACATCAAAACCACCAAGTCAGTTTGAAGTATATGTCAATCTCAATTTCACAGGATATAGCACTTGACTTTTTAATCTGCTGGAAATAAGTCTTGGCATGTTCAGCAGTGTCAATCAAAATTGATTTTGTTTATGTTTTTAAACTTTCACATGGAAAAATAATCCACAATTCTCTTTCTTCTGCTTCGACTGCACAGTACATCTCTAAACTTGAGGTCAAGGATTTCTAGAAAGGAAAGCATATTCATGTTTTATGTTTTAATTACTTTTTCCATGCCTGTGTTTGTTCATGTGTGTGCACATGTTTAAGGAGCCATCTACCTTGTTTTCATGGACTGCCCAGCATGAGTGCTGTAAACTGAGCACCAGTCCTCTGCAGGAGTAACAAGGGAACTGTCTCCATTAGTTTAATAGCTGGTGAAAGAAAGAGCAACCTTCCTGACATTTGAAAATCAAATATAATTACAATTTTACACTTTATAAATAAAGTACTTTTGGAACAAAATTTGGCTCACAAATTAATACATTGTGTGTGGCAGCCTAGCTATTACAAAAGAAAAATTGGGGAGTTGCTCAGTTGATGGTATTTACTACCCAGTCCACTAGAGGAAAAATAATTGAGCACCTGCTTCCCTGAGGCCAGACATCTCCTAGAAAGACTTATACTGCTTTCTGTTTGGTTTCAGCATTCCTATCACTTTTTGTACTCAAGAAGGTACTTGGGTACACTGATTTTAATTTGTTCTATATTAATCACATTGGTAGCCAGTTAAATTAAATTATCATGCGTAAGACACACAAAAACACTAAAATGAATAAATTCTGTTGTTAGATCTAGCACTTTGTCCTCTAGCCTGTCCTTGGTGATTGCAGAGGGTTCGGAAGGGAAACAGACTGTCCCTTCTGACCCCTCCTCTAAGTGTTTCCAGAATAATTGTGCTTCTTCCCTGGCTGCCTTAGAAGTATTAAAGTTCCATTTGAACAAGCAGTAAAAGCTGCCAGTCCATTCAATCTAATGGCTACAATTTAGTCTATGTTATCAGATATTTTCTTCCTGGGGAAACAGTTATGCATTTGTGCTCAGGTAAGTCTCAGACACATGCTGCTTCAGGACAATTGCTTCGTCCTGCTCACAGATATCACATTTCAGAGAGAGACCCAGGGCCTAGAATGTAAAGTGCTAAGTATAGGAAATAAGCTGTTCTTCTGAAAGGGATAGGAAACTGTTAGCTCATTTTTCTGCCTTAAATCCCCAAATATCATACTTTTGAGGTCCATGAAATGGTTCAGCTGGGAACGGCCTGACAGCCTGACCTCCATCCCTGGAACCCAGTGGAGGGCAGAATTGCCATTGTAAGTTGTCATCTGACTTTCATTCTCACCACAATATGTTTACTGTGTCCCATGTGCTCCCCTCTGACAAACAAAAAATAAATTAATTATAAAAAACCTATTTCACTTACAGATTGCTGTTAGAGAATCTGCTGGTTTAGTAAGTCTGTAGTTGTAGATTCTCCTCAAAGCACACGCACATAAAGTCTCACCCAAATGACTGCCCAAATGTGAAATGAACGAGGACAACACCAATGAACATGTCAAACTAAATAAAGAGAAGCTCATAACACCTCAAACCTACACAAAGCACAGGGTGTGGGAGAAGTGGGCTTTTTCAGAGAAGAGCACACCAATTGGTTGTCCAGTACCAGAAGGGCAGTCATGGAAACATACATAAAAGTAAAATTATACATGCTCATAGCTTATGTTTACATATATATATATGTATGTATATATTTATATACATACATGTATATATATATAATATATATATAAAATTAAAGGCAAGTGAAAAGAGGTATATGAGAGGACTTGGAGGAAGGAAACAAGGAAACAAAGGAGAGACATGTTATACTTTTATTACAACTCAAAAAAATAAAAACAAAAAACAATATTGTTTTACCTTCTTCTATATTATACAACTATCTCAACATTACCAAAAATTATCATTTCCTTCAAAATTATCATTTCTTTCATAATATAAACTTATGTTTTATGTTGATATCATACATCTTTCAAAACTGTAAATTTAAAATATTAATTTCAAGATTTCTTTGTTTCTGATAGCTAACTAGTATTCTGTTGTGTAAATGTACCACAGTTTCTTTATCCATTCTCTGTGATTTGATAATTGCTCCTTGGCAGAGAGGCCCTGTTGGAAACAGAGAAAAGGAACACAGGCTATCCAGATGAAAGTTAATAGGCTGTGGTCAGATAGTGGGGGAAGAGGATCCCACCTGTCAGAAGTCTAGGGGAGGAGGATAGGGTGAAAGAGGGAGGCAGGGTGGCAATAGAAAGATAAGAGTGAAGGGGTTGCTATTGAGATGCAATGAAAGTAAATTATAATAAAAAATAAACAAAAATAATCATTAAAAACAAGTCATGCTTTCTTTTTGGGACACATGTTTGTCTATTCTGTTTTTTACATATATATGTTTATCCACCATATAAACAAAGTTGAAGAAAAAAATCCTCATGGTTATCTCCTTAGATGTTAAAAAAGCATTTAACAAAATTTTTGACAAAATCCAATATCCCTTCATGTTAAAAGTCTTGGACATATCAGTGTTACAAGCACATACTTAGACATAGTAAAGGCAATATACAACAATAGTCAATATCATACTAAATGGAGAGAAATGTGAAGTAATCTCACTGAAATATTGGACAAGGCTGTCTGTTCTCTCTGTATCTAGTCAATATTGTCCTGGAAGTCCTAGCTAGAGCAATAAGATAACAAAAAGAGGTCAAAGGATACCGTTGGAAATGAAGAAGTCAAAGTATGCAAAGGTTGTCAATCATGGTGGCTTGGCCAGTGCCTTCACCCATTGAAGATCATTACTAATGGTAAACTTTAGATGACTAATACCAAGTAGAGATGAAAGAATTTTAGAATAAAAAATATATTAAAAAAGAACACATTGCCTGACAAACAGGCTGAAAACAACTAAAATGACATTTGGATTGTTTTTTCCTTCTTGGAAATTATGATAACTCTGTCACTATACATATTAGTCAATCATGAAAACTCAAACTTTCTTGCTAATCTCTCCTGAGGAAAAATGTTATCCCCCTTTATATCTATTATAGTTGGGATCTGTCCTTGTTTGCATCTCTATTTAGGTTTGTGTCAAACTGATAACTTATCAGCCCAGGGATGGTTATGTTAAAGAAATAGGTTTGGAGGTAAGTATGTGTTGGAATGAAGAATAATGGCAACAGGGTTTAAGGCACTGCCTAGATGTTCACCAATAAGTAAAGAAAGAATATGGGGCCCAGTCATTTGGAAAGTAGTATAAAATGTACAAGCATACTCCCCAAATACCACCTGTATCAGCTGGAAGTAAATTCACAAAAGAAGAAATATCATCTCTTTAATCTTGGCTTGACTCACAGAGAATAAAGCTGCACAATAGGGATTTACTCTTGTTAGCTTCTTGTTGCTGTGACAAATTGCCTGAGAGAAATAATGTGTATCAGAAGGGATTTATATTGACTCATGTTGTCAGAGGTACCTTCTCAGGACAGAGCTGAAAAAGGGAAGTTTATTACTCAGCTGGCAGTCTCTTCACCTCTCCCCACCTTATAAAAATATGTTATATACTTTTTAAGTGTATATATGTGTATGTGTCTAAATATGGTATGTCCAGTTGAGTTCAGTGACAACAGAGTCCAGAAGGAAGCACTGATCTCCTCTACCTGGATGGTGGAAACTGAACTTGGGTCTTCTAGAAGAGCAGGACCTCCCTTACCTACTCAATCACCTCTCTACCTGCTTCCAGTCCATGGGAATCACTGTGCCCATATTCATGACATGTGCCTACTTGTTCAGTTAATCATCTGTAGACACGCTCACAGACACCCAGAGGTTTGTTTCATCTATCTTTTTTACATGATTGAATGCTAATATGATGAAGTCAACAATGAAGATAAATTGTGACAATATCATTTAGTAAACAATGATCATATGGAAATTGCTTGAGCTCTTAACTGTCCCTCCCCCCATGGGCAAAATGGAAAATCTGTGCTGATAGAGATAAAAATTATAAATGTGAAGTGCTGATTCCAGACATATCACAAAATAGGTTTCCAACATATGGCATGCTCTTAGAAAGGCAAGGGAATAAACACCATTGGACCTTGGAAGGGGATCTCAGACAATGTCCTGGAGGGATACACAGTAAGTTAGCTAAAATTAAACATGAAGATTGAAATTTCAATACAAACGCATATGAACGTCATGGATAAATTTCCCCATTTACTATTTTTTTTATTCAGTGGTCTTCAGGTCCACTGTCAAGCCATTGATGGCTTTCAGGAGCTGGCAGATAATGACAAATGACCAAGAGTAAGAATAGCCCAAGTGCAAATGCACCAATAATTAACATTGAATTGTGTGAAGAAGTTGCAGGAAGGTTATCCAATACAGAGGAAAATCCAGTAGCTTCTTCTTCAAGAAAGGAAGAACTTACATGTGAACTACCAATATCAATTATCTTTCCATGAAGTATGTCGAGATTAACTCCCAAATGAGAACACTTCCAGAGTCCTCTAGTATGGGTCTGTATATGTATCCACTCACACCTGATTCATTATATTGTAAAAGAGTTATACAAATCCATCTAAAGGTTGAACAGCATTGAACTGGTAACTTATCCTTGATGTTCTGAATCTGATTGCCCATATATAAAACTCCGTCCTCAAGAGCATTGACTCTATTTTGAAATAGTCTATCAATATTTTCTTTATAAAATAATGCCAGGGAGTCATTCTTAGATAACTGATCTACATAGTGAACTATATAGACATCCTTAATAAATGATGTGGTAGCCGCAGCAAAGCTGGAGACAGTGGCTCTAAGTGCTGAAATTAATAAAAATGAGAGAATCTGCTAGTTTTCTTACTCACTTTCAAGATTAAGTAGCTCTATGCAGCACCTCAACTCCATGATAATTAAAATAAGACCCAGTGATGTTCACAGGCAGCATAACATAGGGAGTTGCTTCAGCAATATAAAGGTGTCCTGACTGGTTTCAGTGAAGCAGTTAGTCATTACACATCCCTTACAAAAAATATAATAAACACCTTCATTCATTTTTTTGAAATTAAGAATTTCATTTGTTCCTTTATGCAAGATATAAAATAAGGAAGAAACATAAGCAGTGACTGGTTCTCTTGTCATGTCAGCTCTTAAACAGACAAAAGACACTTTTCTACTAGCCTCAAAAAGATGAAATATATTATCTTGCAAGGGAAGCTCTCTTTTTCCCAATCCTGGGGAGAAATATTGGGGTCACCCATCCAGGCCTAGTACCAAGCTTCCATATTTTCAACTGGAAATATCTGCTGAAACATATAATAACACTTCTTTCTCAATTCATGCTTTTAGTCAATTTGTAGAATTGAAACTGACCAGTTCCAGAGCTGTAAATCAGAATAATGTATATCCTTCAGCATTGGGGGGGGGGGGGGGGGAACCACATGAAAATAATTTTGGGTATCCTCCTTCAGATACTAAATTCCAAACATGATCTAAACTAATAGGCTTAGGATAACTAAATGATGACCTAGGCAAAGGGTTTGGAGCCTATTTAAAATGAATATCATTTTAAATATGAGATAAATGTAACTTAAGGGATCACACATCTCTTGGCATCTCATGTTTACAAAAAGGCCGAGAATAAACTATTAACGTATGTTTCTTCAGCAAAAAACAATCTTGAGTTACTTCTCTAAATGTAAAATGAATGAGCCCTGAGGAATCAAAGGCCTAAAAAGTAAAATTATTTTCTGGCTGTTGAGTTAAATAGTTGTTACTCTCTCCACCCAGCAGGACAGTACTGTCAGTAGAGACTTTAATTAGGTCAGGATCCCATGTAGCCTCATGAAGTGTAGAGGATCAGATATATAAGCTCAATAAGGCAAAGAATTTCCAAATTCATGAGCATTGGTCACAGGAAAAGAAGAAAAACATACCTCTACTCCCAAAAGAGCAAGCATGCCCACCGAAAATATTCTGTAGGGATGCAGGGAGGTTATTACTAGAAACCAGGACCTGGGTTCCACTAGTCAAACTGACTCCATGTTGGAATAAGGATTATCATGTGTGGCTGCTGCAAGTAGAGTATATTTATGCCCCTCCAACTTTAAAGGAGCAAATGCCATAACCGATGCATGATCAGAAAAACATTCCAATGAGGAGGATGAAATCCTGTTAGCTATGGAAGGAAGTGCTGTCTTTCTGCTCCAAGTTTTTCTTCTCTTTGTAAATGAAGTATTTACAAAGTGAGTGGTAGGATGATGGGGTGTGGGATCCATATTTGTGCTTCAGCATTCATTGTAAAAACACAGGCAGGCATATCCTCATGCACTAATTAGTAAGACATCTGGTCCATTCCATTGTGAAGTTAATAAATCTTTCGATATAACTTTAGGTTTATTTTTAGATTTTCATCTCCAATATCTTTCCATGGCACTTAAGTCATTTCTTCACTGGTTCAAATAATTAAATGCAAAGATGGAATATGCCAGAATATGAGCTGTGGAATAATAACGCAAATCACCACATTTTAACTTCATTATTTGGGCTTTAAGAGTTTAATGTACTCTCTCCATGGTGGCTTGTCCTTGAGTATTATAAGGAATTCATGTATTATGTTTAATATGAAAGGTAGAACAAAAATGAGCAAAGGCTTTACTGGAATAAGCTGGAGCATTATCTGTTTTTAAATATTTAGGCATTCCTAGATAAGAAAAGCAGTAGAACAAATGTTGTATAACCCCCTGTAAGACTTCTCTTGTATAGGCAGTGACCATCAGTACCTGAGAATTTATGTCTATGCAAACATGTACAAAACAGTTTCTTCCAAAAGAAGAAACATATGTGACATCTACGTGCCACAAATCTCCAGCCATTAATCCTTGAGGGTTTACAACTAATTGTTGGGTTGGAAGATGAATTGGACAGGCCTGACACTGCTTAACAATTTGTCTAGCCATTTCTCTGGACAATGAAATTGATATCTCAATGCTTGTGAACTGCGATGACGAAGTAAGGTATGAGTATACTTTGCTTGCTCTGTGAGGGTGAGTACTGGCAAAATCAATCTAGTAGCTTCATCTGCCAAGCGATTTCTTTCAGTCAGAGGTCCCAAAAGGAAAGAATGAGCTCACAGATGAGTAATAAAAGAACTCTCTGGTCTGTACAAAAGTCTGAAGTTCAAGCAAGAGGTCATTAATTTGAGTCTTAATCAATAATAGCAGTTTCAATAACTGGGAAAAGTCGAGCAGCATATTGAGAATCAGTATAAACACTTAAAGTACAAGAAGAAAACACTGAAAAAGCCATAATGGTAGCAGCAATCTCAACCTTTCGAGCTGAAGTAAAATAAGTTGCTTTTTCACTGTTTTGGCCTCTGTAACTACCACTTCCATGCCTGATGCTGAGCCATCAGTAAAGGCAGTAATTGCACCAAAAATTGGTTGTTCCTAAAAAACTCTAGGTAAAGTGACAGCCTGTAATTTGAATAACTACACCAAAAGGTGACAAGAAAGATGAAACTTTATTTGTCCTATATAATTAAGAAATGCCAATTGCCAATCCTTTGGTATATTTAAAACCCAATCAAACTATTTATGATTATAAAGTACTGAGATAAAAGTAAAGTCTTCTCCTAATATATCTCTGCTTTGTTTCCTCACTTTCATAATTACCATAGCAACCAATGTACTGTAAGCAGTTAAAATTTTTCTTAGAACAGCTGACAAATGGACCCATTCTAGAGGATCCTCCTGCCAAATGACCCCAGTAGGTGTAAAGTACGTAGACAGGATGAAAAGTTCCCAAGGCAAAGCAAGGGAAATTTTCTATAACTGGTGTTTATTTAATTCCCGATGTACAAGTTGCAAAGCAACCTTTCTCTCTGGTGTTAATTGATGTAAGGAACTTAGATCTGAAGGCCCTTTCAAAATATTAAATTATGGTGTTAATTTTTTAGGAATCAATTTTAAGAAATGTCTTACTGAATTTATTTCTTTTGAAAGCCATTTAAATTTGTTAGGTGTGAGAAAGTCAAATGCAGACACTGAGGAATCACAGATTGTGTCTGGACATTTTTACTCAGATAATTGAAAGGAGGTTGGAGTTGAATTTTGTCTGGAGCAATTTTAAGTCAATAGGCTTCAAAAATCAAGGTCATTTCCTACAAAACTTGAATTAAATAATCATGATTAGGATGAGCCAATAAAATATCATCTATATAATAACATTAACTGCCTTATAGATAACCAAGATTCATACACAAACTTCTGACACAGCATAGAACTTTTTTTCACACCCTGAGGCAAAACATTCCACTGATACTATTGGTAAAGAAGGATAAAAGCAAATATTTTTCTATCCTCTTCAGCAAGCTTAATACTAAAAAAGCAATCTTGCAAATCAAGTACTACCACTTCATATCCAGAAGGAATCACCGTAGGAGTTGGCAGTCCAGGCTGTAAACCTCCCATTGTTTCCATAGTAGCATTCACCTTTCTTAAATCTTGTAATAATCTCCATCTTCAATATTCCTTTTTTGTTAAAAAAAGAGAGAGAGAGAGAGAGAGAGAGAGAGAGAGAGAGAGAGAGAGAGAGAGAAAGGCTGGACATGGTGGCACATGCCTTTAATCCCAGCACACAAGAGGCAGAGTTTGTGAGTTTGAGGCCAGCCTGGTCTACAAAGTGAGTCTAGGAGAGAGAGAAAAAAAAAGAGAATTTCATGGGCTTAGAGATTTCTCTAAATGTCCCAGCTGCAATTATTCTTGGAAAAAATTGAACAGCCTGGTCTTTTCAACAGCCCAGGCCATTGGTTGATAGTGACTGGTTCATTTAAAAGCCAAACAATAGGCTCAGATGTTAACTCTACTGTGCCTATGAAAAGGATGCCCCAATCCCAGCCTCTCTGGCCTGAGAACAGACAGGATAGGTTTGAGCATGTCTTCACTATATTTACCTGGTACTTTATGAGGATCAAAGCCTGTCTTTAACATTTGTTGAGATATAGAATCAGATGGTGTTATCAGAAAAGCTCCCATTTGACTAAGAATATCTCTTCTCCATAAAGTTAGTAGGAACACAGGGATAAGATAATGCTGGAAAGTACCTCATACATTTTCCTCAGTCCAATATAGGATCCTTGAGCTTTTTGTAGCATTTAAAGATATTCCAACCTCATACAGAGTGGAAGGAGTCTGAACAGTAGGCCATGAAGCAGGCCAGATTTTGCCAGATATGTATGAGATATCAGCCCCACAATTTAATAATCCTGAAATCTTTATACACTCTATTAAAATGCCCTTCATATGTCAAGTTTTCTTAATTTCTTCAATCCAGAACACATACTCACTAGAGCCACACACAATTTTGTCTGGGAGTTTGGGTTTTAACATTTCCCATGTTGCAAATAGGCATCACTAACAATTGAGCAATCTTTTATCTAAAGTGAATCTGAACATTTTTATAGGTGGCTGAAGCATAATTTGAATCTCCCCAGTATAATCAGAATCTATAACTCTGGGAGTCACATTAATTCCCTGAAGGGAAGTAGAGCTATGTCCCAAAATCAGGATCATTGTCCCTGAGGGCAGAGGGCAACAAATTCCTGTTGTCACAATGGTAGGTTGAAATTCTGAAGTCAATAAGATCGTGGAGGTGGAACACAAATGCAGTCCTGCATTACCCAGGGTTGTCATGTAGATGATGCTGATAGTTGGCCTGCCTAAGGATTGAGGAAGGGGTATTCTATCCTCCCTATAATGTGAGGGGACTGGGGAAAGACCTTAACCTCATTTCCCTGGTGCAAGACAGGGCCAAAGTGGAACATAAAGTCAGGCATAGAAAGCAAAACCGTGCCATTGAAAGCCTCTCTCACAGAGTGGGCAGACTTTTGTAGGACTGGTGGCTGCCTATCCATTAAATCCACACCCTCCCGAAGAGCTGCTAGTTCTCTGTGGGCACTGACAGCATTGGTGACCATGATGACCACAAAGAAAGCAAGTGCCTTTTTGCCCTCAATGTTGCACCAAGCCCAGGGGATGATGGCCCCTAGGGTTACCATGAAAGGCAGCTGCAAGTGCTGTTCCCTGGGCAATTGAAGAAGAGAAATCATAACAGGCTCTAACATAATCAATAATCTCTCTATTAAAAGTGCACAGATCTCAGCAAGCCACAGCAAATGGCATTGGCATTCTAACTGTTTCAAAAACAATACTGTTGCCTCCTCTGAGGGAATAGTCTTGGAAATGGTGTCAGTTAACCGTGAAAAAGTTCTGAATGTGATCCATCTCCTCTTTGCCTGATGGTTGTAAGAGTAAAACTTCTCTCTCCCTCATTAGAGTGATTAGGCACCAGGCAGCAATTGCAATGCTACAAACTATTGTCAGAACCTACTTTCTTAGCTCTTGATGGAGGAACCAGCAAACTGTTCCAGGAAGAATAGTATGGTTCAAAGAATGGTTTCCTGCTCTTTTTGATCTAGCACACAAAGCAAGATCTCTTCTTATAGCTTCCTTATAGTCTTCCTTCCACATTAAATACTGCCCTCCAGAAAAGCATGCCTTGGCTACCAATTATCAGTCCAAAGGAGTTAAGAGAATATGTTACCACATTTTCCAACATGGAAACAGTATAAGGAGTAGCTGCACCATATAGCATGTAACTGATTCTTTTACAAGACTGTAAGGTAAAGTTTCTTAAGAGTGTGTGTCATATATGTCATCATATATTACTGGGTAGAAATGAAAGGAAACATTGCCTGCCTTTGCAGCCTTGTGTGTAGCTAGGGCTACACTGCTCTTACTAGGTTTTACATCTTAGGGACTTGCTAGCCTTGTGTCTCAGAGGCTTGCCAGTCTTGAGCCTTGAGGGCTAGTGTTTGGGGCATGCACCAGCAGTGCTTGCTCTGTCTGAAGGCCACTGTTCTTTAATTGATTCAATAAATAAATCAGAGCTGGCAGCAGAGGTAGTCTGAGAAACAGAATCTGAGAAATTCTCTGTGTCATCTGATGATAAATCACTTAGATCCATTTTACCAAAGACTGGCTGCCATCCAGATTTTAAAACAAGACCAAGATGTTTTTTAGGCAATTTAAACTTATTTCTTTTTTTGTGTGTTTGTTTCTCGTGATGGTCAAAGTCTGCAAGCAGGATTTCAAACTAGTCCTCTTCCATAGTGGAATGAGAAGACTTATCAGAAACCTCAGCTCCTTGCAAGCTGCATTCTTGAGAGCTAAAATCTGGGAGTCAGGCAATGTTAACTGTTCTCTCAGTCCCTGTTTAATTATTACCCAGAGTGTAAGTGGAGATTCTGGCATTGGCTTGTCAAGGTGGCTCATAATACATCGTTTTAATTCTTGCCATGCCTTTTGCTATTCTTCTTGTCTTAATGTACCTGATTCTGGGAGCCACAGATCAACTTTTGAAGGAACATTATGAATTCCTCCAGAGCATCAGAACGAACTGCAAGACCCTTTGTTTTAAAAGTTTTCTTAAGAATCTGAATATTCCTTAGATTACTCCAATCCTTAGGTTCAGTTTGACCCATGATTTACCCATTCCCAATCTGACAGCTCTTTTCTCAGATGAGTCTGTAGCACTCTATGAGTGAAAAACTACCTCAAAACATCAAGAAACAATATTAAATGATGGTTACCCAACTGTCTGCCCCACATTGGGTGTCAAATTCCCACATACCAGCTTCAGGAACCAGTGAAGAGGAAAGAAGAGAAATTCTTAGTGGATCTGCAGTAGGAAGAATTGAGAAGGCAATGATCATCTGGTTAAGAGAAACCAACTGTTGGTGAACAACTAGCTACAGGAACCAATTGTTTAAAAGAGGTTGAAGAACAGAGAAAAAAAAGAAAGAAATATTGAGACCCAGGCATAAATTGCAGTTCAAAAACTGAAAGGTCTTGGAGCCCAGAAGAACTTTATTGTCCTTTTGCTTTCCTTGTCTGTTACTTGTTTACTTTTCTGTATCTGTCTTTTACTTGCTCACTCCTTGGATTAGCCCTCATACTTTATCTAAAGTGAAGTTCAATTTTTTAAATTACAGATTACATCATGATTTACTCATCTTTTAAATCAATACAGCATTCAAAAATCAACAGAGCAAGAAAACAATCTAACAAAGAAATACAAAGGCTTCTGTATAACCTACAATAAAGCATATACCAAAAGTCAATCAACTTTCAATCAATGATCAGGATGAACTGATTATTATTTCTTAAATAATACTCAGGAAAGTGTCATGATAAATTTCCCTGGGATCTAGCCCATTCTCTCTACATGATTATCATGGCAATATAACTTAAAACAATGTTCTGTAATAAAGAAAAAACTTGACTTACTCCCAGTCACAAACCAACAGGTGTGCTAGCCATGCCTAAGATAACTACCAAGGCGACCTCTATTGTAAAATATCTGTAAAGCATGGCATTCCAAGTCCACCTTCTAATGCTCTCAAAACAGACACTAAGGAAACCTTTCTACACTTAACAGTATCTATCCAGGTATTGGTATGTCAAAGTCCCAACTTTCTTGCCTAGAAGTTTCTGCCTGACTACTCACAGTCAGAGCCAAAAAATTCTATCATTGTCTCAAGTCCTTGGCCAGATACCTTCTTTCAACATTCTCTGTGGAGAAAAGTTTTCCACATTAAATTTAATTAGGGCTGAGACATAAAGATAGAAAAGCAGTTTTAGGAATAAAAGTAGATTTCAAAGTAACTTTCAGACAAAATTGCACCTGGACCATAAATACAGACAATGGTGATATGCCAGAGATTTTTAGAACTTTGTCAAGCAAAGACTTAACAGTTGTTCTGGATATCCAGAGATCACACTGGATAGCTTGAGAACTCTGGAACTTTTTAAAGCAAAGCCTCTTATCTTTATGTCTCCAACGCAAATGGAAAGCAGTTGTTAGAAATATGTTTGAGATCACAAAGAAAGAGACAACCACTCTGACTGAAATATATGGCCAAAGCAAATGTACACCTTCTGGCCAAGGAACTTTGCTAACCAGAACAGAAAAAAACACTGGGGCAGGAAGGGAACTTCACTTTTATTCTAAGGCAGGTGGTGGCTGTGTTTTTTATTTACTGGCTAGGATACAACATCACAGTCTTTTAAGATTGGCTAGACTTAAAAGAATAGGCACAGAGTAAATGGAAGAGGAAGGAGTCAGCTACTGTAAACAGAGTTGAGCAGGCCCTTTGTGTAAACTAAGAGCTTACTGGGTGGGGAGTTAAAACATTTGCGTAAGACTCTTACAAAGTTGGGAAAATAAAAAAGATTTAAATTCCTACTCATAAACATAAATTTTATAGTAGTTGATAGAAAAGACTCATATTTGAACTTTCTTAACAGCATGAACTACTAAACTCATGATCATACAAAGAATAATGGGTGGGGTATTCTGAGGGTGATGATCTTTATAGAAGAGTTTGATCTTGTTTTGGGTTGAGTATAGTAGGCTCTTGCCTGAGGTCACAGTGTGTGAACAGCAGAGATGACAACAAGCTCACACTTCTGGTCAAGGTTATTCAGTTTCTGTGTCAACTGTCACTTCCCTGAGGAATCCCCTTAACCTTTGAAGGGCTTTGACTCAGAATGAAACAGATATTTGGTTTACATAGAAAAATAAATAAACTGGAAATATCAGAATGAAGCCGAGTTCAAGATTTAGTAAAACACATTTTAAGATATGTTTAAAGTATAAGGGTTAGGAAAAAAAGTTATTTGGAAAGGAAGTCTCTTGAGCACATGTGTACATAAATTTTTCAAAGACAGGAACCCCAATAGTCTCTGGATACAAATAGGACTGTGATTTTTTAAGTCATTGTCTCCAAAAAGTTGCTAAGAAATTTGAATGAGACACCTGACAAGATTTCAGTTGGTGAAATTCTCATCTGGTGAGAGGTTTAACAACACTCTGGGGAGTTGGGGGTCTTTTCCCTCCTCATGTTCCATAATCTCCCTTCCTTTGTACCCTGTCTCATTTAGTATTTTACTTAAAGAACTGAAAATCAGTTCATGTTTCAAAAGGTTGTCTCACAGAAAATGTAGCTCATTTTAAAGTTGGCAGTCTGATTTTTAAAAATGGCGTCACTGAAATGATGAAGATACATAAACCACGTGTCAACTGCCTAGCACATTTCACTTGTGTTCCTTTCTTTCACAGGAGCAGCATTGTTTAGGAACTCTGGCTCAAGACTGGGACAGATGGGAACATCAAGTCCAATGTTATTCTGCATTCACAGTGTGGCATTCATCAGATTGTTCAGGCTCTCGAAGCCCCTGTTGCTCTCTTTGAAAAATACAGCCCATGTGACATTGAGTTATACAAAACAAAAACTACTAGAAAAGTCCTGGATATTATTACCAGGGAATCGGAGGATCCCATTCATGGTTTCTTAGACTTCTTAAACAAATTTCAAAACTGAGTCAAGGACCAATTCATTAGAATATAAGAAAGCTAAAAATTGTAGCAGCTGCCTGGAAAAAAAGAGATAAAAATGATAAAGAAAGTCATACTTTTTAGTTAACATCCAAGAATGCTAGCAAGTTCACCAAAGAAGCACCATGGCAGAAGGAAGAGAGAGACTTCCGGGAAAGTGTTACAATGTCCAGAGGGATCAGGAAAAAAGACAGTTAACTAATTATTGTTGCTTTTATTAAATTAAAATATGATCATATCCAGTCCTTTTCCTCTGCCACTTTCCCCATATTTATTTCCCCAGCACATCACCCCACCCTTCAATCTTCCTCTTCTTGTTCCTCTTCTTCTTCTTCTTCTTCTTCTTCTTCTTCTTCTTCTTCTTCTTCTTCTTCTTCTTCTTCTTCTTCTTCTTGTTCTTCTTCTTCTTCTTGTTCTTGTTCTTGTTCTTCTTGTTCTTGTTCTTCTTGTTCTTGTTCTTCTTGTTCTTGTTCTTGTTCTTGTTCTTCTTCTTCTTGTTCTTCTTCTTCTTCTTCTTCTTCTTCTTCTTCTTCTTCTTCTTCTCTTCTTCCTTAATGAACCAAGGAATGTCAATTCAGGGGCAGTAGAAAAGATTTAAAAGCGAGAGGAATAGAAGTGATGGGAAATGCTGTCTTCTGGCTGTGAAACAGACATTGCCCTCAGGAACTCACAGCAGCTATGCTAGTCTAAACACATTCAAGTAAGTCAAAATATAGCTTACTAAGAAAGGGCAAGCACTTGCAGGAAGAGGAGTAGGCTAGTGAGCTGAGAGAAAAGCACCAAGGCAGTTGTCCAGGAGGCATATGATCTTATATGGACATTTACAAAGCACCTATCTCTCCAACATCTGTACATTACTGGCATTTCTGATATAGGCTCTACCCATTATAGGAACTCCACTTGAGAGAAGGTATCCAGTCTTTTTCTAAAAACTGTCCTGAGTGTGCTTTGTATGCTGCATGGTGTGCAAGTGGGAAAAGGCTTCCCATTATTCCCTGCCAAATGTTTGCTTTTATATTTTTTATTTTATGTTTATTTAGTGTGTGTGCATCCATGCATGTATGCGTGTGTGTGTGTGTGTGTGTGTGTGTGTGTGTGTGT
The DNA here is from genome assembly GCF_964271855.1 of Acomys minous. Lineage (NCBI taxonomy): Eukaryota > Metazoa > Chordata > Mammalia > Rodentia > Muridae > Acomys > Acomys minous. Next base: position 71,949,016 of record NC_140483.1, on the reverse strand, counting down.
GTGTGTGTGTGTACCACAGCATATGTATGGAAATCAAAGGACAACTTGAAGGAGCCAATTTTTCCATCATGTGAACCTTAGGGATCAAGCTTAAACTTGACCATGTCAATGCAAAAGAAAATGAAAGCAAAATAATCAAACAAAAAACCCTCACAACACAACTTCCACTATGAAGGGAATAAAACAGTTTATTCTGGAGCATTTAAGTGACCATGGCCTAGGAACATTGATTTAGATTTCTGCAAATTCCATGTTCGACTATGAAACATATGACATAGAGGTGGGCAAACCCATATCTAAGGGTTTAAAGCTAGCCAGAAATAGGGCAACTAGCCTCTGGACTTGCATCATTCCTACCTCTCCACATCACTGAAGTTGGAACCAGTCAGTCTTGGAAGCTTCTTTCCAGGAATTTTTTTTCACAATAGAAGCATTTTGCCCACAGGGCAGGAAAGGACGAACATTGTACCTGCACAATAAAATCATGGGTATGTCATACTGTTCTCTCTGACCTGAAATGTTAAGTGTTCATATCGTGCATAAAAATAATACTCAAAGTGGCTGATAAACTAACAGCTAAATGCTAAGATAAGTGTCTAGATCTTTCTACATTGACTTCCAAGACATGGAGGGAATGAGTCCCTGCACCTGTGTGTCTGAAGAGCAGAGCAATTGCAATGAGAAAGCATTACTGGAATAAAGATAGAAGAATGTGAAAAAGTAATCTGTTTGGAAAATAGATTTTTAAAAGTAGTTAAATCATAGGAAAGGAAGTACAAAAGCTGCCTGATGGGAACGCATTATATAAGTGGATGAACACCATAAGATAGGAGGACAAGGTGAGGACAGTGGCAAGAAATATGGTACACTAAACAGCAAAGAAGCTGTGCATTTTTTCTATGACTTGGAATACAACAGCAGGGTTTGGAGCAAAAGAATAAAATGAAATGGCTTTGACTTTTTTAATATCATTTCATTTTCTAGGAAATTAAAATAAAATGTTATCCTTGAAGTAATATTCTGTGACCTTAAATCACTGTGCTGGGCTTGCCATAGGTGTGGCAGAGGTGCTACAGGTGGTGGACGTCAGAGGATATCCTTAGATATCAGTTCTCATGTGCCATTCATTATTTCTTTGTAACATAATCTCTTCATAGCTTAGAACTTCATCCTGTGGTAGGCTAGGCAGCCTGGCCCATCAGTATGCAGGGAACTACCCATTTCTGCTCCTGCCTTCCACTGGTAGGATTTTAGGTGTGAGTCATCACATGGCTTTTTACACTAGTTCTGGGGATAAATACAACTAATCTCGTTTACAAAGCAAGCACACATTACCAACTGTGCAATCTCCCCACATCACAAGTGATTTTCCACTGATCTAGTTACAGGATCTCAGTTGCAATACATGCCACAGTTAATTCAGCTATTAAGTATCATATGCCCTGACACAGGGACACCCCTCCAGCCTTGGTATCCTTATATTTGCAAGAGTTATGATGGGAAAATATAGATATGGATATAAATATAGGTGTAAATGTAGATATAGAAGTAGATGCAGATGGGGATAGAGATATAAGCAGAGAAAAGTGGGAAGTTTATAAGCTCTTGCTTTCTATTACAGAGTGAATAAAGGCTGATGTCAAAATGTTTTCCAACAAACCTTGGCTTGGGAATTTAGTATGGAGTTTGGCAGACAGACTGGTCATTTTTACAAAAAGAGTCAATCTGCTACTGGATAAAGACGATAAAGTTGAAGCCAGTTTAGTTCATATAAATCTCCATGTTGAAAAAGATACATGAATGATGACATGGAGAATCATAAAATATGCAAGATATGTCATAAGGGTGTCATAAAAAACTTGCTTAATTGAATTGGGCATCTGCCAAAACTATAGCAAATCCATCAACAATGAAAAAGCCTTACCACATTGCTTGAAGAATATAAAATATTGCCCTGACATTTCTCATCTATTCAGTGGTCATATTGATCCAGCACCATGTTGATTTCCAGAGAGTTAATTTCTTATGTCTCTGGATTGTAGTGTCATCAGATTGCTCACCTGTTTTGCCTCTTTCCTCTAAATATGACCACAATCCAATCTCCAGCAACTAAAATGCAGAAATGACTACATTAAAACTCTGTATTCTGTCCTGACTATTAACAAAAGATTAATCACTTGGAAAACATTTTTGCAGTGTTGTTTAAGCCACCATTCTATTTTGTATCACTGGGGAGTATAAATACCTCACTAAAGTGATTTATTTCATTTTAACTTGTGTTTATGTGTGTGTTTGCACACGTGCATGTAGCTGCCAATGGGTATCATAAGAGGGTCTTACATCTCCTGGAGCTGGAATTACAGGAGACTGTGAGCCATCTGATATGGACACAGGGAAATCAGACTCTGGTCTTCTGGAAAACCACAAGTGCTATTGGTTGCTGAGCTATTCTTCAGCAATTCATCTGGTTTGATAAGAACTCAGAGGAAGGACAGCAGGTTACCAAGAAGAGACTTGATACCCTATGAACATATACAGGGGGAGGTAATCCCCCTCAGGAACAGTCATAGGGGAGGGGAATAAGGGGAAAATGGGAGAGAGGGAAGAATGGGAGGATACAAGGGATGGGATAACCATTGAGGTGTAACAAGAATAAATTAATAAAGGAGAAAAAAAATTAAAAAAAAGAAATAAAATCCTATAGACCAAAAATTAATTAATTAATTAATTAATTAAAATGTTTCAGTATAAAAAAAAAAAGAAGTCACTAAGAGTCGGAAATATCACATACATGTAAAGAGGTGACAATATATTTGTCGTAGAAATAGCTTGCATAAGGTAAACCTTAGGAATTCTTAGACCACCTTGTCCTTCTAATCATGTTTGCTTAGATGGGAAATCAGAAAGCTGGATGAGGTTAGAGACATCACAGCTTTCCAGGGATTCGCTATCATGTACCAATGTCATCAGACTGAGTTTTAAGATTTTTGAGTGAATTTTAAGATTGCTTACTTCTTGGTAGCCTGCTATCCAAGACAAGACTTGATACCCTATGATCGTATTCAGGGGGAGGAGGTCCCCTCAGTCACAGTCATAGGGAAAGGGAATGGGGTGAAAGCAGGAGGAAGGGAGGTATGGGAAGATACAAGGGATGGGATAACAATTGAGATGTAATATGAATAAATTAATAAAAAATAAAATACTTCGTACAATTAAAAAAAGACTGCTTACTTCCATTTCTGTGAGCAATAACATGTGGACTTCTACTGGAGTTGTAAATCACCTTTTAGAGTGTAGAGAGTCTCTAATAGGCACACTCAACACTCCACCTCCCTTACCCTGTGAGATCTTCTGTACTTTGGCACTGATCAGTTCTCTTTCTTCATTGATCTCTTTCTTCTTGAACGCTGTCTTACAGAGAGACTGGCAATTGCCACAGTCTCCACACTGACTATTGTTTCCTCACAAAGCTTTCCTGTCCTCTGGCCAAATCTCATTTAAGGATTCAGGTCTGGTTCTAGACCTGGCTCCACAGGTACAGGTGCCTCCATAGAACCTCAAGAATTAGTCTGATCCCCAGCATCAGACTGAAGTGACTCCTGGAAGCTGCATTTGAAGCTCCATACATATACTCCAGATAGGCCTCCCACTACCTCCAAAAATTAATGAGTTGTAACTAAACTGTAAGTTCATCTACTTTCTGTTGCTCTCTATGAAATAGAGGCATAACTGTACATGCTTCATTATTCCCGTATTTCCAACAGAAATACCACATGTGTGTTTCGTTTTTAATTAAAAAATGTTTGTCTTTATGTTGTGTGTATAGTGTTACCTTATGCATGACCAGTGCTCTTGGAGGTCAGAGGAGGAATAGTCAATCCCTGGAACTTGCACAGGGAATCAAATCTCTTTCCACTAAGAACTGCTGAACCATTTCTCCAGCCCTTGATTTGTGCTTCTTTATAGATCTTGAAATTTCTCAGCATCAGAGTAATTCCAAGACTGAAGTAGGCATTTCTTATTTTCACAGTATCTTCCCATTGTTTAGAAAAAAACTTTTTACATAGTAGTAAGTCTTTGTCTATGATTCTAATAGGACCACTTACCCTGTGTTATAGTGGTCCTAAACATGCAGAGATTAAAAGCCTCGAGTTTTCTGAAGTCTCTTGTATTTTCCCCGCCTGACTGGGAAGAGAATAGCATTCTACATCTCTCTCCAAGTGCGATGTATACTGGATCAAAAAAATGTTTTTTAGTTGATTTAGATACCTAACTCCTCAAGTAAGTGCAGGTAAAAGCCAGATGTGTTTTTATTCCAAAAGAAAATGTGTTCTTTGAATAATTTGAAAGTTAAAAATGAAAAAATGTGATTAAAGTTTTTGCCTCCTATAAATTTCTTATTTAAAAAATGGTTAAGTCTAAATCAGCTAGATAATAATCATGACCTAATTAGAAAAATAATTGAGGATGTTGGAGCAAATTAAAATTTAATATTTATTTAAGACATGCTTATTTACAAAGTTTATTTACAAGAGTACAAGGGATTTCTACAAACTCACAGATATCCTTATGTGCAGAAGGCTCATAAAATACTAGAAGACAGAAGCCATCATAGAAAAAGGAGTCCCACTATGCCTGCCCCACAGAGCAGTAAGTAGTCAAATGGTTCCTGAAACAGGGGGTGTCCTCAGCTGTGTAGCCACAGACAAGTTGTTTTTGCTAAGGTAAATTACCCACTACTCAAGCTCAGGAGGAACAATAATTAAATAAAATGTGTCACAAATAAGCACAGAAGGCATGACATTTGGAGAAGTGCTTGCTGGAATTGGAATAACAAAGAGAAGTTCAGTTCAGTGAGAGGAAGGAGGGGACAAGAGAGGGCAATATGATCAAAGTATAGTGTGTGTGTGTGTGTGTGTGTGTGTGTGTGTGTGTGTGTGTGTGTGTGTGTACATACTAATATATTTATGGAAAGAAATTAGAAGTGGGAATTATCTGGGGAAAATGAAAAATGCAACACAAGTGTTAGATGCTGGGGCTTGGTATGCTGTTTTTAAAAATCCTATTCTGTAGCTACTGATTCTGATTACTGAGACACCTTACTCAAAATACACTTGGCCCGTGGGACATTTGCCATCCAGAAATCTAGTTAACAACACTTTGAAAATATTTGAGAGCTAATTGCATGAGGTCATTCACATGCAGAAAATTAAAAGCTGATATCACAGCAGATAGAATGTAGATAGTAGATAGTAGACCTAACCAGAGCCTGGGAGGTGGGATAAGGCAGTGAAAATTGGGGAAGGTCTGACAAAATATAGGAGCCTGGGTGGGGATCATATCTCAGTAAATATAGAACTTTTCAAACATGCTTAAAGCCCTGGGTTCCACTTCCACTGACACATAAAACAGCCTTATAGTACACACCGATAATACTAGCACTTGAGTGGTAGAAGCAGGACATCAGAAGTTCAAGTGTATCCTCTGCTACACAGGGAGTTCTAGTACTATATAAAATACGTGAGATTCCATCTAAAATAAAACATAAAGTGCACAGGAAGAAAGGTGGTGTTTTTAATTCTCTTCTCATCAATCAACAATTAAATCCAGATGTCAAGATATTTTTACAATGGATGAATTGTTATTTGTAACTAAAAAATGGTATCTGATAGGTGCTATTAAATAACCCTCTAAAATATAAGCCAGTGTCAGGTAAGGACACAGACTGTCAAGCCAGTTGGCCTGAGTTCAGTTCCCTGTCACCTAATGATGAAAGGAGAGACCCAACTTCAGAGAGTTTTCCTCTGACCACCACACACAGGCAATGGTATGCATGTGCACAGACACACAAACACACACATACACGCACACACACACATACACGTGCACACACAATATACACAGAAACACAAACACATAATTTTTTAACTTCTTACTGTTTTTCAACATGATTTATAACATTGCTATTATACATTGCCAATGAACTCTGAAAATCAAAATGAAATTATTTGAAATGCTAATGGTATTCTGTATTTCTGATTAAGCCAACCAGAATAATTTTGTGCTTATTTGCAATTTATAGCAAACTCTGTATTCATTTTTGCCACTCAGTGTACTTGGTACAGTTGCTAAACATTCCTATCAATATTGCAGAGAAGACAGAACACCTGTTTAATCCAAATACCTAAACACAATTTTCCTGGTCCTAGCTAATTTATCCTGTATTGACAAAATCAATAGTACTTAAGTAATAAGCACACAAATGTTACTTACCATCTTGTAAGTGCCAACCATATTTGGAAGTGATATTTTGTGTGAAAGCCTGCTTGATTTACATTTTCCAGTATAATTGAAATATATTTTAATAAGAATTACATATTAAAAATAATTTAGTTGCAAAAGGGGAAGAAAAATCTGCCTCATTTGATAACATCCTCATTTAAATACTTATCACTACACTTGTACTCAATGATTATATCAAGTAAATCCTCCAAATTTGCAGTAAAAATGTAATTGCTTGAGAAATAATATAGTAAAAAATGAACAGTAAATTTCTAGAGTATGCATTACAATTATAGAGTGAGTCAATAACAAACAAATTATGGTGTTATTTTATATTTTAAAGTTATAATTTGTAAGGACTTCTGTAAGCAGCTATGTAAGATTAATACTTAGTATTAAAAATCCATAATGTTACAGAATTCATTCCTTGCTTCCCTGCTATCTCTTGAAGGCATAGAGTCCAGGAGAGATGGCTCAGTGGTTAAAAAGCATGGTGCTTTTGTAGGGCACCTGAGTTCAGTTCCCAATATTTACATTTGGTGACTCACAAATGCCTGCAACTGCAGCTCTAGGGGATTCTGGTGTCTATGGACAACTGCACTCACATGAGCATACCTTTATTGTCACTTCAAACAATTTATCAAAGGTTAATTTATGAAAGACTAGGATAGCAAAAAAGCTCAGTCAGTAAAGCTTATTGTGAAAGAATGCAGACCTGAGCTCCCCCAGTTTACGTATAAAATGCTAGTCACAATGGCACACATCTCTTCTCCCAACACTAGGAGGTGTAAATACAAGTAGATTCCCCAGAGCTTACACACCAGGCACTGTAGTTGAATTAGTGTGCCTTTGTTCAGTGACACACATTGTCTCTAAAGATAATAGAGAGTGATAGATATAGTCCATGCCAGCTTATGGCCTCTACATGTATACACAAGTGCAAGTGCAAACTCTCATTCAAATACCTATGTACACCATACAACACACACACACACACACACACACACACACACACACACACACACACACACACACACCATCCAGACAAAGAAAACATGAGAAACAAGCAAGAAAGGAAAGGAAAGAAATTGGGGGTGGGGGGAGGAGCAATCTCCATGGAAAACAGATTTGAATCAGTGGGTGGGTGTTTAGAATAATACATTGCTTATATACTTTATTGGTACGAAGAATAAGATGTAAGAAAATACCTGTCAACAAGAGCCCCTATCATTTATTCTCCCCAATACTTCAAGAATGACTAACATACAGGTCACCAAGACCATTTCTAACAATAATAAATCATGCCATCAATCTCTCTTTCTTCATATCCTTCCCATCGTCTCTTTCCATTATCACCTCTCTCTCTCTTTTAAGAAGGTGTCTGTTTCTGAGACTGATCTTGATGTCACGTAGTCAGAGTTGACCTTGAATTCTTGATCTTCCTTGCTCCACATCCTGAGTGCCATGATGACAAGTATCCACCTCCATAGTCAGTTTATGCTGTTTTAGACAGGGAACATGAGGCATCCTTGTCCTGGGTGAGCACTCTACCAGCTGAGCTACATCCTCAGCCCTGCATTGTGCCTTCTTTAAAGGATCTTCAAATATGGTAACAAGTTTAAAGTTCAGCCACTTTATGTAGTGCATATAAGGTAATGACTCCTGTTTCTTAAGTGTTTCCTATGGTGCATCATTTCTTACACACACCCTAGGTCAAAATCCTATGAAGTTAAATTAATTACGAAAATGCTTGAACACAGTCTTGAATAGCATTAGCAATTCCTGTTATACCTCACAATTTCCAATTATCTTCCTTCTCAAACATGGTTTGTCTGACTGGAGCCCAGTGATCCTATGGTCCCTCTTCTCAGACAAGAACTTTCACATCCCACAGGAACCATATTGCCTTTTCCACATATGGCACTTCCTCTGGGCCTCTGGAATAGGAAAGAGATACATTCTCAGATGGACCTGACACACCAGCCTCTGCAAGATGACTCTGTGCCTTCTTGTTGGATAAGTTGACTCTGATGGTATGTGTGGTGTGAATTATTGTCTGGGGTGATAGGAACATCCACTCAACCCACATAGGTCATCAAAGATAGATCAAAGTAACAGGCCCATCCAAAGCTTCCTGGGTGAGCCAATGGATTTATTGGTCTTACTTATAGCAACATGGGAGATGCGCTATTTATAAGAGTATGTTAACTCCCAAATACCTTTTGAAAGTCTCACCCCAGCATGGATGATGACTTTTCCATACCTGCATAGATGGTACCTCCCCTTTAATAACCGTCTATTCTCTATAGACTCTAGTACCTGTCATGACCACATGCAAATGAGGTAAATATATACACACCTTGGAAGGAAGTGCAAGAGGACCTGCATGGAATCTTAAACAAGAGCCTAAAAAACCTCCATATCATTTGTATGAGGTGACATCAACAGGACCTATGCTAAGGCTCTTTTGTGAGTAATCCCAGTTGTTTTGTTGAAAACTGCAAAGGATGTTATATTTGGAGGACACCACTCTACAACAGCCTCTGACTCTGAGTGCATCACTGTCACCATTTTAGAGCAGTTTTTCTACAGAAGTCTTTAGTTCTACAGCAGTATACTTAACACTTCTGCGCCTCACTGAGTCCGTGTATTGAGTCCCTTGCTGTTCTCTTCAAAGGCCAGCCATAGAGGTCAGACCAAGAAATGAGGAGACTAGACCTCAGCTTATGAAGTTTGCAGCCCCTGGACATATATTGTAAGCTCTCGGTGAGCCTTGGCTCTTTAGAAATTTAAAGCATAATTATCCATTACTTTCACAGTGAACATATGTATATTTATGGATAGCTGTGAATCCACACCCACCTTCCAAACACACACACATTTACACACATATGCACAATAGCACACACACACACACACACACACACACACACATACAGAATGTGGGCAGGGTGGAATGAGATATAGAGAAATCCCCATAACACAGTATTTTTCTTGCCACCAAGCATCTTCTAGCTGCATTTACATCATAATTTCCCTCTCTTTACCACCTATGACGTGTAACACATGGTAAAGAACAAAATTTTTTCCAAGAGCATCTGCTTCAATATAGATAAATAAATGAAGAAATAAGTGAATAACTGAGGTTTGTAATTAATTTCTGGCAAGGAAGCAGTTACAATCTTTTAGAAACTTGGTAGTTTATGGAAGATTACTAATACTAAATATTAGATGTCTCTGTCTGTGCAAAAATTATTCTTCTTTTCCCTTCACACAGTCTTGGTATCTGACATGTTCTTTCCAATGGAATAGAGCAGGATAGTTATTTCCAACTCCTCAGAAGATGTTTATTCACCTTGCTTGCTTTTCTGTGCTCTCAAACTCGTACTTACTATAAAGGAATTTTTCTTCACAAGACTCTATGATTTAGGTGCTGTGGAAACTCAGCTAAACTCACAGGTTGCATAATCAGAAGGTAAAAAGCCAAGTCAGCTTTTGTTGATTTTAGTCTCTGATGCTTAGGTATTAATGTAATAACAGGGACTTATTGTGACAGAGGAATTGCCAAGAATTCCACAAATCTTTCCATTAGTTGGGTTCTGGGCCTGGTATTTACAGGTGCCCTGTTCCTTATTCAATAATGAAACGAAAGTACTAACTACAAAAGTATCAGAAAAAAATATATTACAAACAAGAGGATAGGACAGATTAGAAATGAGTCACTGTCAAGACCAACAGAAACATGTGAATAAGGGGACCTATGGGTTCTAAATATTGTTTGGATTTTCCATTATTGTTTGTGGAGTTCAAGAGAGAAGTTCAAATAGTAGGGGAATAGTTTGAGTATGTCTGCATTTTGACTGACATGCTTGGATTACTTATTCTTCTGTTAATCTTTTATGTCCCTTTTTATAATGCTTCTGATTTTAATCATATGCAAGCCCAGTTATGTTCAGATATATGAACATTACCATATATGGTAAATTGGTGATTCTCTCCAAAAGTTACTTTGATCATACAATTTGACCTACTCCACATTCACCTCAAATCAATGTAGGTCATTTTATCCCATTGCCTGTAGTTCCTGGACTGTATTCCAGGGTATGATTGAACAGAAACTAGGCATTACTCAGAGGTTTCTAGGAAGAATAATGTGTTTCCATTGTTTAATGTGAGAATACATGGGGATAGGGGGTCCTAGGTTTTTATTCCAATTTGTGTTGGCCATACGCTCACAGGAGCATGGCCATACTCATAATGGCCAGCCCCTTAAATAAAACTGAGGCTTTCCTTACCAATACCACTGGCAGAAGCCATCAGTTGTAGAGCACTATACTTCACATCATTATCACAATTTTTAAGAGTTCTCTTCTATGACTTTCTGTATAGACTGTTGCTTTTTTGTGGGTAGGGTGGGTGTAGGGTTGTCACAGAAGCTTCCCACAATCCTCAGCTGTCAGCCTACATCATCTATACCATGGCAAAAGTAGCCTCCTTGCATTGTACAGTCATCAGGAGCACAGATCATGAACTTACACATGGTTACTGGACATCCACATGACCTCTGGTGTCAGGATATGCTATTGCCATTGGGTTGTTCTCCACTGGCAGTACAGACCACTGATATCAACACAGCCCTCTGCCACTGCATGGCCATGGACACCCTCACAGCCCATAGTGGCAGCATGTGCCAAGGACATCATTGTGGCCTCAGGTGGTAGCCCAGGTCACTCACATCAATATGACCTCAAGTGGCAGCACTGCCCATAGACACCAACATGGCTTCAAGTTTAAGCACAGACCACAGACACTCACATTATCTTTGGTGGTATCTTGGGCCATGGATATCAATACAGACCTCAGATACAGTAGGACCGTGGACCCAGACATGGCCCTTGATCACAGCCCTGACCATAGAAACAAACATGGCCTCAGGTGGCAGCCCAGGCCACTGACATCAGTATATACCCCAGTGGGCCCATAGACATTGGGATGGCCTCAGGTGACAGCCCATATGGCCATATGTATATGGCCTTTGGTAGTAACTCAGGCCAATGACACCAGCATGGCTCCCAGTTGCTGTAGCACCAAGGACATCCACATGAACCTTCAGCTTCAAGATGGTCTAGGACAGCAGACTTTGGCTACCAACATGGCCCCAAGGGGCAGCATGGACCATAGAAGTCTTTCAAAAAGGTCCAATCCTGAAAATGAACAGTTCTTCATCTTGGGCATCCTGTCATTGTTAAGCCTAGGTCAACATGTGTGTGGCTGGGCAACACATTAGGAGGCTGTGCAAGTGGACAAGTTTTAGGCTGCTGCATACCACCTTGCTGCAAGATATTTGATTCCATTGTGAACCCCAAGAATGTGACCTGTAAAATCCTGTTTATTTTTTATGGCTTAGCTCTAACAAACACCTTTAATCCATGAACTTTCTGTTTATTCTAAACTGGTGATTATGGTGTGGTTCATCCCTAGCATACACCTTTAATCCAATTGCTTTCTATGCACAGGATTTAATAAAGTTAAGAATAGGTCAAGAGGCAGAGCAAGAAACCAGCTCTAAGGAATTAAGTAGATAGGAGGGACTTTGAGAGAAGGGATTTAAGACAGCTTGAGGGAGAAGAAGGGCCTCTTAAGCTCTTTGGGTTTTGGATTTTGGATTTTGGATTTTGGGTTTTCCTCCTGGGTTGTCATCTGAGCTAATAGGCTTTTTCCTCCTAGGCTGTCATCTGAGCTAGCAGGCTATTGGCCTTGAGCTTTTGGCTTTTGGCTTTGGGCTTTGGGGTTTTGGCTTTTGGCTTTTTCCTTCTGGATGTGAGCTTAGTAGAATGGTCAATGGGGTGCTTTTTCTGCCTCTCTGAGCTAGCAGGTTTTCACTGCAGCATCTGGCTCCTGAGTCTTCATTGGTAAATTGCACATTTGGGATTTTTTTTAATAACTACACCACCCTGTACCCTCTTTCTGCAACAACATATTTCCCCATCCAAGACAGCCCTTTCTCATACCTGTTAGTGCCATCAGGACTATAGTTAAACATCTCCCCAATGCTCACTCAGTGCTCTTTTGCTACATCTCTCCCATGACTCATTCTCATATTCATTCATCATAGTGGCATTGGAAACTGCAGTGTGTCACACAGTATGTTTTCCTGACCTAACAGCTTTGCATGCAAAAAGTCGTTACCAGGACTTTGTGGTCTGATTCTGTGGTCTGATTCAAGGTTTCTGGTTTCTGACACACCATAAATCCTGGACAATCTCTGAGACTCATCTTGGATATCCTGCTGTTGCCCAGAGTCAGGGTGATCTTGTATGGGAGCGGGCTCCATGCAAGCTCCAGGCAGCCACACACCTCCCTTCTTTCTTTGTTGGCAACCCTGAGGCTCACTAGGCTCAATGACATCTATGCTTGTAGGCTGCAGGCAGCATCACTGGCTCATGCTCTCTGTCCCCCAGCAAGGCAAGCAACTCAGGATACAGCCACAATTGCTCCGTGCTGGGGGCCTGCAGTTAGGCTTAGAACTGGCCCAATTTACTAATGACATCTGGTTCTGCAGAACCAGCTCCTTCCCTCGCTTCAGCAATCATAGATGGAATAGATGTCATGGAAGAGTGAATCAAAGACCTCTATGTGGGCCCAGATGTCCACTGAGTTGGTCAGTATGTAACATGTGGGCCTCCTATAGTTAAATATTAATTGTTCTTTTCATCTAAAAGCTCTGTTATTATTTTCCACAGTCTTAGGGTCAGTGGCTTATCTGGGCAGTGAGCTCTTATGCCTGTGCGTTCTTTCTGTACATGTGTGAGCTTGGTGTCCTTGTGTGACTGAATGCTGGCAGATGTGTATAGACACGTGCTTGATCTTTACCCTACAGCTCATGATATGGGATCCTACATTCATTAGAACTGCATCACTAATAGGGGCAAGGTGATCATTTTTTTCTTTTTATTTAGAGTTTTTTCAATTATACTCATGCTGATGCTATCAAACTGTTTTTCATATGTAGAAGGATGACTGTTAGGAAAGGCATGGCTTTATAGAGTCAAAACTTTCAGCTCCACACTCCCATTTCCTGGGAAGAGATAAGAAATGGAGGTTTTTTTTTTTACTCACTATAGGCCAATGATTTACTTATCTGCCAAAAAATGATACATGAGGATCTTAAGTAGCACTATAGTCAAGCTTCTGGTTGCTGAACATGGGGAGAGACTGATGATTCTTCGAGAGGGAGTGCAGAGCTCTGAAGCAACTGTGTCCTTAGATTATACCCTTTTCTGGTTGGTTCTCGTGATATGTTAGTAAATCTGTATCCTTGGGTTTCACAAGCCTTTAAAACAAGTGATCCAACTACAGAAGAATCACTTCCTCAAATGTACACTGTCAAGCAGCACTTGAGACTGGCAACCAGGGTAGGGGGAAGTCTTACCGGCTTAACTCTTTCAACTCCAGAGAGTAAGTTTGGCAGTTCAGGTGGGTAGTAAAGCACATTCCTTGGGTCTATAAAGAACTGGAGATTTTCTTGATGTGGAGAACCTGTACACCAGTATAAGTGTTGTGAGCATTCAAGAAAACAACAGACCACAGGAATCACCCATGGCAAGGTTTTTTAGTCAATTTCTAGTTTCTATAGACAAATACTGGACAAACAGCAACTTCATGGAGGAAGGAGTAAGTTCAGCTTGTGGTTCAAGTAGTTTATGAGGGTGGGGAAGGCATGGTAGCAGGAGTGTCAGGCATCTGCTTACACTGAATCTAGAGTCAGGAAGCAGAGAAAGATGAGGGTTGATAGGACCTCAACCTTCCTACGCTATAGTAATGCTTGCATTTAAGTTTTTCTACATCAATAAACCTAATATAGAAAATCTCTTATTAATGCATCCATAGGAATGTGGCCATCCTAATGTCTAGGCTAGGTTAGTCTCAGGATATACATTTGAAAAATTATCAAGATTAGGCAAATTAAATTTGGAAGAGCCTCCCACTGTGGATGGTATCAGCCCATAAGTTAGGATTTCATACTGAAGATGAAGTAGAAAATGAATTGAGTAGCAGAATTCATTTCTCTGCTCCTTTTGGCTAGAATGTGAGAAGATACCTCACATTCCTTCTGCCATGACTTCTCCAACAAACTAGACTATACTTCAGAACTAAGAGTCAAAATAGACTTTATCCTTGTTCTAGTTTCTTCTGATGCTGTGATAAACATCATGGCTAAATAGAGTATAAAATACTTTATTTAGCTGACCCTTCCAGGCCACAGTCAAGACAGGAGCTCCAACAGGAAGGGATGCAGACACCATGAAGGAATGATGTTTACTGGCTTCTTCTCGGACTTACATTCAGCTAGCTTTCTTTTATGGCCCAGGCCCACCTGTCTGTGGGTGATGCTGCCCAAAGTGTGCCTGGCCCTCACACACCAATCTTCAATCAAGACAATGACCACAGGCCAAGCTGACCAAGGCAGTTCTTACAATGTTCAATGCTCCCAGGTGGTTCTTTGTGACAAACTGATAATCAAAGCTAACTAATATACTCCATTAAGCTACTTTTTTTTTATCACTGCACTGAGAAAGTAACACAGAGGGCGTTAACCATTGACAGGTTGCATTCATGGTACCCATGAATTTCATAGAGTGGCTCAGGTTCCAATTCTATATCTAATTTTCTCACATGTGACATGGATGATGAAACTTCCTAACATCATAACACAATTATGAAAGTAGCATCAAATCAGCGTGTGAAATCTTTGAAGCGCAGTCTTGTCTTCACAGGTCAGTACTTGTGTTCCTCACAGTGAGATTAAGCAGCTGACCTCCCATTGTTCTTACTAAGTCACAGAGAACTGGAACAAGGCAAACATTGGATATGTGTGAGTTCCCCATAAAAGAGAAATAAGAGAAAAGTAAATACGGCTTGAATTTAAATCATCTAAGTGCCCATAATTTTCTAATCATTTTTATCAGATAGGAAAAATGATTCATACTCTTACTATTAAATGAAAAAAGCAAAACCATAAATCAATTAGAATATAGCACTTAGTGGCATCTTTACTGGAGGAAGTCTCATTTGAAATCCTACCTACTACTTCATTTAGCAGCGAAGGCAGCTGAGGCCCGAGGGCAGGAGCTTGATTGTCTTGCTGGTCAGCAAGTGCTACTTTGTTTAGCAGATTTCAATACAACAGAGATTTGCTCCCTCCCTCTGTCTCAGTCTCTGTCTCTGTCTCTGTCTCTCTGTCTCTGTCTCTCTGTGTCTGTCTGTCTGTCTGTCTGTCTGTCTGTCTGTCTGTCTGTCTCTCTCTCTCTCTCTCTCTCTCTCTCTCTCTCTCTCTCTCTCTCTGTGTGTGTGTGTGTGTGTGTGTGTGTGTGTGTGTGTGTGTGCGTGTGTGTGTTGGAACATGTATGTGTATACATTTGGAGGCCTACGGACATCCTCATCAGTCATTCTTCAGGTACTGCATACTGTCCCTCCGTCCCTCCATCCCTCCATCCCCTCTCTTCTTTCCATTATCATTCTTTTTCCAGAAAAGTTCTCTCACTGACCTGGAACCCACTGATTAGATTCGTCTATCAGCCAAGTGAGCCTCAATGATCTGCCTGTCTCTGCTCTCCGTTGCTGAGACTACTAGTGTGCACTGGAGATATGGCTGAGTGCTCACTGTACAGGCTTTTAAAAAGACTTTTAGCATAGTCTTTAATTAATGCAGAAGAAGGAGGAGGAGGAGGAAATGTAGGAAAGTAGCTACTGCACTTTTAAAGCATTTTAGTTTTTCTTTGAAATTATGATATAATTATGTCCCTTTCTCCCTTTACTTTCTTCCCTCCAGCCCTTTTCATGCATTCCCACCTTCGTTCATTCAGACTTTCCTTTGGTGTCGATGGTGGTGGTGGTGACAGTGGTGGCAGTGCTGCATGTGCGTGTGTATATTGTATTAAGTCACAGCTATATAAATACAACTATATAGTGGCTTTTAAAATGTAAGTTCTGGGAACTGAGAGCAGGATTTCAAGCTTCCAAAAAAGAACTTTATGGACAGAGGTATCACCCCAGTCTGACATCAGAGTCTTGTTGAGATGAAGTTTTGGAATTGTATTAAATAATATTACAAATGCTTATTTTTTTTTCTTCATCTAATTAGAACACAGCAGTGAGGAGATCTCATCAGATTTCCCTGCTTCCAGAAATCTACCAGTGGAACTGTTGCTATTGCACTTGTCCAGTTCTTTTCTTATTACCCCATCAACCAAGAGCTGGCTGGATTTTGACAGCAGCTGCTGTCATGTAGAAAATGAAGGTATTTCTTAGGCTAATAGCTGTTCTCATATTTAGTTTTGATATGCCTGCCTTTCAAATCCTAGTACATTACATTATTGGTCTAATGAGAGCTTAGAGGAAAAAGTAATTATGTCAACACAACTAACAGGCCACCTCAAAAGAGGTTAAAAACACTAATAACCTTAGGAAAGTTCCTTTGAATGTTAGGCATACTTTTGTATGCTTATAAATCCAGTACTCAAGAGTTTGAGGCAGGAGGATCTTGAATTCAAAATCAGCATGGGACTGATAGTACCACTCTTGTTGCTGAGGGAAGGAGAATCTTTTTCTTACCTAATTATGTTCCTTATGTTAGGGCATAGTGAAAATTAATTTTTAAATTTGTGTATGTGTGTATATGTGTGTGTGTTACATATGCATATGCACTTATATGTGGAAGCCAGAGGGGACTACCAGCTGTCAGCTTCAGTTATCTCTACCTTACTAATTTCTTTAAACATAGTCTCTCACTGAACCTATTATTCATTGATGTCTGTTTGAGGGTACATGAGTGTGCATGCATGTGCAAGTGTGTGTGTGTGTGTGTGTGTGTGTGTGTGTGTGTGTGTGTGTGTGCGCGCGCGCGCGCGCGCGCGTGTGTGTGTATGAATGCCCTGGGACAACCTGAGTGTCTCATGAAGACATCATTCATAGCTATTCATGTTTTTTTTTTTTAAAGACAGGGTCTATTTGAACCTAGAATTGGTTGATTCAGCTAAACTTGACAACTTTCTTTCCCAGTGCTGGAACTAGAGGCATATGCCATCATCCTGGGTGTTTTTATATATGCATTCAAAACTTAGGTCTCTTGTTGTAAGTCAAGTACTCTAATGACACTAGCCCAAAGTCTTTTTTGAAAACCTAAAAGCAAAAAAACATTTATAATGTTCAAATTACAAACTATAAGTTATAAGCCTATCTTGAGTCTGGTAAAGAGTTTAGATTCCCACAATCTTCTAAGGAAAAGACTGCATGTATTCTTATAACATCCCCAATCCCTTCTGTGGTACAGGAAAGACTTGAGAGGGACCACACAGAGTCTGTGACTCAGGTAGGATGCATTGAGTTTTCATCAGAACTAGGTGCTTTATGCAATAGGTCCCACCAGGAGCTGCCCTGTGAGTGCCTAGAGGAGAACCATCACAGGTTCTTAAGTAACAAAAACACCTGCAGGGGCATGTTTACTCAGTGTGTGATGCCCTACCACTGTAATTAGTGAAATCATGTTTTTTCATTACAGTAAACAGTTTCAGAATGTTTTAATTACTTTTTAGTAAGAAAAACATTTACTATAATTAGGTTTGCATTGGAAAGTTTAAAAATCACTTAATATGAGCAATTAAAATGTGACTGTAGTTTTAGATTGATTTCCCTGTGTTAGCAAACTAACAGACACTATTCCCTATTCTACCACAGTGGTAGTAGGTCCATTTGGTTCAGAAGGAAAGACCAAATGCCATGGAGCTGAAAATCCAATCTCAGAAGAAGCTGCTGGTGTGGTGGGGCCTTTGATCCTGCAAAACAACTGTTTATGGCAAAGAATGAAGAAATCAAAACAGAAGGAAGACAGAAAGAGGGGAAGGAAGAGGCTACTCATCCAAAAAATAACCAGGTACTTGTGATGTAGGGAACCACTTATTCTCACTCATGCAGCAGACACAGAGGTAATTGAGTGTTTATGTACAATAACCACATAACAACACACTGTGGAAGCAAGATAAATTGCACTCAAGGCTGGGGAGATGGTTCAGTGTGGAAAACCCTTGCTGCATAAGCATGAATACGTGAGGTCAATCCCTGGATCTCCACAGAAAATCAAGAAAGATGTACCTGTAAGTCAAGTTCTGGAGATACAGAGGGAGCAGGAGTCCTGGGGCTTGCTGGCTACCTAGTCAAACCACTGAGATTCAGGCTCATTGAAAGACTGTCTCAAAATGTATGGCAGCCATATGACTAAGGAAAGACATTCCAATGCTAATCTCTGCCTTTCACAGGTGCTTGCAGTGTCAAGCAAACATACATACAAATATACACAACACACAAAAAGAAAATAGGAAAATAACCATAAAATATTAACTCTTATTAGACAAAATACAATATCCTTTCACATAACAATAGGCACTGTGAGTCTTAGCCATTATTTTGAAGGTCCAACAGCAAAATAGAAAGGATGTTATTCAGTTTTTCTGAATAAGTAGGTATATATATATATTAAGCTTTGATCAACAGAAACAAAGAATAATACATTCTGAGGTAGTGACTCTAGCTTACATATATATGGGTTGTTTTCTTCTGTGAATACATATGTTCAAGTATGTGAATATGTGCCTGTGCATAGAGTACAGTCTCAGTTGTTGCTCAGGATGCTGTACATCTTGTCTTTTGAGACAAATTTCCCTTTTATCTGGAATTCAGTGATTTGTTTGTCTGGCCCAGGCATCATCCTGTCTCTGCCTTCCCAAGCAAGCCATGCCATGTCTGGAGTTTTCCCAGAGGTTCTGAGAGGTCGCTTTAGGTACAAAGCAAACACGTAAAATACTCATCTATTACCCCAACCCAGTATGATAGACTATAATATGTATATTTGTGTTGCGCTGGAAATGTAATTACATTCATTCAGTTTTGTCCAAATGGCTCTCTGCCATATCATTTCAAACAAACAAACAAACAAAAACATACTTTTTCTATACCCTGCCATCTAGGGTATTTTTGTAGATCAAACAGAGCACAGCAACTCATAGAAATTATAGTAGTGTTTGTTCAAGTGTTGCCTCACAAAATACAAATTTGCAGCTTCAACTTCTCTATTCATGATTCTATTTCTCTTCTGTTAGACACCTCCTGAATTGTGTGATTCAATCACTGAGATCAAGTTAGCATGTTTTGAGTGTTATTTTAAAGCTATTAGTGGCAAGTTGCCAAGCTTCAATGGCAATTTTCATTCACTAAGCACTGTTTTCTCTTTAGACAGATGCCACATCTGTCTCACACAAGGAGCTATTATTCTCTTCTAGCATTCTTCCCTTTTACTACATAAATCTTGGTAGAGGAAGGCTTTGTCTACATACAACTAACAGTACTGTGTTTATTTAACCAAGGCCTATTGCCTGCTCACTGACAATATGGTTAAATAACTGTCACCATGATCATGCAGCTGAGTATGAAAGCACAGCAGAGAGACTGTGAAAGGCTGTGTTTGTTGCTTGGTGATACATCTGAAGAAGGAACCAGGGGCTCTATAAAGAGCTGAGTCCAGGGATAGAGATAAGTTCATGTCGTAGAGTTTGCCTAGCATGCTTGAAATGTGCTGGTACATGCCTGAAATCTCAGCACGTGGAAAGTAAAGGCAGAAAGAACTTGTGTTTTCCTCATAAGTCCTATGAAGTGCTAGGAATCAACCATAGGGCTTAGTACAAGCACTCTGCCAACTGAGATACAGCAGCAGGAACAGACAACATTCTTAATTTATCCAGCTGTCTCAAGAGTATCTCTTTATGGAAGCTCCTTCCTCTCTTCTCTTTACACACACACACACACACACACACACACACACACACACACACACACACACGACAAATCCCACTGCATCTACTTCACTTCCCTCTTTGCTCAGCCTCATGTAGAATTTTTGTTGATGCCTCTAGAACTTGGCCATGCTCCATTTATATATTTCAGGTCCCAGCAGGTCTTTTTTTTTTTTCTTGTCATCTATATGGCCTCTTAGCTTCAGTTACATGAAACTTATCTTGGAGCTAAATAGATGAACTGAGATACCAGAAGAAATAAAGTTAGATTTCAGGGTCACCTGGGGCAAAGGTTAAGAAATAGGTCTACAGGAGATAATCTGACCAGCTACAGGGAGGAACTAACACTCTTGTTGTCCTGTTGCATTCCTTGCCACAGAACCATTTGTGGTTTTGGTGTCCTCTCACAACCAATCCTTTTAAAGCAAAATACCCCTTTAGTATCTCAACCAATAGGCAGTTGCCAGGCTGGAACTCCCCTGCTTTGGGGCACTGGGAGGGATAGGGACCTATAAATTTACCCTCAGCTCAGAATTCAGGGCTCTTTCTGGATACCATTGTCTTGGTGATGGTAAGAGCCTGGCTTGAGTTGAAAATTAAAATTTCTTCCTGTGCTTGCATTGGTATGGAGTCCCAGTAGTCTTTTTTGGGGTCACACAATGTACATGCAGCAGAAAAAAGAGGTCTCTATAGTACGTTCCCCTACCATTATTTCTCTGCTTTTCAAAGAAAGATTTTTTCTATGTCTGATGTCTATCTTATATCACACATGCAGACAATATAGACACCATGAGGTGAATATGGTCAAAATATATTTATACTACACATACTTAGAAATGTCCTATTGAAGCTTATTGTTATGTATAAGTAATAAATACTAAGAAAATACATTAAAGAAATAAAACCAGGCCAATGAGATAGCTCAGCAGGCAAAGTCATTTGCCACCAAACCTGAGTTCAACCTGAGTTCAATTCCTAGGATCCACATGTTAGAATGAGGGAACTGGATCCAAAAAATGGCATCTACTCTACACATACACTGTGGCATACACACATATGTGCACACATATACAAAACAAGCCACATATTCATAACACTAGAGAAATGAAGCTAGCATGTTGATGAGTCATCCATTGTACCATGTCTATGGCAGCATTATTCCCAACAGCCCAAAGTTTTCAAAAGTCCCTTGATCTGATAACCAATGAATAAAGTGTAGTCTACATTCAGAATGGAATGCTACTCAGTATAAAATGGATTTAACCCTATAATCTCTGGTGACATGGATGAATCAGGAGCTCATTCTTATAAGGAAAATAACCCAAGCTCAGAAATACAAATACCAATGCATTATAATTTACATTTAGACAAATTAGAATGTTCTTGTTTGCTGTCACCCAATACCATAATTATATATAATAAACACATTGTGCATTTCAAAAGGAGGAAAGGAAGTATTTTTAATATTTTTACCATAAAGGAATGATAGATGTTTTAGGAAATATATATATCTTAATATTATCTAAATGCTGATCAATAAATACATGTATCAAAAACCTTGGAAGCCTCTGACATGTATAATGCTCATGTCTTTATGTATGTTGAATGTAAATTTGAGGGTGGGCAGATATTTCAGTAGATAAAATTTCTCCTTGGAAAGAATGAAAACTTCAGTTCAAATCTCCCAAATCCATATAAAGCAAGCCCCAGTTGTGAGTATGTGTAATCTCAGAAATATTATGGTGACATGGAAGGCAGAATCAAGCAAATTCTCAGAGGCACATGAGCCATTAGTGTGGAAGATGAGGACCAACATCCAAGGATCCCAACACATATATGTACCTGAACTCATATCAGCACACATGTGCGAGTACACACACACACACACACACACACACACACACACACACGATAAAAGACAATAAACAAATTTGATATAAAATAAAGGATTAAATATTGATTGTGTTGGAATGGCTTAAGTGAGAAAAGGGGGAAGATTTGGATGGTTCTCAGCCAAAACTTAGTAATATACAAATGCCATAAGGAGACTTGTAAAATAAATAATCAATAAAAACAGGAAAGGATGCATGAATTTTAAAGCCATTCTATATCAAAAAAGAATAGGCTTAAAAGTGGCCTTGCTACCAACCTTGGCAA
Organism: Acomys minous; assembly: GCF_964271855.1. Taxonomy (NCBI): domain Eukaryota; kingdom Metazoa; phylum Chordata; class Mammalia; order Rodentia; family Muridae; genus Acomys; species Acomys minous. The sequence continues at coordinate 71,926,733 of NC_140483.1, read as the reverse complement.
TCAAATTCCTAAACACACTTCTATTCACTCTTAAATAGAATATAAAAGATTCAAAATTTAAGTGCTAAAAATATAAATTTAATAAAAAATAGCTATAGTGGATAAAATGGAAACCTAAAAAGAAACTAATGAGGAAAAAGCAGGGTGTTGAGTGACAGCTCAGTGGTGAAGAACACATATTTCACTAGCAATTCCAGCAAAATTTGAAGTACAATTCCAGCACTCATAATCAGGTGACTCCCAACTGCCAGCAACTCAAGCTCCTGAGAAAAAGTACCCTCTTTTGTCCTTTGCCAGCACTATATGCATGGGTACTAACCCTTTTGAAGGCATACACTTATTCACATAATTAAAATATTAATTAAGTTAAAAATGAATAATAGAAAATCACTTCAATTATATAAAAGGGAAAAACAAGCTTAAAACAAATATAAAAATACATTTGCAGAAAACAGTTGTATGAAAACAATTTTAAAATAAAATACTTGTGAATTTAAAATTACACTCAACAAGATTGGAAGCTGAAGATGTTGTAATAGAGTGGTAGGGTCTCATAATGTCATAACAGCTCCTAAGTATGAGCCATCATTGTTATGTATTGAAAACACTAAGATCTACTTCTGACTCCAATAAGCTAGCGTTCTAAATCTCACATAAAAATAAGAAATGTGACTATAATAACACTGAAAGTAAAGAGGCAATGAAGGGTTACAGTGTTATGAGTTTTTAACTATACTGCAAAATCTGGATAATTATAAGATCTGATACTTAGAAAATCAAATCAACAGAATTGAAATCTAGACACAAAACTGAATATTATAGACATTTGAATGAAAGAAGGTATTTAAGCATTTTATGAGAAATAAAAATCAGGGAAAATATTTCAATTACCTGTTGTGAGAATTTCTCCTCAGGGGAGACATTATTAATATATACCCTTTCTCACAAGGTCCCAATATAAACTCATACTGGAGAACCAGTAAGTTTATGGGTCTAACTTACAAGTGAGGGGTTGCCAGCAAACATATAGATGAACCCAAACACTCCCACTGGAAAGTCCTTACTTTGTCATAACTCCATAGATGAAGTCACCTTCAGTTAACTTCCCAAAACCTATATAGTGTAGTATCTCCCCAAACCCTAACACTCTGTGCAGAATTGTGTATAGTTGGCTGGGAAAATAACCTGAATCTCCTTATATTAGGATCCAATGGACCTCCTCTTCTCCTTTATTTGATGTTTGTGCATGTGTGTGTGTGTTATATATAGAGAGAGGTGTCTATGTGTGTATATGTGTGTTAGAGAGAGAAAGAGTGAGTGAGAGAGAGAAGTTCATAGGTATATATATATGAGTATGTCTAAATAGATATATGTGTATGTGTGAGCAAATGTCACAGATGTTTAGTCTTAGAGGAGGGCAGAAAGTGTCAGGTGCTCTGGAGCTATGGTTACAGGCTTGGACCTGAACTCTAGTCCTCTTCATAAACATTAGGTCTCTTAGTTATCTTTTCAGCTCCAGCATCTCCTTTAATGGGAAGGTCACATGATGGTCTCCTTAAATCATTCAAGCTGATAATGATGCTGCCCATTTTCAAAGGACCTTGCTCTATGATATAGTTAGCACAGCAAATCTGACAAGAAGGCTTTCCAGGTTCTGGCTATTGTGAATAAGGCTGCTATGAGCATGGTTGAGCAAATGTTCTTGTGTGTGAATTAACCCAGAAGCAGAAAGAATCAAATAGTATATACTCACTTATATCTTGACACTAGCCCGAGGGGCATGTCACATGAAAGTCTTCACATACCAAGAAAGTAGGACAGAGGGGAAGACTTCCTACTGGGACTCTAGGTGAGAGAAGCAAGTGAAAATGGGGAAATAGAAGAATAGAAATAGAAGAAGAGGGCCCTAGAAATCTACAAGTAGAACATTCTAATGGGCAGGACATTCTCCACAGTTGAATGGAGAGTGGGGACTGACTTTCACACAAACTCTGGTGCCCCATATTTGACCATGTCTCCTGGATGGAGAGGCCTGGGGGCACTCAGAGGAAGGATAGAAGGCTACCAAAAAGAGACTTGATACCCTATGATCATATACAGGGAGAGGAGGTCCCCCTCATTCACAGTCATAGGAGAGGGGAGTAAGGGAAAAATGGGAGGAAGGGAGGAATTGGAGGATATAAGGGGATGGGATAACAATTGAGATATAATATGAATAAATTAAAAAAATTTTTTTGAAAAAAGGCTTTCCATTCCTCCTTGTTGAACCCTGCTCTTATCCTTTGGTTCCTATATTGTTACATATACTCACCAAAGTTTTAGAAGCTTGGGGATAGCTAAGCAGTTAAGAAAACTTAATTCTCTCTCAGAAGATCTAAGTTTAGTTTACAGCACCTATATTTGGCTGCACAAAACTTTCTCTCTTTTTTTGTTTTTTTTCTTTTTCTTTTTTTTGTTTTTTTTTATTAATTTATTCATATTACATCTTGATTGTTAGCCCTTCCCCTGTTTCCTCCCATTCTTCTCTCCCTCCCACTTCCCCCCTTGTCCCCTCCCCTATGTCTGTGATTGAGGGAGACTTCCACCCCCTATATATGCTCTAAGATTATCGAGTCTCTTCTTGGTAACTTGCTATCCTTCCTCTGAGTGCCACCAGGCCTCCCCATCCAGGAGACATGGTCAGAAAAGGGGCCCAACTCTTGAGAATTAGATGCCTCTGCTGGCCGCTGCTGGCACTGCACTTATATGCACATTACCATACACAGACATATATGCATACATATAATTAAAAATAAAAATCAAAACTCAAAATTGAATCAGTTGTAATCATAAGATGTCATATCTTAGCATCATTGTTGGAGGCACCGTAGCACTTTAAGGACTCACATTCCATAAACACATTGTTTTCATTTGCTTCCTACCTCACTTTGCTTTAATAAGTTAGCCACAGCTTCCCTCCCCCAATACATCTATCTTCTTTGTAGAGATGCAGTCTCATTAAGGAGTTTAGCGCACATTTGTAATAACTGTAGAGAATCTGTCAAGATTTGCATATAAAATATTTGTTTCCTTTCACTGATGAAATACTGTGTAATGTATTTACTTAAAGTGAGAGACTAATAAATATTGATTAGGAAAAAATTACAGTCTAGTATCCTTGCCAAATATTTCTCATAAAACATCTTTCTAAATTAAAACACCATTTTGCCATAAAAAATAATAAAAAATTGAAAAACAATATTTGTATTTACTGACTCATATATGTGGGAATGTGCACATGCGAAAGTCAGTGGGGAAATTGAAGGAGTCAGTTTTTTTCTTTACTATATGGGTTCTTGAGATTGGCAGGCTTGGCAGCAATAGAAGTTCTTGAGATTGGAAGGCTTGGTCACTATAGAAGAGGCGGGAAAAAAAATTAAGAGCCAAAGATATTGATGACAAAGAAACATTGTCTTAGTGACCTAGCAGGGCGTGTACACATATAAACTCACAGCAGTTGTGGCAGTAGGCATAGACACAAGCCAGAGCAAGTCTCAGCATGGAAAGGGATGCTAGGTTAGGCATAAAGGAGCTATTGCTAAGTGTTAGCTGCTGAGAGAGAAGAAGTCAGTTTCCTCTGAATATAGCCTCTGAAAAGTCAACCACAATCCATTAAAAGGCCTCACAACCAAAGATATTATATAGTGAAAGATGCGGACTTATAATAAAATAAAGGACACAAAGTTAGATGGGATGGTTAGATATGGGAAGAGCTGGGGAAATGAATATGATCAAAATACATCATATGAAATTCTGAGTGAACTAATAAATTTTTAAATCTACCTAAAATAATGGGGGGAGTGGTGTGGTCAGAATGATAAAATGGTTAACAGTAAAAGAACCATCCCATTATCTTGAATAGAAAATCACCATTCTGTTTTATTTCCAACAAAACAACTGATACTTCTCAGAGAAGCTGACAATTAGCCTCTAGGAGTACACTGAATAATATGCATGTCTGCATTTAAACATGAACACAAACACACACACACACACACAAGCACAGAGTGGGGGACAAGTTATTTTATACCACCTAACCTCTTTCCGGATCTTCAAATTTTCTGAAAATGTATGTTTCTTCCTTTGGATCTGCTGTTTGCATTTTTTAGAGATTTGTATCTTATTGTTTCGTTCATTTGTTTGATATTGTAAACACACATTTACTATAGCTTGAGTCCTTCTACAACTCATATGTCATCCTTTTTTTAATTCAATGAGCTATAATTAGCAAAATCTAAACAACATAGATAATGACTACAGGTGCCATGGCGGAGAGAGGAGGAGCCAGAGGGCACAAATGTATTGTTGCAGACAGCAGGGAAGAGCAGAAACCCCATTTAAGGAGGAGATGACAAGGATCCCATTCTCTATGAGGGCCATGTACGAATGAGGGAGGACAAATGAGCCTTCTCAGAAAATAAGGCAGGAATGACGAAACAAAGACATTTGTTTCCTAGCAAAAGACATCACAGACCACAAGACCTAGGTGACTGTGAAAGCTAGAATGATCAAGACAGCAAAGCCTGCTTCAAATAGTGTGTAACGGAGAGCACCACAGATTTTGGCAACAAATCCTTAGGAGTCGTACCTGAGTTACATAGAAAGAAGACATAGTAGAAGCATCAAACCAAGTCTGTCTCAGAAACCAACAGAGGGCTTTGCTAACACCATATGAACCTCCATGATTTTTCTTTTCAAGTTATTGTTTAAACAGAGGGCTAGAACTATATACATACAGATGCAAGTCAACTGTCAAGATGTAGTCTCAAGTACTCTATCAAGTTATACATTTTTTTCCAGGAGTAAAGTCCCCCTTACGGTTGGCCTAGGCTTTAGGTCTTTTCTTTAGCTAGTGTGATATTCCTAGAGGCATCCAAATTTCTTGGACCAGTCATTTGAATAGTCTGATCACAAAATTAAAGACAGAAGTGATGTAAGAAATCTTGTCATGCCTCCCAGACACTTTACAGCCCATGATCGACTCTGTATGACGAAATAAATTTTCTAGAGGGATTTATCTGAAAAGGGACATATTCTTTCTGTCTTCTGAAAAACTTTAGAATGCATTCGTCATTTGAAAAAAAGACAAGCACCACATTTGAGAAATCTGAAACCCCTTTAACAAACAACTCTATCTTACTAAAAAATGAAAGAAAAAAAATCCCAAACAACAAGAAGGTTCATAACATAAAGATGGCCACCAATGGTTTCCATCTTTGAGAAAGAAGTAACAACTTTTATTTTATCTTAATCTCCTCAATAAAATCAGAAGAAACAATTACAACTTCCAAAGAGTAAAAATGAGCTGGATTGGAGTACAATCCCCAAACACTCAAGGAGAATGAAGATCAAAATTTTTGGAAACATGCTGCAGGAAACAATGTTTTTTTATTATTTCCAAATTCACTTCTCAGAGTATGATTTTCAAAAGCCAGAACAAGTTGTCTATCTTCTCCTTCCCCTTCAACTCCTCAGGAAACACCCCTTTGCAAGTTGACATGGTAACATGCATCTCAAATGCCAGCGCTAAGAGAAAAGATAGAAGACCCTTAAAGCAAACAGGCCAACTAGTATAGCCAAATGGCTCAGGTCCAGTTTCAAGGAGAGAACTACATCTAACAATAATGTAAGTGCTAAAGGAAACACTATGCTAACTTCTGATAAACAAGTGCACCTGCACATGTGTGTGCGTTCATCTGCAAACACTTGTGCATACATGCAAAACTGAATCACATTCACATGGTGGACATGAGTCAAGAGTATTCAATATAGAAATATTGCTTCTGTTCCTGAATGCCTTGTAAATATGAAACCCAAGATCTTAACCTTATCCTTTAAGACTGGACCCCAGGAGGCTGGCAATGTAGTTCAGATGGTACAGTTCTTTGCCTCACATGCTCAAAGTCCTGATTCCAACTGCTAACACAGCAGAAATGCAGTGCCAGAGCTCAAGCATGCCGGAAGTGGAATCAGAAATACCAGAAAATCAAGGTAATCCTCAGTCACTTACTGAGTTTGAGATCAGCCTGAGCTACATAAGACTTCTCTACAAAATTACTTAAGTAATTAATTAAGTAATATAAAGGATCTTGGATTTAGATGGACACTGAGGAGGAGATGATCTGGGAAGGGGAGGGGGAAGGTAAATGTGATCAGAATATAGTGTATGCAACATTTTTTCAGTAATTTTTTCCAAAAGACTGCAATTTGTCTACCTCTTCAACATTCCATCCTGTCACTTTCTGGTGTAGGAGGTTTGTACTTGCTGTGTCTTGTCTCTGTCATGCTCTTTCTACATCTTTATATAGATGACATTCTTGCCATCAGGTGCTCTTCTTAAATGACCACTTCCTTTGTTTTTTTATTAATTTCTTCATATTACATCTCAGTTGTTAGCCCTTCCCTTGTATCCTCCTATTCCTCCCTCCCTCCCACCTCCACCCTTCTCCCCTCCCCTATGTCTGTGACTGAGGGGCACCTCCTCCCCCTATATAGGCTCTTAGGGTATTGAGTCTCTTCTTGGTAACTTGCTATCCTTCCTCTGAGTGCCACCACGCCTCCCCATCCAGGGGATGTGGTCAGAAAAGGGGCACCAGAGTTCATGTGAGAGTCAGATCTCACTCTCCTCTCAGCAGTGGAGAATATCCTGTTTATCGGCTAGATCTGGATAGGGGTTCAAAGTTTACTGCCTATATTCTCTTTGGCTGGTACCTTAATTTGAGGAGGACCCCAGGACCCAGATCTGCCTGTCATAAAGTTCTTCTTGTAGGTTTCCAAGACCCCCTGGATCCTTCTATTTCCCCATTCTTTCATGCTACTCTCACCTAAAGTCTCAACAGGATGTCCTCTCCTCTGACTCACTTTCCTGGTAAGTAAAGTTTTTGATGGGACGTATCCCTTGGACTAGTGTCTCAATATAAGTGAGTATAGACTGTTTGTCTCTTTTTGCTCCTAGGTGAACTCACTCATTATGATAATTTGTAGTTCAATCTATTTGTCCACAAATTTTGGGAAGTCCTTGTTTTTAATAGCTGAGTAGTATTCCATAGTGTAAATACACCACAGTTTCTTAGTCCATTCTTCTACTGAGGGACACTTAGGCTGTTTCCATGTTCTGGCTATTATGTATAAAGCAGCTATGAACATGGTTGAGCATATGTCCCTGTTGTGTGGTAGTGCATTTTCTGGGTATATTCCAAGGAATGGGATAGCTGGGTCTTGAGGAAGACCTATTGCCATTTTTCTGAGAAAGCACCAGATAGCTTTCCAAAGTGGTTGTACTAGCTTGTATTCCCACCAGCAATAAAGGAGTGTTCCTCTTTCTCCACATCCTCGCCAACATGTGGTGTCACTTGAGTTTTTGATGTTAGCCATTCTGATGGGTGTAAGATGGAATCTCAGTGTCGATTTGATTTGCATTTCTCTGATGACTAATGAGGTCAAGCATTTCTTTAAGTGTTTCTCAGCCTTTTGATATTCCTCTATTGAGAATTCTCTGTTTAGTTCTGAGCTCCATTTTGCAATTGGGTTGTTTGGTTTTGTGGTGTTTAATTTCTTGAGTTCTTTATATATTTTGGATATTAGACCTTTGTCAGATGAAAGGTTGGTGAAGATCTTTTCCCAGTCTGTAGGCTGTAGCTTTGTTTTGCTGACAGTGTCTCCTGCCTTACAGAAGCTTCTCAGCCTCATGATGACCACTTTCTTTGAAACAGGGTATCACTCTGAAGTCCTTGGCTGGCCTAGAGCTCAATAGAGAGCTACCAAGGCTGGCGTCAAACTCATACACACTAACCCTCTCTCTTCATCATGGGAGTGAATATCTAGTTGTCTCCTATTACCTCATTCCTTTTGCATCTACTATTCTCTTCACTTTTATAAAAGTAAGCATACTGTTAATTACAAAGGCCAAGGAAAATTCCCGCTACATCAGCTAAGCATTTTCTCATTAGCTACAGATTTCTGTAAACTCAGAACTTCCTATGGGAATACTGGGTGTTTGATGTGTGAGGGAAGGAGCAAAAATGCTGCCACAGAACAACTAGAAACTGTCTAAATTGTCATAAGATAATAGGAAGAGAAAGCACCAGATTGATTTCCAAAGTTGTACAAGTTTGCATTCCCACCAGCAATGGAGGAGTATTCTCCTTTCTCCACATCCTTGTTAGCATGTACTGTCACTTGAGTTTTTGACCTTATCCATTCTGACAGGTATAACAGGAAATCTATGTCACTTTGATTTGCACTTCTTTAAGTGTTTATCAGCCATTTGATATTCCTCTGTTGAGAATTTTCTGTTTAGTTCTCTACCACAATTTTAATTGGGTTACTTGGTTTGGTGGTATTTAATTTCTTGAGTTCTTTATATATTCTGGATACTGGATCTCTGTTGGATATAGGGTTGGGGAAGAACTTTTCCCAGTCTGTAGGCTGTTGTTTTGTTCTGTTGTCTCAGAAGATGCTTAAGTTCTGCTTTAAGGTACACTTTTACATCCAAGGGGAGTTAGTTGTCTCTCCTCTGGAACTCTGCTATTCCACAATTCAAAAGTGACTAAAGAGGAAAAATTAAAGACAATGATTTTTCTCTGTGATGAAGTAAAGAGGACACAAAATGAAGGCAGAAGCTGTGAGGCTTTACAAAAGCAACTTCTAAGTGTCCATGCATAGCCTGAGCTCCACAGTGAGAAGCTGCCTCTAGAAAAGGGTTAAATAGAAGTTCAGCTCTGTCATAAAGCACAAGGTACTGTTTTTTATTTTCAGCACTGTAAAGAAGAAAAAGAAGAAGAAGAAGAAGAGCAGGAGGAGGAGGAGAAGGAGGAGGAGGAGGAGAAGGAGGAGGAGGAGAAGGAGGAGGAGGAGGACGAGGAGGATGAGGAGGACGAGGAGAATGAGGAGGATGAGGAGGACGAGGAGGAGAAGTGCTAGAGTATGATAAGGCAATGTAGAAACATGTAGTTTTAAAAATTCTTACATTAATTTACCTTATTTAATGTGTTATGTGTCTGAGTATTTGTATACATATCTATATATATATATACACACACGTGTATGTATGTATTTGTGTATGTATGTATGTATGTGTGTATGTATGTATGTATGTGTGTGTGTGTGTGTATATCACATTCATGGAGGTACCTTCAGGAGCTCAAAAAATAGATCAGACTCCCTGGAACTAGAGCTACATGCAGTTTGAGATGCCCAGGGTTGATGCTACACACTGAACTCTGGCCCTCTAGAAGAGCAGCAAGTGATAACTGACTGTGTTGTAGCTAAAGAGGATTGAGAAGAGTCAGGACCTAAAAAGACAGAATACCAATTACAATGACTAAAGTGATTAAAACCATGAAGAAACACAGGACATTGTAAAATTGCCTGTTTTTTCATTGAAAATCCCATATCATTCTATTTTACCAATAAAGACTCATGATCCAGATACTGTAGTGAAAAACCTGCTAGACCAGAAAGGCAGAGAAAGCATCCAGCTGAACTTCCTACTCAGCTCACATCACAAAGGAAAATCCCTTAAAAGGCACACTAGCTCAGCTGAAAGTGCAGGAGGAAAAAGCCAAGAAACTTAAGGCCAAAAACTTGCTAGCTCACATCCCAAAAACCAAAGGTCAAGGAGTTGAAGAGGACAAGGACTAGAGAGGTAAGACTCAAAATGTTAAAGAGCCAAGCTAACATCCCAAGTGCCCAGGAGCTAAAGCCCCTTCTACTTCTATATGCTCTCTTAAATAACCCTCAACTGAAACTTCCTCCTGTTCTTTAATCCCTGCCAGCTGGTTTCTTGCTCTGCCTCTTGATTTAGGATTAACTTTATTAAATCCTGAGTACAGAAAGCTCTTGTATTAAAAGTCTGTGTAAGATTCCTGAACCACATCTTAATCACCTGTTTACAATAAAACAGAAAGTTCTTGGATTGAAGATGTGTTAGGGATCAACCACAAGAACCAGGGATTTACAGCTCAGTTTCAGGGATCACAGTGGGATCAGAGATAAATTTTATCATTCATAATCTCATTAATCACATTGGGATCAAATATCCTGCAATAAGATTCTAAAGAAAGAACTAAGAAAACAAGTCAAAAAAGCATAAAACAAAACAGAAGGGCATGTGAAGAGACATTTTCAGAAGTCTTTATAAATATTTAGAATGGTTGAATCTTTAAGAACCTCATCAATGTAGTATTTTCTTTTGTGGTACCAACTTTAAGAATAGATTCTATTAATTTTTGGAAAGCTGGCAAAATATTTTACCCAAATTCAGCTAAGTCATCATAAAAAGGTTAACATTAATTTTAATGCCATACTGATTTTTATAATACCTAAAGAAACTAGTTGAAAACTAGAATTTCATTTAATTTCAGTACAAGATTGACTCCTTGCAAATAAGTAAATTAACACTAGAAAATATACTATTGCAGTGTATGCAATGAAAACCGTCTTCAAAAATGCAGGCAAGATATTTAAAGCAACATTTACAGTAGCAAAGAATTGGAAATAACCCAAGTCTAACAGCTGATGGATAGTGTCAGCTAGCACAGTTAGACAAAAGAGGCTCCAATGTTTCATTGCAATTTAGCTGGAAAGATAGCTTACTGGTTAACAGTATTTACTCCTCTTTCAAATAACTCATACTCAGTGCCTGATACCCACATTTGGTGGCCCACAACAACCACTCCTGGGACACTTCTAGTCTCTACATGTACCTCAATACAGGCAGCACAAAGACACACACCATAGCACACAAATATACACATAAATTAAAACAATATAATGTGTTTCCATCTTTTCCAGGAGGTGCTTCTCCTGAGTGCCACTGGCTTCTAGAAAGAAATGGAAGAAGCCCAGAATCCCAGGTTCTGCATTCCACAGGAATGTATAGAGATCACCAAAAGAAGTCCTTGTGATGATATTTCCCATCTAACCATGGATGTGGAATAGAGGTTTTCCACTATGTTATACAGTTAGTTCCTTCTAATGAGATGGCTGGTACCATATGGCAGGAGAAACTGAGACTTCATAACCTGATGCTACCAGTACCTGATTTGGTGACTGCTAGAACACAGGTTCCAAGGCTGATCCAAGCAGATGGAAGAATAAGCCAGCTGCCTTGCGGTGGCCTGACAAGCCCAGTGGTCCCATTGTGAGTCCTTCAGGGAGGAGGGGAGCCTTCTTTCCCTAGAATAAATGACAGCTTTCATATGATCTTTGATGAAATAGATTATGCTCTCCATCTATTCCATATGAAACAGAAACTTATAAACCTTGGGCAGTGGGAGGGGCTTTAAGGATGAATGTGTGTCATTGGCTGTGACTAGGATTGCAAATGCTATAATGACATGGGAAAAGATAACAGAAGACAAGTTCATATGACTGATCACCTGAAAATGTGGGGATGTATCACATGCTCCTGAGGCAGGCACAGAAAACAGAGAGATCTTTGTTCCACACCTTCCACTTTTACAATGAGATTTTCAGTATCATACATGAGGTTTCCAGAGTGTCAACACATTCCATCTCAGCAGTTTTGTGCCAATTCCCCTGGAGTCACTGTCCAAGAGCCCCACTATATATTTAAAGGATACACACTATATACATGCTTTGAAACCTAACATTGCTCTATGAATACATGCCAATTTTGAAAGATCAGCAAAAGCTTTGTATAAATATTAGAATCTATTCTTAAAAGACATTCTGCAATATTGCCGCATATTAAAAGCTTACATATATTGAGTTCATTCTATTGCAAGCTTCATTCGAAGTGCTTTATGTCTATAACCCAACCAATTACAGCTGCAGTTTTGAAGAGGAGTGAACAGCTGGATACCTCCTGCACTGGAACCTATAAATCCATCATTGCAAAAAAACTTACTAGGAACCAGACACTGCTCTGAGTGCTTTCTATATATTAAGTCTTTTAATCCTCACAGCATCACATGAGGAGGCATTCCTGTCCCCACCTTATCCACATGTGCAGAGTTGTATAAATACACTTAATATGCTAAACTTAAAAGCCTTACTCGGTCTTTGATGAAAGGGTGTTCATATCTTCCCATTAGGAAATAGGAAGCAGAAATGAGCTTCCATTATCACCACTGTTATTTACGCTGGTGGTGCAGTTAGAGGCAAATGCTCCAAACAGGTGAGAAATATGAAAATTAGAAAAGCATTGGGAGATAAAGACATTTTTGGACTTGAATTCATACTCCAATCATCAGTGAAACTCAATAACAAAACAATCCAATGGTAAAATAAAAATGCTTCAGGCTTTTGTTATGCATTTAATGTGTGGAAGTGATAAAAGTTCCCTAGGCCTTTGTTATATATTTAGTGTGAAAACAATAAAAATGTTCCAGGCCTTTGTTACATACTTAGTGTGTGGAAATGAAGAGTACTCATTCTTGTCTTAGCTCCTGCTCCTGCTTAGGGGCTGAAATACTCTGACACATATCAACACAATGAAGAAAGGGCTTATCCGGCTTGCAGGTTAGCATCCATCAGAAAAGTCAAGGAGGAAAAGCTCAGAACAATGAGTCACCTCACAGCCACAGTCAAGAGCAGAGAGCAATGAATTGATACTGCATGCTTGTGCTTAGTTTGCTTTCTCCTTTTCAGTCATTCCAAGGCCTGCTTATGAAATGTTGTGATCCACATCCAGGATTGATCTTCCTACATCTGATAATCCAACTATGAACATCCTCATACACATCTTCACAGGCCAAGTATATGAAGACATCCCCAAATTGAGACTTCTTTGCTGAGTGTCAAAGCCACAATCAGAACTATCCAAGTCATTAGTGAATCCCTTAGAGAGAGGAAGATGTGCTGAATAATTACAAGCCACCTATGTTCTATGGAGATGTGTTGCCTCCCATGGCAGCATCTATATTGAAAATTGGACTAAAATTCATAAACACACCAACCACAACTTCAAAAAATAGAAAGCTTTACAGCAAGTTTAGAGACACTGCCTTATGTATCCCAGATTGGCTTGGAAACAACTTACACACTGGGAGATGACCTGACATTGAATTTCTGATCATTCGGATCTTACCTCTAAAGTGCTGGTATTATAGGAGTGCACTACTACCTGGGAGCCTACCAGTTTATATGGCTCTGGGAATTTAACCACAAGGCTTTGTATATGTTAAGCAAGCACTCTCCCAACTGAGGACCTCCCCCCACACACAGCCTTATAGCATTATAAAAGCAAACAATTTTGATTATGTGTTAGTGTACAGATTTCATGCTCCTGCTATAAAATTGCCAAATGATTTTCAAGTAGTTTACTTCCAAAATCCTTAAAGCATGCTTATGGAATCTCTTTAGTAATGCTTTGAGATAAGGATGAGAGATGAACCATAGATTATTCTAAACATAATTTAAACTTTCATGAGAGAAAATATCATTCGGTGTACAGAAGCACATTAACAAGAGATACCAGGATGCTGAAAAGAATGAATATTACTTCTGTTGGTGCCCAGGTTGGAACTAATATCTTGTTTCATCTCTCTGTTCCCTGAGAGAGAATGAGGTTACTAATGGCATCCACCATGTAAGAGAGAGAATGTATTACAAGCAGAGAAGGGAAATGTGTATTTAGATTAATTAACTCCTCAAAACCAAAATGTTTCCCTTTTATTATGAAGGTGTTCCAAGGCCACTGGTAAGTGACTGAGTAGCTGGTTGATGTCTGAAGACTGGCCCCAATCTGATGATTTAGTCTTCTTTGCTTTGAGTATATTTTTTACACACATCTTCAACCAGTTAGCCTAGGTGAGTGTGATATTTAATAATGCCACTCATTTGGCAAGCTCTAGAATCACCTAGAACACTAGCTTCTAGGCATGTGTATGAGCACATGTCTAGGTATGTCCCTTACTTCTAGATTCAGAAGCTTACAGTGGGATGACTAACCTCCAGTGGCTGTGATCCCAGATGAAATAAAGAGGAGAAAGCCAGCAAACTGAAGACCAACATTCATCTTCTCTGTCCCCTGACTAAGATGTAATGTGATTCATGTGCCTGTCACCAGACCTTCCCTACCATGATGGATTTTGTCCTGGTGTTACTATCTAAGGGTCTTGATCAGACTAGCATTCTCTGCTGATTAAATAACTAAAAAGCAGGAAAATTCTTGAGGGCAACAGATAGCTAATGAGAAAATCCAAGACACTGCAAAGAAAATCATCCAGTGAAGGAAAGCTTTTAGTAGTGGAGAGGAAACATTGAGTGAGGTGGAGGGATGGAGGGATGGAGGAAGAGAGAAAAACAAGAGACAGAGAGAAAAGAGAGAGAGAGAGAGAGAGAGAGAGAGAGAGAGAGAGAGAGAGAGAGCTGCATATCATAGAAGGGATTCCAGAACCTAAAATCCAGTCTCCTCTAAGGATTGTGTTTTTTATTTATTTATTTATTTATTTATTTATTTATTTATTTATTTATTTATTTTCCTTCCATCCTGGACATATCCTCACCTTCCAGAGCCACCCTTTCTCCCTCTCCCCCATGCTCCTCCCCCACTCCTTAGAAAAGGGGATTTCTCCCAGCTCATTAAGTTGCATTAGGTCTGAGCTTGTCTTATTTCTCTGTGGCCTGATGAAGCAGTCCCACAAGGAGGAAGTGATCAAAAAGCCAGCAGCACAGTCCATGTCAGAGATAGTCCTTTCTTCTATTACTCAAGGACCCACATGAAGCCTGAGCTGCTCATTGGCTCTTTCTGAGTAGAGGACCTGGGTCTAGTCCATGCATGATCCTTGGATAATACTTCAATCTCTGCAAGCCCCTCTGGGCCTAGGTTAGGTGCCTGCATTTGCTTTCTTTTGTAGCTCCTGTTTCCTCCAGGTCCTTTTCCCTTTCCTTCCACATTTTCACAACACTCCCTACTATCATCTGCTTAAAGTACTGCTGGGTTAAGCCCCTCAAAATACTCATGATCACTGATGCAAAAATGCTTAATAAGATACTTGCAGGCCAAATTAAAAAACACATCAAATACATCACTCATCATGATCAAGTAAGCTTCATCCCAGCAATGTAGGGATGGATCAACATATGAAAATCCATCAATTTAATCCACCATATAAAGAAGCTGAAAGAAAAAAAATTACTTGATCATTTCATTAGATGGAAAAAAAGTCTTAAAAAAATATAATCACCCCTTCATGATGAAATTCTTGGCAAGATCAGAGATACAAAGCCCATACCTAAACATAATAAAGACTATAAATAACAAGCCAAGATCCAACATCAAATAAAATGGAGATAAACTCAAAGCAATTTCACTAAAATCTTGGAGAAGACAAAGCTGCCCACTCTCATGGTATTTCTTTAATATAGTACTTGAAATAAGACAACTAAAGGATATCAATGGGATAAAAATTAGAAAGGAGGAAGTCAAAGTATCAATATTTGTACATGACGTGACAGTATACGTAAATGACCCCAAAAATTCCATCAGAGGGATCCTACAGCTGAGAAACAGCTAAAGCAAAGTGTTTTGGAGACTTTAAAGGTCTTATAGGAAATCTCCACTCTGAATTTATGGTCAGACCTTTTGAAAACAGATAGAGTAGAGTAGAAGATTGACCTATAACATTATTATAAATATGTCCTAATCTGGCTTTAAATTTGTCTGGATGATCCATCATCAGGAACATCCAACTGACAGGAGAAAAAAATATCTGGGCCTTTGTTTTAAGCTTATGGCCTTTCATCTCAGGCCAGAGAGTAAGGAATAAGTCAAACACATGATTAATAGGAAGCTACCCATCTTGGAAATTCACCATCTCTACTATTCAGTGTGGCCTCTCTCTCATCAGGAGATCAGCCCAAATTTCTCATCTGAGCTGTGAGCCCTAATAATTTCTTCTTGAAGTTGCTTTGGTTATATGTTTTTGTTGCAGTAAAAAAAAAAAAAGTATTTAGTGCCCTGGATGGAAGTATGGTACTGAGCATGTGTATAGACTCCATCCTTGCCTACATGGCCATAAAACTTATGAAGCTACTAGGTGATGGTAGCAATGGCTGAAGAAAGGGGCTGACCATCTGCTAGCTGTTAGAAAGTGAAGGAGAGGAGGCTTGATAAAAGTGATAAGATAACTGTCATGCAGCACAAGTTTTCCGAAAAGCATTAATTCTGAAATTTGAACAACATGGTTCTGAAAATTCAGCTTTCCACCCATCAGACAAAGCAAAGCATCCATTCTTAAAGTTTTCCAAGGAAAGAGGAAGACCCTACAGCAAAAAGCAGCAAGTGCAGTTAATAAGTAACTTATACTACATGTTTCTAATCAGGTTGACTCCTTTGCAGAAGGGGTCAGCCCTTTTAAGATCAGGGAGAAGTAAAAGACAACAGGGTCAGAGTAGGCTGCTTGGGGGATAAGACAGTAGGACCCATGATCTAATACTATGCACTAATTATTAAGTTGCTCCTCTTTTGAGGTCATCCTTTGGTGAATATTTACAGGATATACAACTATTTTACTGTTTCTTTCATCCAAATAGGCCCACCTACCTATTTCTTTCATAGACATATTAGGATTAATTTTGAAGTCATGTTATTTCCACCTGACCAAATGTTGGCTACAGTCTATGGATTGATATAGAACCACATCTCTGTTACTCATATTGCCCTGATGTAATAAACAAGACAGTATAGAAGTTCCATCACCTTGTATTATTTCTGAGGTCATTTCATGTTTACCTACAATTTTACCTCATTGATGGAAAATCCTGTGGAAAGATAACAGACCTGAGGACAAGATGATTACCTTAGCTTCTGTTAAACTGCCTGCTTGTGCAAACCTTCCCCTGCCTTTACAGAGTAACATAGCAGAATGTTGTTTTTTTCCCCTTTAAAGCCCTCTTTCTATAAAAGCTTGGATTACATTTAGGTCCAAAATACCTGAATGTAGTCCAAACTGGCTAGAATAGACTTCCAATTGGCTTTAAATTGAGACATCATCTCTTGTGTCTTGCTGTACCAATACCCAGAACCTAAGTCCTGACAGCTCTTCTGTGATAAGCTTAGCTACCCATCCTCAACAATAGACAAGTAAGAGTGCAAAGTAGTCAATATGGCCACAGTGCTAATAAAAACAATTAAGTCCATTGATACTTCAAGTCCATCTTTGGGGTCCTACGATGAGGTTTAGAGT
Organism: Acomys minous; assembly: GCF_964271855.1. Classification (NCBI taxonomy): domain Eukaryota; kingdom Metazoa; phylum Chordata; class Mammalia; order Rodentia; family Muridae; genus Acomys; species Acomys minous. The sequence continues at coordinate 71,909,538 of NC_140483.1, read as the reverse complement.
TAAATAGAGGAAACAGTTATGGATAAGGTTGCAGTCCTGGTCAACATGTCATCCTCCTCATCACTGACTAATCATTGTTTGGGCTCTAGTTCCTCCTACAGGTGGTCTAACACCTAGTTAAGATGAGTACCAACGTACCTCCTTTTGGAGATGGCTTCAAATGTGGCAAGCCAGCCATTGGGAAAAATGTCTTCATTTCTGCAACAGACAAAATTATGCCTAAAAATGAGTGACATTGGATGTAGGCAGAGTTGATGGCCTAACTCTGCCAAGACAAGATAAGCAGGTCCTTAATAGTTCCTGCCTCACATATATATCTGTCACATATATATCTGTCACATATATTGGGCCAGAAGGTTGAAGATGATGATCCAACAGTATAGAGAGTTGTGGGTGACTGCTCAGATAGCAAACTGTCTCTGTCATCTTCTCATTTGGGAAGCTGCTAACCTGCCCTCCCTGTATACTCAGGTAATCAGTTTTATTCCTTCTCAAGTCTCTGATGGGATTGAAGATCAGATAGCTTAGTTTTACAATTAAGCTTAATTGTCTAGAGGTTTAAGATGTTTTTAGGTCTATATAGATATTTTAAGTTGATAAGGATGAGATATGATAGATATGGATTTACATTCAGAACTTTAGATGCACTAAGATAGGAAAGATATTTTCTTCAAGGTTGCCAAATACAAATAGCCAAAACACTAAGAATGTAACATTTATATAATCCCTGATTGTTTCATGGTTCTTCTTGCTATAGGTAGTTTATTGTACATATGTGTAATAATATAAATGTATATGTAAAAACAATAAAAAAGAAAAAAGCCATTAAAAATGTGAAAAAAAAACTATATGAAATCTCTGCTTAAGATACAAACTCTTCCTCAGACTGGCACCAGTCTTTGGCTTTTTCTATCAGGATGAGATTCCTAAAGAAATTCTAATTTCTTAGGAAACCTTATGTCAATCGTCTGACAACCAAAGTGTCCCTTTTTGAATATTTGGTTTAATGCCAGGATGATTACATGCCTGGTGTTTTATAGTTCAATCAAAAGAAGCATCTTCATGCACTATATAAAGCTCTCCCCATTAGGAAGGAACATCTTGCTTGTGGTAGTTCAAGAGTATATCCCAGAAACCTGAATTCTTGTATCTATCTGATTCCCATCGAAACTTACAAATCATGCAGAAATACATGGATAAAAAGGACTGAATTCTCCCTTCGTCTGTCATTTGATTATATGAAATGTCCCAGGAAGCCACAGCTGTGAACTGGGAGATATAAAGCTATGAGGAAGTGTCATGAATCATGGGGAGTAAACCTGCTGTTTGTTTTGTTTTGCTTTCATGTAAGGTCTTTTGCCTTCATGGCCTTCTTAAGCCTTAATGGTATGCATCATATCTACTTGGTGTCAGTCCTTTTCTGACTAAGTCCTTTACTGCCCATTCCAGGATGATGTTCAAAATGTAAAGGTCAAATGCAACAATATGTATTCTTCTAATTACTGTGAAAGAGTTAAACTACCTTTAAATCTAACTAGAAAAAGAATATGGTTCCAGAAAGATCAGGATCAACTAAGATGCTTGTTCTTAAGATTCTATTTGTCTGAAAACATTACATGAAGCAAAATTTGTAATAATCAGGCTTCTTTAGGTATTCCAAGTCAACACACACACACACACACACACACACACACACACACACATACACACCACACATACACACACTAATGGGCCACACCAATTCACTGATTCCATTGAGCAAGTATATTACTGAATTGTATCATGATTTGAAAACATGTTGATGTGAGCCTTCTTCTTATTCACTATGTTAAATATAGTAACTATATATTTGTCTTAGTTTGCTTTCTGTTGCTTTGATAAAACGCTGTGACTAAAAGGGGAATAAATAATTTCTTTCACCTCACAGTTCATCAAGTATTGGTGTTAAGGTAGGAACTCAAAGGAGGACCTGAGATCCAGGAAGTAAAGCAATAGCCACTGAAGAATATTACTGGTTTACTCCATATAGCATACTCAACTGATTTCTTAGGCTGTTCAGGACCATCTGTTCAGGGATGACACTACTTATACAATACTGTGTCCCACCACATCAGTTATTAATGAAAAGGTGCTCAACAGGGTTTTCCACAGGTTGATAAGATGGAGGCATTTTTCTCAATTAAAGTTCCCCTTCACAGATAGTCTAGCTTGTGACAAACAGTAGCCATCATTGTATTACAGTGAGGTTTGTAGGACAAAAGTTCATCAAATATGGTGAAACTCTTGTGTAGATATGCAGGAAGGCACAATGGGAAGAAAAACCAAGAGGTAGAAGGAGTCCATGTTAGTTGCTTTTCTCAGCGTTGTGATAAAGGCAAGTAAAGTGAGATTTTGTTTTGGCTCACAGTTTGAGGGTACACAGTCCATCATGGTGAGGAATGCATGCATAGCAGCTGAAACCTGAGGCAGCAGGTGACATTGCAACCACAATCAGGAGCAGAGGATGATAAACACTTGTGTTCAGCTCACTTTCTCCTTCTTATTTAATCCAGGTTCCCATCCCATGAAATGGTGCTTCACAAAGGATGCTCTTCCACACTTCAATGAGCCCAATATGGAAACTCCCTCACAGCTGTGTGGGAGGTTTGTCTTTCACATGCTTTTAGATGATGGTTGAAAATATTAACCATTACAAATGGTGATGGAGGGAGGTAAGGAGGAGTGGCTTTCTCTTATGGATTTAGCTCACATGGTTGTGAAGGGCAGCATAAGATGCTGCATTCAAGGAAATATTATAATTTAGGCTATAGGTTACTGTCTACCATCTAGTCCTAGGCTGGCCACTCATTAAAAATTGAGCATATGAGCCCCACAAGGAAACGTGAACTTCAGTTTGCTTCACTAAGTAAATACTTGATGTTTTAAATGTTATTTGAAGAAGATAAAAAAGATAAATATGTCCTAGTACATTTACATTCTTTCATGAAAATTGCCTTATGTAACAATATCGCATATTGAAATTTGTATAAAAAATCTTTTAAAAAATAAGAACATTTTTGCAGAAGTAACAGCTGTCAAAATCTCTGTATAACATCAACCAGTCTTGTAGAGATAAAATTAACAACAAGAATATCAAAAAATCAATATCTGAGTATTTTATACCAAGTGTATTGTTATATTGTCACATAAGATGTGAGTGCTTATCTCAATGTGTTCAGATTCTACTGGGATCATATATGTAAGGCAGTCTCAGGCATATGGTTTATAGTTAACAAATTGACTATTCACCACAATTCAGTGGTGTTTTTGAAGATGCATTTTTGAGACAATTTTGTTGACACAGTAAACTTTTAACACTTCTTTTATTTCTTTCTACTAACTTGTATCATATTATATTTTATATAGACATAGGTTTTATGACTGCTCAAAATCCTACATAGTATATTTACCACAAATTGCTTATGTTCCCTGCAGTGTTTTATAAATGTACAATTATTTTTGTTTACATTAGGCCTCAAACTTGTTAAATACACAAGGAGGATACAGTGGATGTGGGAGGATAAGTAAGGATGTTATACTTGAGGGCACAAGCCCATTTCAAATTTACCATTTTCCCTTCTAATCAAGATTTGCAAAAATTTTAATGGCTAACTTGTATTTTTCACTCATCATGTGCCTGGTAAAAGTTTATTATTCATAGGAAAATAATGTTACATTCTTTAGAAAAATGGTGATTCTTTTATACCACAATTTCTAGCACCCCAATTAAAGTTCACTTTGCCGCAACTGAGAATTGACAATTGGGAAAGATTACTGCATGCCACCAGGCTGGATACAGTCTGATTTAGTTTCAGGTTTCCTAGTTTTATGTTCCATGGGGCAAATGTTCAAGGAGAAAAGAAGAGAAGCAATACTGTCATGGATAAATGTGCAATTTTACCTCCAAGCCCTCAATAGAACACTGGTATTTACTCTAAGGAATGCATTTCACTCACTCCTATTTCTGTTTCTAAAGCCTTCAGGACAGATGGTGCATAACAGGAACATCTTCAGTTCATCTTCTGAATTCCTAAGCATGGTCTGAAAATAATCGCCTACCATTGCTGTCATGGAGCTCAGCCTTACTCTACCAAAGATGAGCTGCTTCTGGGACAATTGTCTTCAGCCTCTGAATAAATGTCTTGTTATTCCAATGACAGGTGATTAGACACAGTCATATAGCACATACAAATTCACTCTCTTGATGCTCTGGAGGTCAGAGACTCTAACACCCTCAGGGCAGTGGAGTTGCGGACAGGAGTTGCCTTCCTTTTGGAAGCATCTAGAAGATCAAGTGTTGCTTCCTTGCTCTCATCAGCCTAGGATCAGCTGAAGGACTGCTATTGCTTGAATGTTAACTGTAATTTTAGATTCTTGGATTTAAATACTTGGTCCCACACTTTGTTTGGGAAGACTGTGGAATCTTTAGAAGGTGAAATCCTGCTGTGAACGTGGGTCAGTGGGGGTATTTCAATTCTGTCCCATTTACTATTCCATTTCTGCTTCTTGCCCTGTCTTCCCCACCATGATAGAATGGTGTCTTTGAATCAGAAGCCAGAATAAATACCTACTACCTGATACTGCTTTTGTTGGGGTATTTTATTACAGTTACAGGAAATTTAGATAAAAGTTGAAATATCTTTCAGTTTTGAAGACAAAGGCTGGCAAATAATTTTATCTGGCTCTGACAGCTGTCTCTCTCATTGTCAGGCAGACAATACCTCTGAAAGAGTATAAGCAATAGACTCTACAACAAAATAAGGTATAAAGAACAATTGGTGGTGGTGGTGGAGGGTGACACTAGGTAGGTAACCTTAAATCAGCTTCAGGGCCCTCTATTACAGAGATATATGCAGATAGCACTGATCCCTTTTCCCCTAGTGCAATTTGTTAATTCTTAAGTTATCGACCCTTGTACATATTCTTGAATCTTATACACCTACCTATAATAGAGTCTATTATAAGTAAAATGTACTTCTGAGAAGAGCATGCTTCTTTCCCAAAGTGCCTGCCCTCAGGAGGCACAGGAGAGGGAACACACAGGATAAGAGAATGTAATTCTGTGGGCCTCAACCTGACCATTTTCAGGAAAACTGTACTCTTGCTTTATTGCTCTCTGCAACTAAGTTCTGACTGATCATTTTGACATTGTGATAGATTTCATTCTTTGCTTTAGAGGGAGAAAATGAAGCTGTGACTAGGGTAGAGACAAGGCGAAATTGAGACTTCCCTGTAACTTGCTTGAAGGGACCTGCATGCTGGAGGGTGCCTCTCTCTAGACCAAGATTAGGCACAGACCACACCCAAACACCAATTCCCAAGCACAAACCAAACAGAAAGGGTCTCTTACAAAGCTAGCCAAAGAGACAAGGTGGTCAACTTCAGGTGTTATTATTCTTCAGTGCCACCTTATTTTTAGATTGAGGGTCTCTTTCTCACTGAGGGTTGGATCTTTCAGCTCCAGAGATTTATGTGTCTTTACCTCCTCAGCACTGGAGCTATACATGACCACATCTGATCTTTGACATCTATCCTAGAATCAAATTGAGGTCCCTACACTTTATATAGCAGGTGCTTTTCTTACTCTGCCATGTCCCCAGCTTCAACACAAGTTTGTAAAAATATGACCCTTGCTTATATCTGCCTGAGTCAATGTATTTACCCTTACTGCATTCTTACTCGGTGAGCTCTACAGTTATGTCCTTGTTTGACTTTTCTGTGAAAACATCAAACAAGTACCATCCCTGCAGCCCTTTTCTTAGTATCAAGTCATTTGATGCCATCCTGGGGGTAGTACCTAAGAGTTCCCCAGGTACCATGATAATTTCACTGCATTTATCAGGGTTAATTCAGCATTTTCTTTTCATACCCATTATCATTTACTTACCATATCTTTTTATTGACAGGTTCCTGTTGCTTAGACATGGAGGTCCCACTATTTAACCATTCCAACATGAACCTAGACTTAAGCTTACTCATTCTAACTGTCCTTCCTTGATCAACTTTTTATTAGCCTACTAGAAACCATTTAATGTTTCTCTAATTGCATTCAGAAAACAACACTCAATCAAATATTTTAAGGTTTTTAAAAAATTGTATATTGTATGCCCTGTGTGTGTGTGTGTGTGTGTGTGTGTGTGTGTGTGTGTGTGTCTGTCTGTCTGTCTGTCTGTCTGTCTGTCTGTGTATAGACCAGAAGAGGAGGAGGATTCAGCAGTTCATCTCTATTGTCCCCAACCTTGTCCTTGTGAAAGGTTCTCTCCCTGAATCTGGAGCTATACTGAGAACCAACATGCCCCCGAGATTCCCTGTCTTCGCCCTGCACAGAGCTTAGTTTATACGCATATGCAAGGTCACACCCAAGGGAGTGCTAAGGATTCCAACTAAAGTCATCATGCTGGTACAGACAGTGTTCTTATTTACTGAGCCTTCTCTGCAGCCCTATAAAATAACTTTTTACAATGTTAAAAAATATGGTGACTTAAAAATGAAGATGTAGCTAAAAAATATCAAAGAAAGCAGTAGCAAAGGGGAACATATGTTACTAATGTACTACAAACCATTGTCTGTTGATTTCAGGTATATCTATGTCTCAATATGGACCCCTGTGTTAAAATCCTCATGCACTTGTAACACAAAAGAAGTCATAAGCACTGATCATTTTGTCATTGTGTATAGATTTCTTTGTTTGCTTTAGAGGGGAAACATGAGACTGGAACTGTGGTAGAGATAAGGGGAAAATTGAAACTTCCCTGTAACTCGCTTGGAGGGACCCACATGCTGGAAGGTGCCTCTCTCTGGACTGAAATTAGGTGCAGATGGCACTCAAACACCAATTTCTAAACAAAAACCAAGTAGAAGGGATCTTTTGTAAAGCAAGGGAATAAACAGAAGCAAGAAGCTCTGCAAATGTTAACTTTGGGTGGGAAAAAAGGTGGTTTTCTGTTAGAATGAACTGGAACATGTTAGTCAGTCCTAAATGGATATCTTAATGAGACAGTCAAAGTAATGAATCTTGATTGCTGGATCTTGGTGTTTTGATAATTGGACCTTGGAGATCAGTCTCGGGTGTGAGTCAGGCATAACAAAGTGACCAAATAAAAGAATAGAACTGGTTGCCTACATTTAGGACTATAATCTAAGAGTTTGGCAAGGTCATAAGCACAGTAAGTCTGCCCTTTGAATTTGAAACCAGGGTCATGTCTTCATGCACATAGCTTTGTAGAGCTTTAGGAGGAAGATTCTATAAGCAGCAGCTATGGAAGAAACTTTATCCATAGAGTGAGGGAGAGGACAGGCAAGAAGTTCTGGGACAAAGGAGAACCTCACAGTTTTCCCTAAGGCCATCCCTGAGGGACATTTGTGTGGGAAACCAAAACTGATTTACTAAGTGAAGTAGGACTTGGAAAAAGAAACACTTTTCCACATTTATTGATGTATACTAAACTGCCTCTAGCTTTTGAGAAACAAAGATAGTGACTGAAAAAGTCACAGAGGGTGGCTAGTTGGTCTCTCCTTCTCCTTCAATAGTCACTTGTAATGGTCAGCCTTAATTGTTAAGCTGACACAACCTGGAATAACCTGGTAAGAAAGTCTCAGTGAAGTATTCTCTAGTTGAGTTTCGGCTATAAGCACATATATATGGGGATTGCCTTGATTGCTTTAACTTATGTAAACATGTTCAGCCTGAAGTGTATGGCATGATTCTCAGTTTCTTGGCCTGGACTGTATAATTGTATAAAATGCTAGCTGAACAGTAAGTCTGCATGCATTTGTGTGGATGTAATTTGACTCCTGCCACAAGTAGCTTTAATTTCTCTGCAATGGCAAACTGTGAACTAGAATATATATAATGAAACTTTTTTTCCCATAAGTTCCTTTTTTATCAGTTTTTCTTTCTTTATTTTTTTAATCACAGAAATGGAAATGAACTAGATTAGAACATCATTCAATAGTCAAAGCCATGTCTTACAATAATATTCAAGTCATTGATTCTGATGGACTGAAAACCAGAATACTGGCCTGAAGCTATAAAAGAAAACATAGGAGTCCTTCCTATAGGATTTGGTACTTAGATGAGGTGAATGGCATAGTCCAAGCCTTCAGAGGATAAGTGACAATTGTTAAAAATCAGGTGCTTCCCCAGCCTGCCTCAGGGACACAGCATCAGCAGCTAAGCTATGTCAGCATTAGCCATTTCAGAGGCCCCTGCCATCCCAGATTGTTGTCTCTGCTCTCTGGTCTCTCTGTTTCCTGGTACTTCTATCTGTCTGTCTACCTTCCCCACCTCTCTCTCTCTCTCTCTCTCTCTCTCTCTCTCTCTCTCTCTCTCTCTCTCTCTCTCTCTCTCTCTCTCTGATGATGACTCTACTCCAATAAACCTCTTTCTTCCACTACCCTACCAATAAACCTCTTGAGTAAGATCTGTTATCTGTTGCATAATGTGATCACTTTGCAGCATACCTTGGCCAGGACCCACCAAAGTACTCTGCTGTGAAATGCTAAAAAATGATATGGAACTGAATATTTATGTAATTAGACTGGAGTCTAAAAAGAATCAGCAGTATAGCTAAATTGGCTGAGTACTTTTTTGCTGTTGCATGAATGTGTCCCTGGAGTTCATTCCCAACACTGCATAAACTCCGTGGATTAGTACACACCTATAATCCCAAAACTGGAGAAATAGAGTCAGGAAGACAAAGAGTCCAAAGGCCATTCTCTGCTAAAGAATGAGTATGAAGTCAGTCAGGGATACATGAGACCCAATCACAGCAAAAGAATAAACAATAAAGTGGAATATAAAATACTACTGGGTTCAGGAACATTATTCAGGATTAAACAGCTTCTCTCCTTTTAAGAATAATTAAGAGGCTTAATAAAAATTATTGTATGGCAGTATAATAAAAAGTCAGTAATGACTTGGAACTTCTCTTTCAAATTTTTTTGTGGGCAAAATCCCTTTAAATCGAGAAATTTTACACTTCTCCCTTCATTCTTTTTAATATATCCCCATGGCTGGCCTGCTTATAAATAAAATGATATCTGTTGTGTGCTCAGGTTTGTGAGTCTGGGTGTCATGTGCATCTAAGACTACAGGGTTATCTAGGAGAACCTCTGTATAACAATAGAACAAGCACAGAATTGTATAACCAGGAAAGGCAGAAGATTAAGATGAATCAGATGAGGTAAAAGCGTCACTAAGACACACAGAGAGTAAAGTGATGGACTTTCCTAAAACAGCAAATGGATTTCATTTGGATATGAGGGCCCCAAGACCTTAGGACTCTAGTAGAGGGTTCTAGGTTAGACATCCTATAGGAATTTCAGGCCCTTATCTTTTCTCTTATCCCTCATGATATCACCCATATATCCTTCCTGTGTGAACTTTTTATTCTGCATTGGATGTCCCAGAATCATTTGGGAAAATGAAGCAGATCTTTAAAAGTTATTTTCTTTTATTTTTTGAGATTGTACTTGTGTTATTTCTCTCTTCCTATTCCTTCCTCTGAACTTGTTTGTTTCAAATTTGTGGCTGATTTTTTCATTAATTTTTGTTCCATACATATATATGTATATGGATGCACACATATATTCCAAAACAACATGCTCATTTCATATAATGTTACTTGTATGCGCATTTTCAGGCTGACTGTTTGGTGTTACATAACCCATTACTGTGCTCTTTACTGAGGAGAAAATTTCTTCTGCTCCCAGAACTCCTTAGTTGCTTGTGGTTCTTTGTGTAGGGTTGAGGCTTCCTGGGCTTTCCCTTGCCACATTAGCATGTCTTTTGTTGTCCTTGTTCATCTCATATTTTTGAAAGTCTTCTTGGTAATAAGTCATGGGTGAAACTTGTGAGATTCTTAGGAGACACAATCTCATAGCAAACTCCTTTTTCCTCTTCCTCTCATAGACTTTCCATTTCTTATTCCACAACGATCCCTTGGCCTTAGGCTTAGGAATTATATGATAGGTGTATCTTTGGGGACTATGCTACACATCTCTATTTTTATTGATTGTGGTTTTCTTAATAGTCTCCATCTATTGCAAAACAGTTTTCTTGATGAGGGGTAAAGACAAATTAGAATGTAGTTAGCTGGATTTCTTTAGTATTGACTCTTCCAGATGCCCCTGGCTGTGCTCTCCCTAATATACACAATAAGCCTTCTGTTCAAGCATACCTTGGAGAGATGATGTCTTAACTCTTTTCATTCATCCAGGGTTATCTGAGAGAAAGAGAGAGAGAGAGAGAGAGAGAGAGAGAGAGAGAGAGAGAGAGAGAGAGAAGTGAACAGAGAACAAAAGAGATGGCAGCGTGGAAAAATTGTGTGGGTTATTAAAACAAAGAGTAGCTTGGAGGAAGGGAAAGGTCAAGAGGCTACATTTGACTTTGAAATGTATAACAGGTATGTATGAGTAGGGAATGAGAGAGCTTGGAGTCTATCTTGGACTTTGGTATGCCAATAGATGCCACAAGTATATGCCAATGGAGAGCTGTCTTTTTTTGTCAAATGCAAGGGAAATAATTCCTTTTGCTGGACAGAACTAATTTAAAAAGTTCCAAAGCAACATTGGCTTTTATCTAACCACTAAAAATCTTTCTATAGTCCACTTTGAGGTCATTTCTGGATATAAAGAGTTTCTGAGACCAAAATAAACAACCCTGAGCAAAAAAAAATATTGGAGGGATTATCATTTCACATCTTAAAATACACCACAGGGCCATAGTAATAATAAAAATATGACACTGGCACAAAAGCAGAAGGGCCAGAGTGAGCCCAATCAGATCATCACTGTTGAACTTTCTGTGTCAAAATCTCCATACCCACCCTTAAATCCCACTTAAGGGTTTGAAATGGAACAATACTCAAGTGGGTAATGAAGGGGCTGGGTATGGCTAAAAGACCCATGACTGCAGTCATGCAGACTTCACAAGCATGATCCTACATCCACAGGCATCCCCTAATCCCAGCTGGAGTCACCTACCAGGATGTTTCTGGTCCCAGAAAGACTGACGGAAAGATCTGAGCCTACGAGATGCTAGCTAATGTGACTGTATATGGGCTAATGACTCTGGGCTCTAACTCGGGTGACAGGCAATTTTAAGTACCCTATGATTACTCCTTAGTTCACCCAATTAAATTAGAAGATATCACACCTTCTTAGGACTCCCCTAGTTTGCTATAAAAAGGCCTACATACCTTTTGCAGGGTCACTTCCATTTTGTATGGATGGTTGACTTCTACATGCAGGCTGTTTCTACAGAATAAAAACCTTTTTGTTTTTACATACTATTTGAATATGAGGTCTTCCTTCAGCAATTTTCAGACCCTTACACAGACATGTAGACTAATGAAACAAAATTGAAGGCCTAGCAGCAGTACACATAACTTTTGCCATTTAACATTTGCTAAAGAATTAAAAATCACACTGGAGAAGAGAAATCCTCTTTAACAAATAGTGTTGAAAAACTGGATGTCCAGATACAGAAGCATGAAGTTAGGCATGTATCTATCTCTTTGCATTTAAGCTAACTTTTTATAAATCAGTGGCATAAATGTGAAATACTGAAACCAACACAAGAAAACCCAAGCATAACCTAAATGATACAGGTGAAGAAACGTCCTTTCTGAATAGCACTCCATATGTCCAAGAATTAAGTCTAGCTATCAATAGGTTGGACTTCATAAAACTAAAAATGTGGTTAAAGTAGCAATCAGATAAATAGAAAATCCACAAAACATTAAAGGATTTTTGTCAGCTAGTATTCAGAATATATAAAGAAATGAAAACAACAAAAACTCAAGAAAGTAATAGCCTATTCAAAACAAAGGCATGGTACCTGAAGAAAGAAAAAAAATTGCTTAGAAATGTCTCAGTGCTGATGGTCTTTAGAAACTAGAAAAATGCAAATAAAAAATATTTCAGATTTTTATCTCATTCCAGTCAGAATGGCAAATATCCAATGGGCTAGTATCAATCCACTTATGAGTACATACCATGCCTGTCTTTCTGAGTCTACATTATCTCACTCAGGATGATCTTTTCTTGTTCCATCCATATTGTTTGCAAATTTCAAGATTTCATTGTTTTTAATAGCTGGATGGTATTCCATTGTGTACATGCACCATAGTTTCTTTATCCATTCTTCAGCTGAGGGACATCTAAGTTGTTTCCAGATTCTGGCTATTCTGAATAAAGCTCCTATGAACATATGGGCAAATGTCCTTGTTGTATGGTGGAACATCTTTTGGGTATATGCCCAGGAGCTCTATTGCTGGGTCTTAAGATAAAACTATTCCTAATTTCCTAAGATTGCCCCCAGAGTGATTTCTTCACCCGAATGTGGTGTCTCCTGAGTTTTTTGTCTAAACCATTTGGATTGGTGAAAGATGGAATCTGAGAGGTGTTTGGACTTGCATTTCCTTGATAATTATGGATCTTGAGCATTTCAAGTGTTCCTCATCCTTTCCATATTCTTCTGTTGAGAATTCTCTGTTTAGTTTGTACCCATTTTGAAATTTTGTTATGTGTTTTCAATTGGTCCCACAATATCAACAGAAGGGACTACTTCCAACATATATTCTGGTTAACAAATTTTGATCACTTTCCCTTGGCAGGGAGGCCTTACCAGGCCACAGAGAAAGACTTTACAGGTAGCATAGATGAGACTTGATAGGCTGATGTCATATGTTAGACGGGGAGGGTCCTCTTTCTAATGACTAGGGGAGGAGGGACAGGGAATAAGAGAGGAAGGGGGAATGGGAGGGGATGAGGGAGGGGGATATAATCTGGATGTGAAGACTTTAAACTGCAGAACAAGTAGGTAACTTAAATTGCTAATCCCACTATATGGGAAAAAGTCTGAGACTGGCTAAGCCATGAATGTCTAGGCATAGACAATGATTCCTGTTGGCTACAAAATTTCTCTGAATTATTATTAGATGCCATTCTTTGAATGAGATGAATGAATATTTACAAATGTCTTTTTTCTGCTCATAAAAAGAGCAGAGAACGAGTCTTAATTGTTCTGTGCATCAAACATACCTCATACATTTATAATTTTAGGACTGTATAATGCTTGTGCTTTTAGAACAAAAGAACCAGACACTGGCATTGGATCAAATCTGACAGGATTTATTCCTCTCAGCATGCTGGATGCTACATCCTACATCCTTCATGTTCCAGCACCAAGTGCTCCAGTTGCTACTCATAATCAGAAGACAGCTCCTAGGGCACCTTTGAAGAAACCTTCCAACTCCAAGTGGTCCAGCATTTCAGACTGTTCCACACAAGATACTAATTAAACCTGGAATTTCTCAGGATTTAGAAACTGGACAACAAGTGTTATTGTTATCTTGTTTGACCATTTTCCAAATTATACTGGGCCCTTACCAAAGTATTATTTATCCCAAATCAGCTGGAAGAAACCTTAAGATAACAACACCCTATTTCCTTTAAGGGGGTTGGGTAGGTTTTTGGTTGCTTTCTTGGGCTATAGTGGGTTATTTTCAATGAGAGTTGGTTACAATTTATTGGTCTTATTTAGAGAGAAAACAAGGTTGGGAGACAAGGGTGTCTCTCTTTTTGTTTATTTTCCATTCTTAGATTTGGAGATAGAAGTTGAAAAGAAAGAAGCGGGGATATAGAAATATATAGGGAAGAAAGAACAAAAAGTAAGATTAGTGAGACTATTCCTCCACTTACTGTCTTATTTGTTACTCATAAGGTTACTTTTAATTCACTGGTATAAAATTTAGTATATAGATGCAAAATAACTTTAATTTTAGAATCAGTGGTATAGAATTCAAATTTAATATTCTTCTTCACACACACATTATCTATCTATATCAAGTTTACTTCCAATACTTTGAAAGTGCAATTGCATGTTGTTTAGGATAACTACGTAATACAAGTTAATTGTTAGTTGTTCAAATCATGGCCACATAAATTACTAGTCTATTTTTATCACAAGAAGATATATATCTTAGGAGCAATAGGTAGATAGGATTCTATAGAAATATAAGGTAAAAAAGTTAGAAAGGGTCTTCACAAACCTCAGAGACATGCATAATATGGCACTTAAGATGTTTTTATTATTTTATAGATTCACTGACAATGAGACAGATTAACTCTTGGCAACACCCAGCCTACCTCATAGAGGATGATGAGCATCAAAGAACCTCCTTATGGAGATGACTTCAAATGTCACGAACAAGCCCCTGGGGAAAGTGTCCTCATTTCTACCACAGACTGAATTCTGCCTAAAAAAGGGCAAGCCTGGATGCAGGCAGAGTGGATGGCCTACCTCCGCCAAGACAGTGTAAGCAAATCCTCAATAATTCCTGCCTCACAAATATGTCTCTTAGATATATTGGGCCAGAAGGCTGAAGATGATGCTCCAAAGTTATAGACAGTTGTGGATGACTGCTCATGTAGCAAACTGCCTCTATCATCTTTTCATTTTGGAGGTTGATATTCTGTACCTCCTGTATACTCAGGTAATTAATTTATTTCTTTTTAGTCTCTGATAGGGTTGATGACCAGATAGTTTAGTTTTACAATTAAGCTTAATTGTTTATGGGTTAAGATGGTTTTAGGTCTAAATAGATGTTTTAAGTTTAAAATGACGAGATATGATAGCTATTTATTTACATTCAGAATTTTAGATGCACCAAGATAGTAAAGATGTTCTCTTCAAGGCTGCTAAAAACAAATAGCCAAAACATTAAGAATGTAACATTTATATAATTCTTAATTGTTTCATGGTTCTTCTTGATTAAAGGTAGTTTATTGAAAATGTGTGTAATAATATAAATGTATATGTGAATTTTTTAAAAAGTAATAAAAATGAAAAAATGGGCAAAGAGTGCTGGGGACAATGGAAACCACATTCAGTGTTGATGAGATTTCAAATTGGTGAATTTTTTGCCACTATGGAGATCAGTATGGAGAATTCTGGAAAAGCTAAAAGTAACTCTTCCATATGATCTAGATATACCACTTTTGACCTATGTCAAGTTGATATCTTATTCCGAGATATTTGCTCAGACTTGTGAATTTCTGCTTTATTTATAATAGTGTTGTGAGGAGTCTAAAATAGAAGACCACTCAGTCTATAGCCAATTGAAACTCTTCATCCCAGCTGGCTGTGACAATACTCTGGTAATCAGGGCCTAAGTGGAGCCTCAAGCATTTAAAGCAAAGTAGACATCTTGTTTTTCTCAGAAGATTCAGGCAAGATTTTGCATAAGTGAGCAACTATAACAGAATCCCCAATACATAATCTGGGGCCCTTGACCTCAGTTTCTGGAATATAGTTGGATATTTTCCCATGAAATTCCTTATCAAGGAGGTCAAATTCTAGTCGAACATACAAAGGCAAGAAAATAATATGACAGAGCCTCTGCACCATCATTCCCTGTCACACTAGTAAATGGATACAACTTACTTAAATACTAACAAATACATAATGTAAAAGTATTGCATATATATGGAATACTAAAGAAAAATAAAATCATAAAATGTAAAAGGAAATGGATGAAATTAGAAAAGATCATATTGGGTGAGCTTATTAGGGTTCAAGAATAGCCAACCACACACTACTGGACTACTGGAATACCAGATGCAGACTGATGGAAGTTTATGGAATGCTGAACAAATCCTGACTAGACAGAGACACAGTCTGGCCTTGGGTGCCAGACTAATGCCTGCTTATATCTAAGGCAGGGCTTTTAAAAAAAAAATGTGACCAGGTTACAAAAAGGTAACCAGGTGGGAAGCAAGGAAATGGAAGTGTCACATCATTTTAACAAGCTAAATGCAAGAAAAATAAATTTTGTTCCAAGTACATTGTATCTAGGTAGCTAGATAAAGCATGTTAAGCTCTGTCTTGGCTTGTGGACTTTCCAGTTCCCCACTGTTCTGGGAGAAAGGAACACAGTAGAGTGTTCTGATTTTGTTTAAGAAGAACAAAAACTTTTATTTCAAGAGGAACATTAAACAGTATTGAATTATAAGTAAAAAGCTATTCAAGTTCTCTGGCAAGCAGAGCCTGAGACCCAGAAATTAATTTCATCCTATGATACAAGTGGAGTAGTAGAAACGAAATGGCTTATGATATGCTAAACATGAAGGCAGCTGTTGACAGAGGAGCTACAGTTACACTAAGAACTAAATTGGGTCTCAATGGAGATACTATAGCTACGCAAAAAAGTTTAAGCAGGTTATAACTTGGTAACCCAGACCCAGAAAGACAAAAGTCACATTCTTCTATCATCTGATGCTCCTAGATCTAACCCTTCAGAGTACCTAAAAAGAAAACAAAACTGCATAAATGTAAGTCTCTGTGTAAATATACACATGTAGTTTAAATAAAAGTCTCATCTCTCACTTGACAATCATCCCTTACAGAAGCCTGAACACCAAATATGAGAAGCCCTGTTTCAGTTGTTGGTCAGAGTTGGCAAGAGACTACTAAATATCATAGGCTATTGTTACTGTTATTGATGGCCTCAGAGGGGCAAAAGTTAAGTAAGGTCCTATTGTTGAGGACACCATGCACTTCAGACATAATAACAAGATTGAAACTGATTTGAAAGCTTCCTCACTGAAAAGTAGAGTTTATGGTACCAGAGGTTCCAGGCCAGCTTTCTAAGAAGGGAAGAAACCAATAGTCTAACTCAGCTATGAAACCTGTCTTTTTTGAATTCTTTGCTGTTAAAAGACACCATTAACAAGGCAACTTTTTTTTTAAAAGAGACCATATAATTGGGGCTGGATTAGAGTTTCCGAGGCTTAGTCCATTGTCATCATAGTGGGAAGCATGGAATTGTGCAGGCAGACACGGTGCTTAAGGAGCAGAGTTCTACATCTCAATCTGCAGGCAGTAGAAGGAGATTGTCCTACTGGGTTGAGCCACAGTATATATGGGGCATCAAAGCCCACCTCTATAGTGACACACTTTATCCAGCAAGGCCACATCTATTCCAACAGTCACATGTCCTAATAGTGCCACTCTTTATGGCCGTATAGGGCCCAATTATATTCAAACAGCCACATTCCACTCTTTGGCCCCCATAGACTTATAACTATATCATAATGCAAAATACATTTAGTCCAACTTGCAAAATCCCCATATTGTACAAAACTCCCAAACTTGGTAATAAAGTCCAAAGTTTAAAGTCTCTTTTGAGACTCATACAATTTCTTAACTGTAATCCCCCATAAAATCAAAATCAAAAAGATCACATACTTCCAACATATAATGGCATAGAATACACATTAACATTACAAATTTGAGGAAAAATAACATAGTAATGAAATACTGTACCAAACCAAGACTGAAGACCAGCTGGGCATGCTCCTGCTATAATCATCTTAAACTTTTCACATGACAACAGCTCCTCCATTGAGACCTACTTCAGTTCTAGCATAACTGGGACTCCTCTGCTAACATCAGCTATAGCTCTTAGAATATCAGGAGCCTTTTTGCCTCAAAGTCTCCATTTTAATCAGAAGGTGAGATTAAGTTCACGTTTTCAGCCTCTACCTGCCTGGGAGCTTGAATAACATTATACTTACAATTCAATACCTGTTGAACACTCTGATTAAATTAATGGCTTATGTTCTACTTAAACAAAATCATAATGCCCTGGTTTGTTTCCTTCTCCTGAAATGGTGTGGGACTGAAAAAACCTAAGCTAGTATCCTAGCTAATGAGCTTGGATGGCTTTATCTAGCCACCTGGGTACATTATGCTTAGAACAAAATCTATCCTTCTTATGTTTAGCTAGTCAAAGTGATCTAATGCTGCCCTACCTAGTGCTTCCCACCTGGTTAGCTGGTTGTTATCTGGTTATACTTTTTCTTACAAAAAGATTGACTTAGAGACAGACCTGAGTCAAGGTCTGATTCCTGAATTCCAACTACAGCCCTGACCTATCAGTTCTTGCTCAGGGCTCAAATAAACTTCCATCAATCTGAGTCTGGTATTTGAGTGGTCAGTGTGTGGCTATTCTTGAACCATAACACTCCAAACTCGACATCTCCATATCTGATGCTAAAATATTCTTCAGATATCCAACTCCTTTCAGTTTTGTTGATTGTCACTCCCTGTTAACAGCTTTTCTCAGCAAGTATCCCATTGCTATGGCACCTCTTAACATAAAGTCACACTTGGCAATTTCTTCTGCTTGCTGGGACATGGACCACTTTTTCCTATTTTCAATGGTATCCTTCAATGACTAAGCTTTGCTGCCCTGAAACTTGTTTTATAGATCAGACTGACCTTGAATTCAGAGATCTGCATGATTCTATCCTGAGTGCTGGGGTTAAAGGCATGTACCACTAGGCCTTGGCCTAAACTGTTTTTAATTCCTGTTCCCAGTATGGAAACTTAGCTGAGTGGGATCTTACCCTGAGATAACCACTCCCTTTATTCTGTTTAATATCTTTATTGTTTTTATCTCCTTTAACATGGGATTTAGCTCCATTCTACTTCTGGTGTCCTTTTTCTCTTTGAGCATATATTTTGTATTTTTCCTTGTTCAGTTTACTCCTTTTCATCAAAATACTCTTCATAAAGGTGAACATTAGTAACCACACGACAGGCTATGTTAGCCTGTTATGAGATTTCCATTTTCAATGCAATTAATCTAAATCTCTTTACCCTCAGGCAGACTCCTCAGACAAGAGCAAAGAGCATCCATGTTCTTCAACAAAATATTAGAAGAACGATCTCTAGGCAATGGACTAGAATTTGTCTCTTCTGAGACTCCTTGAGCAAGGCTCCCACAGTTGAAATCACCCTTATCACCACTGTCTCTCATGTTACTATTAATAAGGACCAATAAACCCAATTTAAGGCATTTCACTGCTTTCCTAATCCAAAGTCCCCAAATCCACATTCCTCTGAAAAGAAGCATTGTCAAGTCTATCACAGAAATACTCTCTTCCCTGGTATCAACTTCTGCTTTAGTTTGGGTTTTATTGCTGTGAAGAGACACCATGACCAAGTTAACTCTTATAAAAGAAACTGTTTAATTGGGGATAGATTATATTTACAGAGGTTTAGTCCATTACCATTTTGATGGGAAGTATGGCAGTGTGCAGGGAGACATGGTGCTGGAGGAGCCCAGAGTTCTACATCTTGACCCAAAGGAGACAGTCCTGTTGAGTGAGGATTGAGCATATATGAGATATCAAAGTCCACCTCCACAATGACACACTTCCTCCTACAAGGTTAAAGATACTCCAACAAGGCTACACCTCATAATAGTGCTACTCTCTATGGGCTTATGTGGACCAATTACATTCAAACTACCTCAACACCTAAAAACTACAATAACCAAACCAGCATGGCACTATAACCCTAAGAATCCTAAAGATGCAATAAAAGCATGTGTATCTTGGGGGTTACGAGTACCTCTCTAATTGTATATAAGACCCACATAGCAAGTGATAAACAATGCTATTGGTAACCTAGCAAACTATCCAGAACTAGTGAAGCAGTCGTCTTAAAAGAACCTGCCCTTGCTCTCTGTATTGACTATCCATCTTAGCTAAGGTCTTATTTCTGTGAAAAGACATTATGTGTAAAGCAACACTTAATAAGAACTTCACTTATTTGGGGCTGGCTTACAGTTTTAGAAGATTAGTCCATTATCATCACTGCCAGCAGCATGGGAACAT
The DNA here is from genome assembly GCF_964271855.1 of Acomys minous. Classification (NCBI taxonomy): domain Eukaryota; kingdom Metazoa; phylum Chordata; class Mammalia; order Rodentia; family Muridae; genus Acomys; species Acomys minous. The sequence continues at coordinate 71,889,807 of NC_140483.1, read as the reverse complement.
GCAGGCAGACATGGTACTGGAGGAACTGAGTATTCTACATTTTGATCTAAAGGCAGCAAGTAGAAGATTGGCTAAACACTGGACATAGCTTGACTTATGTATATGAGACTTCAAAGCCCACCTCCACAGTGACATACTTCCTCTAACAAGACCACACCACTACAACAAGGCCACACCTCCTAACAGTACCACTTCTTATGTCCAAGCATTCAAACATTTCAATATATGGGGACCATACCTATTCAAACCATAGCACAATCTGTCTAAATTATGCCATTTCTCCTGTATATGTGTGAGTGTATGTGTTCCACCATTTATTTATTTATATAATCACTTTACATCCTGATCCATGACCCTCCTTTTTCTCTTCCCTTTCCCACTCCCACATCACCCTCTCCTCATTCCTTCTCTCTCCTTCCTCCTAGAAAAGTGGAAGGCCCCAATTTATACCAATCCACCCACCATAGTATCTCAAGTCATGAGAGGACTAACCATATCCCCTAGCCCAGTTAGGGGAATGTGATCCAGCAGTTGGTAGCAAATTCATAGACAACTGCTTCTCCTATTGTTAGGGGACCCACATGAAGACAAAACTGCACATTTACAATGTATGTATGTATGTATCTATGTATGTACGTATGTACATATATATGCATGCATGTATGTATACATACAAATGTATATATAGGTGGCCTAGATTCTCTGCATAAAAGCTCCTTGTTGGTGGTTTAGTCTCTGTGAGCTACCAACAAACCAGGTTAGATTACTCTGTAGGTCTTCTTGTGGTGACCTTGACCCCTCTGAATACCTCTATTTTTCTACCCAGTCTACTACACTTCCTGATCTCAGCCCATTGATTGGCCTTGGGTCTCTATATCTGTCCCATAAGCTATTGGACAAAGCCTCAAGAAGACAATTATGTTAGACTCTTGTCTACAAACATAGTAGAGTATCTTTAATAGTAACAGTTGTTGGCTCTCTCCCATGGGGTGAGTCTCAAGCTGGGCCATTCCTGGTTTGACATTCTCTGAATCTCTGTTCCATCTTTGTCCTTACACTTTTTGCAGATAAGATACATTTTAGGTTGAAGGTTTTATGTGTGGATTGCTTTCCCTTTGCCTCTGCTGAGAGTCCCACCTGGCTACAAGAGTTTCTGACTGGCTGCCACTATTTGAAGTCTTAGCTGATGTCACCACCATAGACTTCCAAGAGCTGATCCTGTCTTAGAGATGCTCCTCATTTTTGTACTCTACCACAGTTCTTCTCCTTGCTCCTTGTCTTTTTGCCAATCTGATCCCCACTCTCCTATTCCTCCCCACCCCATCTCCCACCCAATTCCCTTGCTCTGTCTACTTCAGACATCTATCATATTTACTGTTTGTAGTGAGACTGAATTTTCTTCATTTGGGCTCTCCTTGGCTTCTTTGAGTCTGTGGATAGTGGTATGGTTGTCCTGTATTATATGGTTAATATCCACTTTCTTTGTTTTTGAAGTTGGCTTCAATCCATGGTAGTCTGACAGAATATAAGGAATTACTTCAATTTTCTTCTATTAGTTGAGGTTGCTATTTGTGCCCACTATATTTTCAGGTGAAATGTCCTGTAGATGTTAAACAAGTTTATTTGAGTCATAATGTCAGTTAGTTTCATTATTTATCAGTTGAGTTCTGTTACAGTGAGCTGTCTAGTGATGAGAGTAAGGTGTTGAAATGTATAAGGTTCAATGTATGAGTTAAGTGTTACTAATGTTTCATTTATGAATTTGTGTGCCCATTAGCAACATGGCTGGATAAAAAATTAAGTCAAAAATTCAGTAACCTTCATATATACAAAAGACATCCATGCAGAGGAAGAAATTAGGTAAACTATAACAAAAGCAATTTACAGATTCAATGCAATCCCCATCAAAATATCTACACAACATTTTAAAGACATTGAAAGATCAATTCTCAGCTTCATTTGGAAAAAAAACCAAAACAGAATAGCTAAAACAATCCTGTACAATAAAAGTTCCTCTGGAGAAAACTCCATAACTGATCTCAAGCTGTACTATAGAGCAACAATAATTAAGACAACATGGTACTGCCACAGCAATATGCTGATTGATCAATGGAATTGAATCAAAGACCCAGAATCTAATCCACGCACATATGGGCACTTAATTTTTGACAAAGAAGCCAAATCTGTTCAATGGAATAGGATAGCATCTTTAACCAATGGTGCAGGTCTAACTGGATGTCTACATGTAAAAAAAAAATGCAATTAGACCACATTTATCACCATGGAAAAAACTCCAGTACAAATGGATTAAAGACCTCAACATAAAACCAGAGACACTAGATCAGTTGGAAGATAATGTGGGGAAAAGGAAGAGTCTTGAATACATTGGCAGAGGAGACAACTTCCTGAACAGAACTCCAACAGCCCAGTGCTGAATGTCAACAACCAATAAATGAGACCTCATGAGGCTGAGAAGCTTCTGTAAAGCAAAAGATACTGTCAACAGAACAAAGCAACAATGCACAGCCTGGGAAAAGATCTTCACCAACCCTACATCTGACAAATGGCTAATATCCAAAATATATAAAGAACTCAAGAAACTAAAACCACCGAACCCAATAACCCAATTAAGAAAAGGGGGTGGGAACTAAACAGAGCATTCTTTACAGAGGAATATCAAATGGATAAGAAACACTTAAAGAAATGCTCAAAGTCTTTAGTCATCAGAGAAATGCAAATGACTCTGAGATTCCATCTTACTCCCATCACAATGGGCAAGATCAAAAACTCAAGGGACAGCACATGCATTTCTCTGATGACTAAAGACTTTGAGCATTTCCTCATATATTTGGATATTAGACCTTTGTCAGATTTAGGATTAGTGAAGATCTTTTCCCAGTCTGTAGGCTGTTTATTGTTTATTGTATAGGATTGTTCTGTTGACAGTGTCTCCTGCCTTACAGAAGATTCTCAGCCTCATGAGGGCCCATTTATTAATTGTTGACCTTAAGGCCTGGGATGTTGTTCTGTTCAGGAAGTTGTCTCCTGTGCCAATGTGTTCCAGGCTCTTCTCCACTTGTTCCTCTAACTGATTTAATGTCTCTGGTTTTATGTTGAGGCCTTTAATCCACTTGGAGTTGAGTTTTGTGTATAGTGACAAAAAGGGGTCTAATTGCATTTTTTACATGTAGACATCCAGTTACACCAGCACCATTTGTTGAAGATGCTATTGTTTTTCCATTGAATAGATTTGGCTTCTTTGTCAAAAATCAAGTCACCAAATTTCTGTGGATTCATCTCTGGGTCTTCAATTCAATTCCATTGATCCACCAGCCTATTGCTCTGCCAGTACCATGCTGTTTTAATTACTGTTACTCTATACTACAGCTTGAGATCTGGTATGAAAAATTCTTCTGGAGGATCGTTTATTGTATAGGATTGTTTCTGCTATTCTGGGTTATTTGTTTTTCCATATGAAGTTGAGAATTGATCTTTCAATACCTTCCAAATATTGTGGAGGTATTTTGATAGGGATTGCATTGAATCTGTAAACTGCTTTTGGTAAGATGGCCATTTTTACTATGTTAATTCTCCTGATCCATGAACAAGGTAGATCCCTCCATCTTCTGATGTCATCCTCAATCTCTTTCTTCAGAGATTTAAAGTTTTTTTTTCAAATAAGTCCTTAACTTGCTTGGTTAAAGTTACTCCTTGATATTTTATATTGTTTGTGGCTACCGTGAAGGATGTAGCTTTTTTAATTTCTTCCTCTGCATGTTTGTCATTTGTATATAGGAAAGCTACTGACATTTTGAGTTAATTTTGTATCCAGCCAATTTGTTGAAAGTGTTTATGATCTGTAGGAGTTTTCTGGTGGAATTTTGGTGGTCACTTATGTACACAATTGTATCATCTGCAAAGAGGGGTAATTTGACTTCTTCCTTTCCCATTTGGATCCCCTTGATCTCCTTTTGATGTCTTATTGCTGTGGCTAGAACTTCAAGAACTATATTGAAGAGATATGGAGAAAGTGGGCAGCCTTGTCTGGTCCCTGATTTTAGAGGGATTTCCTTGAGTATCTCTACATTTAATTTAATGTTGGCTATTGGTTAGCTGTATATAGCCTTTATTATGTTTAGGTATGTGCCTTGTATTCCCGATCTCTCCAGAACTTTAACATGAATAGGTGTTGGATTTTGTCAAGTGCTTTTTCTGCATATAAGGAGATGATCATGTGGTTTTCTCTTTCAGTTTGTTTATATGGTGGATTACATTGATGGATTTCGGTATGTTAAACCATCCCTTGTCTGAAGCCTACCTTGTCATGGTGAATGATGTCTTTGATATTCTGTTGTATTCATTTTGCGAGCATTTTATTGAGTATTTTTGTGTCAATGTTCATAAGAGAAATTGGTCTGAAATTCTCTTTTTTTGTTGGGTCTTTGTGGGGTTTGGTATCAATGTGACCATGGCCTCATAGAAGGAATTTGGTAATGTTCCATCTATTTCTATCTTTTGGAATAGCTTGAAGAGCATCGGTATTAGTTCCTCTTTGGAGGACTGTTAGCATTCTGTCCTGAAGCCATCTGGCCCTAGAATTTTTTTGGTTGGGAGAATATCAATGGTTACTTCTATTTCTATAGGTGAAATAGGGCCATTTAATTTGTTTATATGATCTTGATTCAATTTTGGTAAATGGAATCGGTTGAGAAAATTGTCCCTTTCCCTTAGATTTTCAAATTTTGTGGCATAAATGCCTTTAAAGTAGGTTCTTAGGATTCTTTTCCCCAACCTTTTACTCTGAGGCATGGCTGTCCTTGCAGTTGAGATGTGTTTCTTGAATGCAGAAGAATGTTGGGTTATGTTTATGCATCCACTCAGTTAGTCTGTGGCTTTTTATTGGAGAATTGACACCATTGATGTTGAGAGATATTAATGACTAGTGACTGCTAAGACCCTTCATTTTTGCTGTTTGTTACAGTCAAGATTCTGTGAGGTTGTGATTTGGCAATGGTGTAGTTATCTATTTCTTATGTAGTTTTGGCTGTAATTTGACACATTGGGGGTGGAGTTTTCCTTGTAGTAACTTCTTAAAGCCAGGTTTGTGGATAGGTACTGTTTGGATTTGTTTTTGTCATGGAATATCTTGTTTTCTTCGTCTATAGTTATTGATAGTTTTGATGGATATAGTAATCTTGCTTGGCATCTGTGTTCTCATAGCATTTGCAAGACCTCTGTCGAGGCCCTCTGGCTTTCATGGTTTCTGCTGAGAAGTCGGGAGTAATTCTGATAGGTTTGCCACTGTATGCTACTCAGCTTTTTTCTCTTGCCACTTTTAATATTTATTCCTTGTTCTGTATATTTGTGTTTTTATTATTATGTGGTGGGAAGATTTTCTTTTCTGGTATTCTATTTGGTGTTCTGTAGGCCTCTTGTATGCTCATATGCATCTCCTTCTTCAAATTTAGGAAATTTTCGTCTATAATTCTGTTAAAGATATTTTCTGGGCTGTGGAATCAGGTGTCCTCTCTTTCCTCAATATCTATTATTCTCAAGTTTCATCTTTTTATGCTGTCCTTGATTTCTTGGATGTTCTGTGTCAGGAACTTTTCAGATTCAGCATTTTATTTGATGGATGTTTCCAGTTCTATGATTGTATCTTCAAGTCCCAATATTCCTCCATTTCTTGCATTCTGTTAGATAAGGTTACCTCTGAGATGCTTGCTTTCTTCTCTGATGCCTCTCAATCATGTTTTTCTTCTGTGTGTTCCTTTATCATAGCTTCCATTTTTATCTTCAGGTCTTGAACTGTTTTAATGACTTGCTTCATATGATTATCTGTATTTTTCTGAAATTCTTCTAGTGCTTCTTTATATGACTCTTTTAAATCTTCAGCCCTCTTGTTTGCCTTCTCCTGCAGTTGTTTACAGATTTTATTCGTTTCTTCCATTATCTTCTTCCTTACTAAGGACTTAAGGTTATTTTCTTATATTTTGATTGTCTTTGGGTTCTCTGGTTTGTTTTCATTGGGATTGCTGGCATCTGGAGATGCCAAACTGTTTTGGGTTTTGTTAGCATTCTTTTGTTTTCCTCTTGTCATTTTGGTGTCTCTGATGTTGGAATGTAACTTCTAGTGCCCTTCACTGGTTAAGAGTGGATAGTTGATGACTGATTATAGGTCGGGTGCCCTTGCCTGTGGGATTCAGGGTATATTTCCCTGGAACAGGCAGGTGATCTGGTTTCCACTTCTGGAGATTTTTCTCTACACCTTAAACTCCAGATTGAGTCAGCCAGAGTAGGTTTCTGTTTGGACACATTTACCTTACTGCTGTAATATAGATCAGCAGTTATGGGACCTAGAACAAGGTCAGCACACAAGCACTCTGTTTGGGTAGGTTGGTTCCAGCTGCTTGTCCTTCCTGTTGCTTTGTAGCCAAGACCCCAGATGGATCAGTTCTTCTTGGCTGTAACTGTCTTTTAGCTCTGCCTCTATACCCTGCAGAAGTGTCCACCCTCTCCCAGGAACATGAGAGATCCTGACAGGCCTGTGGGAGCTGAACCAGCTAGGTTCTGTCTATTGGAGAGTGCAGGATGAGTGCTCAGCGGACCAGAGACAATACAGTCAGACCACTGGCAGGCTCCAAGGTGCCTGCACTTTCTGTGACCCTGTAAACCAGGACACTCAGAGATCCCTCTAGGTCAGTGATTAGACACTGCAGGCACACCCACATCTCCAGATAGTGTGGGAGATCCTGCCGGGCCTGTCTGTTTGAGAGTGCAGGATCAGTGCATGGTGGGCCAGAGACAATACAGTTTCAGACCACTCGCAGGCTCCAAGGTGCCTGCACTTTCCATGACCCTGTAAGCCAGGCTACTCAGAAATCCATCTAGGTCAGCGATTAGAAACTACAGGCACATCCCACATCTCCCAATAGTGTGGGAGATCCATCTGGGCCTGTGGGAGCAGTCCAAGCTGGTTTGTAACTGTCCCTGTTTGCAGGTTCAGTCCTTTGTGTCCGGCTTTAGACTAGGCCGAGGATGGCCCACGAGCTGCAAGCCCACTTTAGCTGGTTTTGGTGGGCCCTGTTGCCTGTGTTTCCAATTGGCCTGGGCGGGTGACCTCTGCAGTTTGGCATGGGGTGGGTGGAGGGATCCAAGGGCAGTTTCACCCTATTCCCTGAGACTCCTCAGGCCGGGGGCCCCAGAATACCATCTCCCCAGAGAGGGAGTTTGTGGTTTATATGCCAGCTGCAGCATGCATGTGGGTTTAGCACCTCCTGGCTGTTGTTTGTCCCAGCGCTAGGCTTACCAGTGGTCTGTGAAGTTTGGGACCCCACTCACCTACAGTTCTCAAAAAACAGCAGTCTGTGGTGCCATTCAAGTCCCTGGTCTCCTCGCTGTAGATCAGATAAGGTGCATACTAGCTGACGCCAATTTGGAACCTTGCTATCTTTTTTTATTAACTTTGGTTGATAAAATTAGTAAATAAATTAAAAAATAAAGTCTATTTTATTAGATACTAGAAGTATTTTGGGTCAGTTTCCTTTTAAAACTTGTCTCAGTCCTGTAATTTGAGGAAATGACTATCTTTGTTGCTGAGGTGTGTTTTGTGTAAACAGCAGAATGATGGGTCCTGTTTTCTCATCCACTCTGCTAGCCTGTGTCTTTTTATTGGGGCATTGAGCCCATTTATATAAATATATATTGATTACCAGTGGTTGCTTCTGTTACTGTGAGATAGGAGACTTTAGTATGTGTGTTTGTGTGTGATTCCCTTCTTTTGTTTTTGATACTGTGGAATTATTTATTTCCTGTGTCTTCTTGGGTGTAGTTAACCACTTTGTGTTGGGTTTCTCCTGTTATTTTCTGTAGGACTGGATTTTTGGAGACATGTTGCTTAAATTTGGTTTCATCTTAAAATGTTTTGTTTTCTCTATGGTGAGTGAGAGTTTTGGTGCATATAGCAGTCTAGGTTGGCATCTGTGGTCTCTTAGGAACTGCAAGCATTCTTTCTAGGCCCTTTTATCATTCAGAGTTTCTCTTGTAAAGTCTGGTGTAATTCTTATATGTTGCTTTTGTATGCTATTTGGCTTTTTTCCATGCTGCTTTAATATTCTTTCTTTGTTCTGTAGAGTTAGTGTTTTGATTATTATGTGGCTGAGGATTTTCTGTTCTGTTCTAATATAAGTGGTGTTCTGTAAACTTCTTGAATGTTTATAAGCATTTTTCTTCATGTTGAAGAAATTTCTTTCTATGATTTTGTTGAAAATATTTTCTAAAAAAAAGAAAAGAAAAATAAAATATTTTCTTATCCTTAGAGCTGGAACTGTTCACCTTCTTACAGTCCTATTATTCTTGAGTTATGTTTTTTCAGAGTATCCCATATTTCCTGGATATTTTCCATTTAGTATTTTCTTTGATTGATGTATCAATTTATTCTCTCATGTCTTCTATGCCTGCAATTCTTTCTTCTATCTTTTTAAATTTGTTGGTAGTGTTCACATCTGTTTTGCTGGTTCTCTCCCTGGGTTTTCCATCTCCCAGAATCCCTCACTTTGTGTTTTTTTTTTAATTGTTTGTACTTCATTTTCAGGTCTTGGACAGTTTTATTCATCTCCTTTACCTGTTGAATTGTATTTTCCTATTTATGTTAAGAGATTTATTCACTTCTTCAAAGGCCTTTACCTCTCTCATTTTATTTTCATGTATTTCTTTAAAGGATTTATTCATTTCCTCTTTAAATGTCTCTGTCTTTATAAACTTTAATTCAAGATCATTCTCTTGTACTTCAGTTATGTTATAGTATCCAGGCCATGCTGTGGTAGGTTTGATGTACTCTGCAGGTGTTACATTGTTCTATCTTTTCTTGTTTGTGATCTTACACTATACTTTAGACATTTGGCTATCCTAATTGTTCCTGTTTGACGTTGTAGTGGCCAGCTTGGTAAGCAAAGGTAGAGCTCCTGGATGAAGCTCTGGTATCTGCCTTGGTCACTGAGGGGGGGAGTGGGCAAAAATGGGAATCAGGACAGTGAAAACAAAGGAGGTGGCTGTTGTTTTCTCTTCTTCCACTGGACAACTACTTTCTTTCTTTCTTCTTGTTTCTCTGTTTCCCTTTTTTCCTTCTTCTTTGTCTTCTTTCCTTCCTTCATTTTTTATATTTTGTATTTTTGTCTCTCTTTTTGTTGTTTTTGTTCTTGGTGTTGTTGTTGTTGGTAGTGGTGGTGGTATTTTTTTGGAAGACAGTGTCTCATGTAGGCCTGCATGGTCTGGTACTATATTTTTTTAGTTAAAATTATTTTATGAAGATATCCAAAATGGCAGCACCAATCACACACTGCATCTGATTAACAGGAAAACCTGGACTTCCCAGTAACCTAAAGATCAAACTGAGAGCTACAAAATACCAGTGCTGCTGATTCCCAGGCAGTGACTTCATGGGAGGAATGTTTAGGCCTGCTAAAACCAGAGACAACTGGATAACTAGAGGAGAGTGCAAGAAGACTAGCAAAAAAACTGAGAGCCACACAACAACACAGGAAACCAGTGGTCTTTTCACAGCAAGCCCTGCAGATATGAACATGCGTGAAGTGCAAGGAGACTTTAAATTGGAGATGATGAAAATGATAGAAGCTCTGAAAGAGGAAAATAAACCACTCAAAGAAACACAGGAAAATACATTCAAACAGATGAAGGAAATGAGTAAATCCTATAAGGAATTATAGGAAAATTCATCCAAAGAGATGAAGGAAATGAATAAAACCTATGAAGAATTACAGAAGAATACATGCAAACAGATAAAGGAATTGAATAAATCCTATAAAGAATTACAGGAAAATTCAATCAAATGGGAGAAAGAAGTGAATAAGACTATTCTAGACCTAAAAGGGAATTAGAAGCAACAAAGAAAGCACAAGCTGAGGCAATCTTAGAGTTGGAAATCATAGGGAAGAGAACAGAAACTACAGACACAAGCCTTGCCAACCAAATCCAAGAAATGAAAGAGAGAATCTCAAGTGTGGAAGATACAATTGAAGGTATTGATATATCAGTCAAATAAAATGTTAAAACTAAAAAGTTCCTGAGACAAAACACCCAAGAAATCTGAGACACTATAAAAAGGCAAAATCTAAAAATAATAGGAATAGAGGAAGGAAAAGACTCCAAGCTTCATGGCCCAGGAAACATTTTTAACAAAATCAAAGAAGAAAACTTCCCCAACCTAAAGAAAGAAATGTCCATAAACGTATAAGCCTATAGAACACCAAGTAGATTTGACCAGAAAAGAAATTCCTCCCATCACATAATAATTAAAACATCAAATGACCAGAACAAAGAAAGACTATTAAAAGATGCAAGAGAAAACGACCAAGTCACATATAAAGGCAAACCCATCAGAATTGTACCTGATTTCTCAACAGAGACTATTAAAGCTAGAAGGGCCTGGACAGAACTCATGCAAACATTAAGAAACCATAGATGCCAAATCAGATTACTATATGCAGCAAAACTTCTAATCACCTAGATGGAGAATACAAGATATTTCATGACAAAACCAAGTTTAATCAGTACTTAACCACAAATCCAGCCCTACAGGAGGAAAACACAAACTCAAGAAATCTAATTATACCCAGAAAAACATAGGAAATAAATAATTCAATATCCACAAATCTAAAACACAGAAATACACACACTGCACTACCACCAACATCAAGACAAAAGGAAATAACAAGCACTGGTCATTAATATCTTTTAACACCAATGGCCTCAACTCCCCAGTGAAAAGACACAGGCTGATAGAATGTGTGTGAAAACAGCATCCATCATTCTGCTGCATACAAGAAACACACCTCAGCAATAAAGATAGGCACTACCTCAGAATAAAAGGTTGGAAAACTGTATACTTGGTCACAAAAGAAACCTAAACAGATATAAGAAAATTGAAATATTACCTTGCATCTTATCAGATCACCATGGACTATAGCTGGAATTTAACAACAGAGGAAACAACCAAAAGACTACAAACTTATGGAAACTGAACAACTCCCTACTTAATGACATCTGGGTAAAGGATGAAACAAATTTAAAAGAAATTTAAAACTTCCTAGAATTCAATGAAACTGAGGATACAGCATACCCAATTTTATGGGACACTGTGAAAACAGTGCTAAGAGGGAAGTTCATAGCACTATGTACCTTGTAAAGAAACTGTAGAGATATCATACTAGCAACTTAACAACACAGCTGAAAGTTCTAGAACAAAATAAGCAGACACACCCAAGAGGAGTAGATGGCTGGAAAACATCAAACTCAGGGCTGAAATCAATAAATTGGAAAAAAGGAAAACAATTCAAAGAATCAAAGAAACCAAGAGCTGGTTCTCTGAGAAAATAAAAAAGATTGACAAACCTTTAGCCAAACTAAAAGGTACAGAGAGAGTATTCAAATCAACAAAATCATAAATAAAAAGGGGACAATAAGACAAACACTGAGGAAATCCAAAGAATCATAAGGTCTCACTTCAAAAGCCTATATGCCACAAAATTTGAAAACTTAAATGAAATGGACAATTTTCCTGATAACTACCAACTACCAATATTGAACCAAGATCAAGTAAACAAATTGAATAGTCCTATCAAACCTGAGGAAACAGGGATCGTTATAAAAAGTCTACCAACAAGAAAAACTACAAAAAACCCAGGACCAGATAGATTCAGCCCAGAATTCTATCTATCTTCAGAGAAGAGATAATAGCAATCCTCTTCAAACTGTTCTGTAAAATAGAAACAGAAGAAACATTATCAAATTGATTCTATAAGGCCACAGTCACCTTGATATCCAAACCACAGAAAGACTCAACAAAGAAAGAAAATTTCAGATTAATTTCTCTTAAGAACAATGATGCAAAAATATTCGATAAAATATTTGCATATGGTATTTAAGAACATATCAAAACTATCATTCACCATGACCAAGTAGACTTCTTACTAGGCCTGCAGGGGTGGTTCAATATATGGAACTCCATCAACATAATTCATTAGATAAGCAAAGTGAAAAAAAAGAAAACACATGATCATCTCCTTAGATTCTGAAAAAGCATTTGAAAAAATCGAACACCATTCATGTTAAAAGTCCTTGAGAGAGCAGGGATACAAGGCACATATCTCAACATAATAAAGGCAATATACAGCAAGCCTATATGCAGCATAAAACTAAACAGAGAGAAACTTAAATCAATTCCACTGAAATCAGACACAAGACAAACTGTCCACTATCTACGTATCTCTTCGATATAGTACTTGAAGTCCTAGCTAGAGCTATAAAACAACTAAAGGAGATCAAGGGGATACAAATTGGAAAAGAAGAAGTCAAAGTATCACTATTTGCTGATGATATGATACTATACATAAGTGACCTGAAATATTCTATCAAGGAATTCCTACAACTGATAAACATGTTCAGCAGAGTGGCTGGATAGAAAATAATTTTTTTAAAAAAATCAGTAGCCCTTCTGTGTACAAGTGGCAGATGGGCTGAGAAAGAAGTTAGGGAAACTACACCCTTTACAATAGCCACAAATAATATATAGTACCTTGGTGTAACTCTAACCAAGAAAGTGAAATATTTGTATGAAAAAAAACCTCCAAATCTCTGAAGAAAGAATTTGGTGAAAATTTCAGAAGATGGAAAGATCTTCCATCCTTATGGATCAGGATAATCAATATAGTGAAAATGGCCATCTTACCGAAAGCAATATACAGATTCAATTCAATTCCCATGAAAATACTCACACAATTCTTTATCAACCTTGAAAGATCAATTCTTAACTTTATATGGAAAAACAAAATACCAAGTATAGCTAAAATGATTCTTATAATAAAAGATCTTCTTGAGGATCTCCATCCTGGATCTCAAGCTGTACTATAGAGCAAGAGTAATAAAAACAGTATGGTACTGGTATAGAAATAGTTGATCAACAGAATCGAATCAAAGACCCAGAAATAAACCCACATACCTATGAACATTTGATTTTTTACAAAGAAGTCAAATCCAGACAATACAAAAAAGATAGCATCTTCAACAAATGTTGGTGGTTTAACTGGATGGCTACAAGTAGAAAAATGAAAATAGATCCATATCTATCACCCTGCAGAAAACTGAAGTACAAATGGAATAAAGACCTCAACAGAAAACCAGACACACTAATTCTGTTATAAGAAAAAGTGGGGAAGAGCCTTGAGCTCATCGGCACAGGAGACAACTTCCTGATCAAAACACCAACAGCTCAGGCCCTAAGATCAATCACTAATAAATTGGACCTTATGAAACAGAAAGGCTTGTGTAAGGCAGAGGACACTGTCAACAGAACAAAATGATGGCCTAGAGACTGGGTAAAGATCTTTGCCAACCCTACATCTGACCAAGGGCTAATATCCAAAATATATAAAGAACTCAAGAAGTTATGTACTACCAAACCAAATAATCCAATAAAAATGGGGTACAGAACTAATCAAAGAATTCTCAGCAGAGGAACATTGAATGGCTGAGAAACACTTAAAGAAATGCTCAACATCCCTAGTCACCAGGGAAAAGCAACTCAAAATGACTCTAAGATTCCATCTTATACCTATCTGAATGGCTAAGATAAAAAACTTGGGTGACAGAACACACTGGTAAGGATGTGGAGAAAAGGGAACATTCCTCAATTGCTGGTGGAAGTGCAAACTTGTGCAATCACTTTGGAAATCAATTTGATGCTTTCTCAAGAAATTGGGAATAATTTTACCTCATGACCCAGCCATACAACTCCTGGGAATATACCCAAAAAATGCTCCCTATACAACAAGGACAGTTGCTCAACTGCTCATAGCAGCTTTATTCATAGTAGCCAGAATCTGAAAACAAACTATATGTCCCTCAACTGAAGAACAGATAAAGAAACTGTTGTACATTTACATAAGGGAATACTATTCAGCTCTTAAAAACAAGGGAAACTTGAAATTTGCAGGCAAATGGTGGAACTGGAAAAGATCATCCTGACTGAGGTACCCAGATCCAGAAAGACAAACATGGTATATACTCACTCATAATCAGACATTAGCCACATAATACAGGATAACTAAACTACAAAATAGAGTTAGAACATCAACCAAGGACCATGTATGATATGGGCCTAGACCCACTGCTCAGATGGAGTAACACAGTCTCCTTGTGGACCCCACACGTGGAGAGTAGGAGCTTCTTCAGACATGCAATCTGGCCACCAAACGTAGATTACTTACCCCTGGTAAGATGGCATTGCCAGGCTACAGAGGAAGAGGTTACAGGGAATACAGATGAGACTTGTTAGGCTGAGGTCAAATTTTTGGAGAAGAGGGTTCCTCTTTCTAGGTAATAATGGAGGAAGGCAGAGGAGGTAAGGGAGGGAGGGAGAATAAGGAGAGAATGAGGGAGGGGGGTACAATCAGGATGTGAAGAATTTAAACTGCAGAACAAGCAGGTAACTTATATTGCTAATTCCATTATAAAGGAATAGCTCTGAGACTGGCTGAGGCATGAATGTCTAGGCATAGACAATGCTTCTTCTTGGCTACAGAACCCCTGTGAATTACTATTAGATGCCATTCTTCATATGGCATAAATGAAGATTTACAGACGTCTTTTTTTTTTTTTTTTTTTTTTTTTGCTCATACAAAGAGCAGAAACCCAGCCTTAAATGTTCTGTCCATCACTCATACCTTATACATTTATAAATTTAGGACTGTATAATGCTTGTGAGAAATTATATACTTTCAGAACAAAAGAACTGGACACTGACATTGGATCAGACCTGACAGAGAACTTTCCTCTCAGCTTGCTGGACACTAACATCCTTTATCCTTCATGTTCCAGCACCAAGTGCTTCAATTGTTGTTCCTCATCAGAAGAAGACAGCTCCTAGGACACTTTCAAAGAAAGCTTCCAACCCCAATTGGTCCAGCATTTCATACTATCCCACCTAGGACTCTAATTGAGCCTGGAATTTCTCAACATTTAGAGACTGGACCACAAATGCTATTCTTAGCTTGTTTTACCATTTCCCATATTTGGGGGAGGGGCTATTAAGTATTATTTGTCCCCAATCAGCCAGAAGAAACCTTAACAGAATGATGCGCCATTTCCTTTAAGGGAGTTTGGGTAAGTTTTTGGTCACTTTCTTGGGCTATAGAGGGATAAAATCAATGGGAGCTGGTTACAAAATATTATTGGTCTTATTTAGAAAAAAACAAAGTTAGACTCAGCAATGTCTCTCTTTTCCTTTATCTTTCATTCTTAGGTTTGGAGATATGGGTTGAAAAGAAAGAAGAGGGTATATAGAAATATATAGGGAAGATAGAACAAAAAGTAGATTAGTGAATCTACTCCTCAACTTAATGCTTCAATTGTCACTCACAAGATTATTTTTAATTCACTGGTATAGAATTTTGTATATAGATGTAAAATAAGTTTAATTCTATGTACAGTGGTATAGAATTCAAATGTAAGTTTATTTTCACACACACACACACATACTATATATATATATATATATATATATATATATATATATATATTAGTTATTGTAACCATATAACTGAATTATAATACAAGGATTACTTCTAATACTTTGAAAGAGATATTTCAGGCTGTTTAGCATAAATAAATCATACAAGTTAATTTTTAGCTGATCTAATCATGGTCATGTAGTTCTACATTAGACTACAATCACTAGTCTACATTTATCACAAGAATATGCATCTTAAGTGAAGAAGATAGATATGATTCTATAGAAAGATAAGGTAAAATATTTAGATAAGGTCTTCAAAATTCCTCAGAGATATGTAGAATATGGCATTTTTAAAATGTGGTTTTTGTTCTCTTGACAGTGTCTCCTGCCTTACAGGAGCTTCTCAGCCTCATGAGGTCCCATTTATTAATTGTTGACATTAATGCCTGGGCTGTTGCTGTTCTGTTCAGGAAGTTGTCTCCTGTGCCAATATGTTCCAGGTTCTTCCCCACTTTTTCTTCTAAGTGACTTAGTGTCTCTGGTTTTATGTTGAGGTCTTTAATCCACTTGGATTTGAGTTTTGTACAAGGTGACAAATATGGGTCCAGTTGCATTTTTTTACACATAGACATCCAGTTAGACCAGCACCATTTGTTGAAGATGCTATCCTTTTTTCATTGAATGGATTTGGCTTCTTTGTCAAAAATCAAGTGACCATATGTGTGTGGATTCATATCTGGGTCTTGGATTCGATTCCACTGATCAACCAGCCTATTGCTGTGCCATTACCATGCTGTTTTAATTACTATTGCTTTATAGTACAGTTTGAGATCAAGTATGGAGATTCCTGTCAAGAGAACAAAGCCACAGCCTACAGACTGGGAAAAGATCTTCACCAACCCTATATCTGACAAAGGTCTAATATCCAAAATATATACAGAACTCAAGAAATTAAACACCACCAAACCAAATAACCCAATTGAAAAATGGGGCTTGGAACTAAACAGAGAATTCTCAACAGAGGAATATCAAATGGCTGAGAAACACTTAGAGAAATGCTCGACCTCCTTAGTCATCAGGGAAATGCAAATCAAAACAACTCTGAGATTCCATCTTACACCCATAAGAATGGCTAAGACCAAAAATTCAAGCGACACCACATGCTGGTGAGGATGTGGGGAGAGAGGAACACTCCTTCATTGCTGGTGGGAATGCAAACTAGTACAGCCACTTTGGAAATCTATCTGGTGCTATCTCAGAAAAATGGGAATAGGGCTTCCTCAAGACCTAGCTGTTCCACTCCTTGGAATATACCCAGAAGATGCTCCAGCACACAACAAGAAAATTTGCTCAACCATGTTCATAGCAGCCTTATTCACAATAGCCAGAACATGGAAACAGCCTAAGTGTCCATCAGTAGAAGAATGGATAAAAAAACTGTGGTACATATATACTATGGAATACTACTCAGTTATTAAAAACAAGGAATTCCCAAAATTTGTGGATAAATGTATTGAGCTAGAAATGATGATAATGAGTGAGTTAACCCAGAAGCAGAAAGACTCAAATGGTATATACTCACTTATATCTGCATACTGGCCCAAGGGGCATGACCCACGAAAGCTTTCACTTACCAGGAAACTGGGACAGAGGGGAGGACATCCTACTGGGACTCTAGATGAGAGAAACATTGGAGAAAAGCAAAGTAGAAGGATCCAGAGGGTCCTAGAAGCCTACAAGTAGAACATTATGATAGGCAGATTTGGGCCCAGGGGTCCCACTCAAACTAAGGCACCAGCCAAGGACAATACAGGCAGTAAACTTTAAACCCCTTCCCAGATCTAGCCAATGGTCAGAACATTCTCCACAGTAGAGTGGAGAGTGGGATATTACTTTCTCACATACTCTGGTGCCTCATATTTGACCATGTCCCCTGGAGGGGGAGACCTGGTGGCACTCAGAGGAAGGACAGCAGGTTACCAAGAAGAGACTTGATACCCTATGAACATATACAGGGGAAGGTAATCCCCCTCAGGAACAGTCATAGGGGAGGGGAATAAGGTGAAAATGGGAAGCAAGGAAGAATGGGAGGATATAAGGGATGGGATAATCATTGAGATATAACAAGAATAAATTAATAATAATAATAAATAATTTATTTCAGGAAAAAAAGAAAGAAAAAATGTGTTTTTAAAATTATTTTAAGGATTCATTGACAATGAGACAGGTTAACTCCTGGCAACACCCAGCCTACCTCAAAATGATGATGAGAACCAAAAAGCCTCCTTATGGAGATGGCTTCAAGTGTGGCAAACTAGCCACTGGGCTAAAGGTCTTCATATCTACCACAGACAGAATTCTGCCTTAAAAATGGCAAGCTTGGATGCAGGCAGAGTGGATGGCCAAACTCTGCCAAGACAAGGTACACACAAGTCCTCAATAGTTCCTGCCTCACAAATGTGTCTGTCAGATATATTGTACCAGAAGGCTGAAGAAGATGCTCTGACATTATAGAGAGTTTTGGCTGACTTCTCAGAAAGAAAACTGTCTCTTTCATTTTTTCATTTGTAAAGCTATTAACTCTGGTAATCAAGTTTACTCCTTCTCAGGTCTCTGAGGGAGTTGAAGACCAGGTAGCTTAGTTTTACAATGAAGCTTAGTTGTTTAAGGGTTAAGATGTTTTTAGGTCTAGATAGATGGTTTAAGTTGATAATGATAAGATGTGATGGAGACTGATTTACATTCAGAATTTTAGATGCATCAAAATAGGGAAAATATTTTCTTCAAGGCTGTCAAATACAAATAGCCAAAACACTAAGAATGTAACATTTATATAATCCCTGATTGTATCATGGTTTTTATTGCTAGAGGTAGTTTATTGTATATATGTGGAATAATATAAATATATATGTAAAAAAAATAAAACAAAAAAATTACTTAGTTTCTGTCCCTTTCAGGGGACTTAATTTGAAGCAAAGCACATAACCATGTTTTCATTGAATTGGAAGTTGAGACTATCACTTGCCAATCAGGGCTCCTGATGCTCCTGAATCTAAAGTCAAAGAATAAAGTAGACCTTGTTGAATGACTGACACTGATTACCAAGAGCAGGTTGATATACAGCTACTCAGTAACATCATACGAACTCCATCTAGAATGTATGGAATTTTCTGAAGATCCATCTGGTGTTTTCTGTGTCTGAGAATAAAAAGGTAATCATAAGATCCACAAAACCAAAATAACCAACAATAAAATGTAGGATCATTTAACTGGATAAAATAACATAATCCACATGAGTCACAAAAAAGAGAAATATGTAATGGTGATTAGAAAAAGAGAGTTAAACCCAGGTGTTGTGTTGCACACTTGTAATCCCAGTACTCAGGGAGGTAGAGGCAGGTGGATTGCCATAAGTTTGTGGCTAGCCTGCTCTATAAATAGAGTCCAGGACAGCCAAGGTTACACAGAGAAGTTCTGTCTTGAAAAACCAAAAAGAAGATGGAGGAAGAAGAAGAAGAGTAGAAGAAGAGGAAGAGGAAAAAGAATTAAATTAAAAAAAATAAATCTGTCGTGGACCACCTCAGTTGCGTATAGGTCCTTGAGGTCAGGAGTTTTCGAAGTGTCGGTAGGCAAGAGATAGGCAAGTGACAAACAGAGACAAACTGAAGGGAAGTTTGAGTCTGAGCGTATTTTGGAGACAAGCAAGCAAACACATCTCCTGAAATGGGGGTGTTTTCAGGTGGTTACATTATTTTTTCAGACAATTTAAAAATGCAGGATGTAGTGTTGATGTTGTTATCAATCTCGAACAATAATTCATAAATCATTAGATTGGTATCAGTGTAAGTGTCCTCTTTATCAAAAGTCAATATTCTTTCATTATGTCAAACATCTGTGAGTCAGTACAGTTTGTGTTTTTAGCCCATACACCACTGTCTGGAGTTTTGTTGTTGTGTTTTTTTTTTAATTTGGAAGTCGTAATAAAACTATTCTTAGCCATGTTTCTATTAACAAGTGGAACTAAACTTAGTCGTAAACTTGGCTGAGTGACCCTTGGCTGTAGTTTTAAGCAAAGAGTCACCTAGGAAAACAGTTACATCTGAAAATTTTTTGATAAAAAAAGTTAAAACAAAGGCAGAAAAAAAAAACACTCAGAATGTTCCCAAAACAACGAGTGATAAGAGAAAAGGAAGGGGGTGAGGGGTGTAGTTAGTTACTCCTGGCAAGGACATAAGACCTGTTTCCAGGAGGCTCTCCCTTGCATAGGGGTTCTTGCCTCAGGTTTTCGTGGTAACATTTGTCACACAGACTCCACTGGAAGGGTCGTGACAAAATTCCATTCAGTCGTAGCCCAATAAAGAGCTGGAAATCGTGTGCTAGAGAAATAAAGTCTTCAAGTACATTTTCCTCTTTGTCTCCTGCCATGTGATATCTAGCTATACATGTGTGTAACTGTTAGCTCTCTTTTTTTTAGTCTTTTAAATGAAAAAAAGCCTCAAAAAATGTTTTCCATGGGAAGAGAGAAATACATGTAAAATTGACACAGTAAATCTAAAATAAATCAAAATAAAAAAAATTAAAATTATTTTATTTACTAACATGTGCCTGCAGAGGGGTGTGTGTGTGTGTGTGTGTGTGTGTGTGTGTGTGTGTGTGTGTCTATATTTGTGCGCATATGTTTATGGGTAGAGTATCTGTGGATTCCTGGAGAGAGTATCAGGTCGTTCGCACAAGTTGTTGTAAGCTACCCGACATGCATTCAAGGGAGTAAAGTTGTTCCTCTTGAAGAGCCACATCCCCATCCCACTCTCCCTTTATTTTCCTATCTAACTTAAGGTGGCCTCAGCTTCACAGCAGTCTTCCAGTTTCAACCTCCGTAGCACTGGGATTATAGACAAATGCTACCATATCTAGCTCCTATATGAGACTTTCTTATTGATTATGTATTCACGTCATACCTCTACAAAATTTAAGGAGACATTTTATGATCAGTAATAGTAACTTCTCTGTTTATTGTACTCAGCACCTTTCCTTGACCCTAGGAAACTTGCCCTAAGCTTTCACAATACCTTCAAAGTTGTTGTCACCTCTTTGTATGCAACATGGAAATGCGACTCAAATAGGGAAGATGACATACCAAATACCCAAAGAAGGAAAAACTGCATACACAGTGAGGTCTAGTACTAGTAACAATCACAGGGTCATTCCAAAGCCATGTCCCTGCAGTGACTGGGGCTACTTCCTCTGCTCAGGCTCTTGCTTCAGTGAACAATATCAGCGTAATTAGGCATGGAGTGAATACTTACACTGAGCAAGATAATGCTGTTTTCTAAAAGGAATAATGAATGTGTAGAATAAGTTGTTGAACAAAGAGAATCCACTGGGGCATGGGAAATTAAAATCTCGCCAGAAGGTCAAAATTAATTTTGGAAACAATGGTGGAACAGAGAGTTTCATAAAAGGAAAATTAAGAAAATGAAAGCTGCATGAGTTCAGTGAATAACAGGGAAAAGCATGAACCCAGAGGCCTCTCTTTTGCTGGTTTCAGAACTCTGATCCTGGCATCAGCTCTTTGAAAAAGTTCTGCTTTGAGGAATTCCTTCATTTAGGTCTGATGTGGAAAATGGAGAGAAAAAAAAATGTGGCTTTGTGGGCCTCAGAGGCTGAGCAGGTTCTAGGGGAGTTCAAGACCACCCAGAGATGTCCAGAATGAAGGATGCTAGAGGCAGGGTGGAAGGAAGTGCTTTCTGATGTTAGACAAGTTGTTAACGACTACCTGGGGGCCGCAATCAATTTCCCCTGAAAACACAGTTGCCATCAGAGCACACAGCATGTGTAGAGTTCAGTGGTCTATTCTCTTCTTTTTCTCCCAGCAATCAACAAATTTCCACAACAAAAGTTTCCTAAGTGAAAGCACCGTTTCAATTTTGTGTGCCTGTGGAAAAGATTCTGCGTATGTTTGTGTGTGGCAGACATGCATATGTGTTCAGGTTTGTGAATGCATGCATGTAGAGGCCAGAGTTCAGCTTTAGTCATCATTCTTGAGATATGTCTGCCTTGACTTCTGAGACAGAGTCTTTCCCTTACCTGAAACTTGTCTAGTAGGCATGGTGGCCTACCAGTGAAGTTTCAGGAACCTGCCTGTTGCAAATTGTTCCTGTCATGTTACAACACCAAGCTATAAAGATTTAAAACAAAGCCATGATTGCTAGGGAACAAGCTCTGGTCCTCATGCTCATCTAGGAAGTGCACTTTTTACCGAGCCATCTTGCTTTGAAGGTTTAGGGAGTTATTTTCCCACCTGTACTTCATCTCAATAATACACAATATAGTGCAGATGCTGAAGACTTTGAGTTACCCTAATCATATGTGTAGCATATTCTCTGCATGTGTACATATTAAATACACTTATGTTTCTCTATCATAGCATCTCTGTGTATCTCATAAATACATGCAATTTGTTGATATCTCATAAAAAACTTCATATACATATTCTTCTAAATATGTTTACTCATATGTATGTGTCAATGTGTGTAGTTGTGTGAATGCACACATGTGTTCATGTACCCTTGTTGTCTAGAGAAACCATCTTGCTCTCAGGAGTTGGAGTTAGAGGAAATGTTTGCTACATGACATGGGTGTTGTGAACTCAATTCTGATTCTCAGGAAAAAAAAGCATGCTCTCTTAACTACTGAACCATCTCTCCAGCTCCAATATATACATATAAACATATACACATACATAAATATGCATATATAATAATATACACATATGTAGATTCACATTCAAGAATGTATATTTTGACACAAATATTTAATCATCTATTTTCCTATAAACTTACTATAATTTCATTTATCCATGAAATGGAAAAAGAAGAAAAAAGTCACTGTAACCTAATGACACCAACATGTATTTTATGGCATACTCTATTCACTTTCCTGCCTCATTGTATGTACACCATTCACTGACCTTTATTAAGCCCTGAGGGGATTATCTTTATTTTTGTAACTAGAGAATTTCTCATTTCCCACATTATAATAGGACTATATAGCACAAGTTGGTGGTTGTAAGTGCCTTTTCTAAAACCACATTACTTGATTATGCTTGAGTGCTGACTAAATCCAACCAGCACCATGTGGAGCGAATGGAGGCAGTCATAGTTCTCCAAGAAAGCTCTGGCATACATTATCTTACTCATAGCAACAACCAATAATATGACAACTACTTACAATGTATATTCCTATAAATACTGTAATATTTAAAGGTCCTGAGACAAGGAAGGTAGTGCACCAGTTAAAGCCTTACCAAAAAAAAAAAATATATATATATATTATCAGACTTTGATCCTAATGTTTTTCCCCATGTTCTGTAGAATGCCCTGAGCAGTCTCAGTATTCTTTTAAAAATGCTCCCTCTCCCTCCCTCCCTCCTCTCTCTCTCATTGTACGTGTGCATGTGTGTGTGCATGTATGTGTGCATTCATGTGTGCATGTGTGTGTGTGTGTGTGTGTGTGTGTGTGTGTGTGTGTGTGTGTGTGCATGTGTAATCAGAGGCTAGAAGATGGCATACACTCACTGCGAGCAGAGAGTTATACTTAAACTCGAGTCTTCCTACCTGTACAATGAGTACTCTTATCCACTCAGGCATCTTCCCAACCTCATGATCACTTCCTATAAAAAAAAAATCATACAGATCCTTCTTTAGATTCTACTTCTGGAGAAATCTATCCTAGGACCCACATAATAGGCAAGTAAAATAATTTATTTATAGTTTATTACATTATTTTAAAGCATAAATTATGATGACTGTATAGTATTTGGTTGAAGGAGATACCAAAATATACTTTCCTCATGCTAAGACTGATCATTATAATTTTTTCCAATTTCAATGGTAAATATATTTTCAGAATCGATGAAATGCCTTCGATAAACCTCTTTGAAAAATCAAACACTATGTCCACAGTTCAGTTCTCAAATAAGGAATTAGTGAGTCAACAAAAAAGCTGTTTCTCTTGAGTGCGGATTTCCTGTCATGCTTCCTGGAAGTGACTATTCAGTCTAACAAGGTAGAATCTTCTTATTTCTGATATTACTGATCTCACAAAGTTGCCATTTTATTGAACCTGCATTCACTACAAAGGCTAAATTCATTTCCCAGGACAAGTTTTAATTTGAAGGGCAGAACAGCATGGCAGTGAAGAGCCCTAACTGTGCAGCCAATTAGTTCCATCCCAGCGCCGCATCTTCCCTTCACTTGTTACTAGTTTGGCCTAGCTCAGGAACCTTCACACAGACTCCTGGAGGGCTGCAAGTCAAATCCATCCAGAGCTGGCTATTCCTTCCTCCACACAACCACAGCACAATTCCTGTGCATGTGGGTGTCATTTATCACACACAGCCTTCTAAAAAGTATAACAATTACTCCTGTGTGCCCAGTGTAACTTATTTGCATGACCAATACCTACAGTAAAATGAGAGTTTTACATATATTTTTTAAATGCACATTTACAATATTAGTGATAAAGATAATTTTTATTATCATTATGATGATGATGATGACTATGTGATAAAGCAAATTATACTGATATATTAAAAAGCGTCTACTGATTGACTGCACAATACCAACCCTTTCACATGGTAGTTATTCTGTTATGATTATGTTGCAGATTAAGAATTTTCATCCAACTTTATGGGTACAGTGAATGTGAATGAATTGAAAATATAACCTTAGGATGCAACCTTATTTAGAAATAACATTTTTGTAAGTGTAATTAGTTCTTTTAAAATTTAATAATTTTAAAAGTCTTGTTTTATATATATGTTTAAATATTTTGCCTGTATATGTGTATGTATATGTACCATATATGTTCACATAATCCGTGAAGAAAGCACCAGATTCCCTGAACTGGACTGGCATATTGTTGTGAGGTGCCATATGGGTGCTAGGAATTGAACTTGCTCCACTGAAAGAATATTTAGAGCCCTTAACTGCTGAGACTTTTTTTAGTCCCTAAAATTTAATGATTTTAAATTCATAAAATGCTTGTTTTTAAAGTGTTAGATAACTTTTCTCAAGTACCTGTATTGGAGACTGTAGATATAGGTTTCCCTGAATCTCTTACCTGAATCAGATTCCATCATGAGGATCTGTTAAAGATATTTTTATTAACTGTGTTTGTTTATCTGTTTCTCTCTATTAAATTATTTTAATAGGCTTTATAGCACAAGAATGAGCAATTATTACTCTATTCTTACCTTCTAAGCTAATTAGATTTCCTCCCACCCATACCTCCCGGAGACACATGCACATTGTAGATTTCTGTATTCCAATTCCTGCCCGATGTGTCCTGGAACCCCTTTCATAGCTGAATCCCCTACTTCCTCTTCAAAGTCTTCCTCCACTGGATGGAAGGAAGTCCAGATCTATTGTCTCACCTGTTCAGGAATTGTCTGTCAGCTGCTCTATTGGCATAGCAGAGGACAATTGGGGAGCAGTGTTTATACAACATTGAGAGAGAAGATTCTCAAAACAAGAATTGCAACCAGGTATGGAGGAGTACAGAAATCATCACTTAAATTACCCAATAACCTTGTGCCTACAAGCATACTTTGGTGAATGTGAATGCATTTTTTTATCTTTTTTTTCTTTTTGAATTACATTATTGTCTTAAAATACAATAGTTCCACCATCCCAATTCCACCCTCTCACCCTACTCCCATTTCCCCCCCTTCTCCTCAGAAAAGGGGAGGAGCCCCCTGTACAAGTCCAACCCTGCACATATAGTCTCAACTATGAGCATCCTCTTCCACTGAGGGCAGAGAAGGCAGCCCAGCTATGGGCAAGTGATCAAAAAGTAGGCAACAAGGTCCATGTCCGAGACAACCTCTCCTGCATTTGCTAGGGGACCCACATGAAGACCAAGATGTCCAGTAGCTACATATGTATTGAGGACCTAGCTCCAATTCATGCATACTCTTTAGTTGGCGGTCCACCCTATGTGAGTACGCTTTCCCTAATTTTGAATGAAGGTGAAGAAACACACTTCTAGCTACTTTGTTACTGGTAATGTAGTCTAAAGAGAGCAGTCAGGTGCTACAGAGCCAGCTTTCTCCAGAAAGGTAATAATCAGCCAGGTCCTGTTTCAGAATAGCCTCAATATATTTCAGTCAGAGTCTTTCTGGAGTCTTATACAGATTAGAAAGTCTGTACTATCTTGGCTCTAGTTTCAAAAGAAGGCAGAGGGAATGTGAAGCATGCCTTCCTTCCTGACACCTTCTTGATGATGCTTGGATTTGGGGACTATAATATCAACCACAAGAAAGTGATTATGGACTATCCTTCTAAGACTAAAGAAAACCAATGCAACCAGGCAGTGATGCTGTGAAGGTGAAGCCTGGATTGTAGTGGAGATCTCCAGATGTTGGAGATGCCAGAGTCATGGGATACCTCCTGAGACAAGCTATTAACAGGGAGTGGAACCAACCTAAGAGAAAGAAGTAAGTTGCAGTCAACAAAGCTGAGAAAAGATGGAGATCTGAAGCGTGTTTCAACATCAGACTTAGATATGTAGAGTTAGGAGTGTTCTGCTGGTTTTTTGTCTTGGTTTTGTTTAGGGTTTCCTATGTTCTCCTTCTTTCATTTTAGAATGGTGCTACCATGACTCCTTTTGTGATGACAATTGACAAAACTTTAATGGAAGTTTTGGTTTCTTTGGAAACTCAGTTGTGTTGTGTAAATATGTGTTTGTTTTAGTCCTAACCATGAGATTTCAGTTTGAGCTTTTCTTTGTCCACAGCTGTAAATTTTCTCATGCCAACTGGTAAGGCTTTCCTCATGCAGCACAGAGACAGACATGGTGTAAGGCTCTGAAGATACAAATGAGAGCAGAGAGAGAGAGAGAGAGAGAGAGAGAGAGAGAGAGAGAGAGAGAGGTGCTACATGAGGTGAAGGCGTGTGGTGTGTGGCATGTAGCAGTTTGAAGAGACTTGAGACAGATGGTATAGTGGTTTGGAGCAGACAGACAGAAAGACACGCTTCAGGATGCAGTGGCTTGCAGGAGACTGCTGGGTGCATCTCCTGTTGATGGATATTGGTATGGCCCCAAAACCTTTTGACACTAAACAACCAGGGGAAGTGTAGGGGGCCCCCCTCTCTTCCTCAATAATCTTCTATCTCCTATATAGTGTTGGGAGGTTAAAAGGGAGATTGAGGACTAAACACCCCAAGTAAAGTTGAGTTTAAAATAGGAAAATGTGCTACATAACTTCTGAACTATAACCATCCCCCTATTAAATGTTTTCTTTTATAAGTATTTATATAGTCATGATGCCTCTTCAAAGCAAAACAAGGAATAACTAAGAAAATTAGGAAACCAAAGTGCTAGCAAGGATAAGCACATATGTTTATACATTATATGTTATTTACAAATTACATAAGATAAAATTGGTATGAGATAAAACATGTGTTCTCTCTATATATATTTTGCGTATTATATATTTTGCATATGTGAAATAAATGGAGAATACCTGTATGAGTTCAAAAGGCTCTGTCTCAATACAATATATGTTCAGATGTCATTATTTAAGTCTGGAGTGCTGGTCATCCTATGCCAAGTAACTGACACCTTTATAGGAAAAACACTTAAACATGGACTCTTATGGAGAATGTCACATAAGCACAAGGGTAGAGATTGGCAACATATATCTATGAGCACAATTGTGTCTTAAGGAACCTCAAGAGGGCCAATTTGTAAGTTATGTTCCAGAAAGGGGAAAGATTGAGGATTTTTAGGAAGTACAATAATAAGATCACATACATATAGCAATAAAAGTGATAAAAATATAATACATAATACATATTGAAGGATTCCCCACATCTTATCTGCAAGGTAATTGGATCTGTTCTCTAATTAAATCCTCATGGGAAAGATCTAACCTATTTCCCTGAAGGGAGGACTAAGGTTTGAGGATGTTCACTTACTATTTCAATACAAACATATGATTCCTAAGACTTTGTGATTCCAATCAAGGATCTCTGTACTCATGGACTTGAGCATTTTTCCATACCAATGCCTTAGGAGACTCTGGGAGTCCAAAGAAAAATTCCACATCCTTTGAGGAAATCAGAGGAAGATTACATAAAACTTAAAGCTTGTAAGAAAAACTAGAACTAACCCCTTTGTGTACTAAAGCTAGGCTCAAGGCAAAGATTTTGCCTCTGAATTGGTCTCTACAGTGCTTGAATCTCACTTTGGTGCTCCAAGCTGCAGAGTTGGTAGAGCAAAAAATCACAGTGGTCCAAATACAGAGTAGTGGGCAGCTTACCTGGGCATATGCCCGAGATATCAGGGCACAAAGATGCTAAAACATGTGGAACAAATTAGAAAAATCATGCCAGTTAACATTGATTTCTGCATACAACTGAAACAAGCAGCAAATTATAAGATGCTGTGCTTCCCATTGAGAAGATATTATAAGCTCTTCTACTAAATACTGGAACAGGACAGGAAGAAGATATATGCCATTTGTCAATTGTCCTAGGCAGAGGGAGAATCCTAAGGAACTCAGTGAAGAAGGTAAGTTGGAGCAAAGTAGAAAGACAAACTGAGATGCCTGTGGGAAGAGCAGAAGTCTGCAAAACATACGGAGACTCAACTGTTCAAAGTGCTAAGAGCAAGTGACAGTGAGAGCTCAACCATAGCTGGGACATCTATATCAACCCACACTCACTTCCCCTTGGCTCAGAGAATGTTGCCGAAGGCGGGTCAGATAGAATATGAGGCAGAGCATGGGAGGAACCATGAAATATTGTCTTCTGGACATGGCATAGCTGATGGACATTGAGATCAAAGGTCCAGGTGAGATGTAGACCAAGTGATGCTTCACTGGGGGTCAGCACTGAGCCAGAGGTTGTAGAGTGGTTTCCAAGGAAGCTCTTCCATAGTTGCATAGACTGCTTTAATGTTTAGGGCAGATTCTGCTGGAATAATAGGAGTCTCAAACAGTCCAGGTAGAGGAAAGGTGAACAAGAGAGGGCATCCAAACATACCAGACAGCCTTTATTTATAAACCTTAAGTGATGGGGAGGGGCTTTGAGGGTGAATGTGGCTACTTCACTAGGGCTAAGGGTGCCAGCATATTTAATCTACATCTAGTGGTACAGTACCTCATTCATATGCAAGAGCATGGGTCCTATCACAAGAAGGAGAAAATAGTATTTAATTATCCTATGAATGAGGAAATGAATGACTTCTAGGTATGATCACATTTACTAGAGGCCAGGATCTCCTCAGCATAGTGTGGGGTACATCCAGGAATTCCCTGTGCTTGAAAAAGTTCCTTATCAGGAAAGAGTAAGGCCTGTAATCTTCCTTGAGGGCCATATGACACTCCTTACAAATTCAAGGTTTACCAGATCAGGTGGAATGGGAACCCCTCTAAGAAAAGAGAGTCTACCATCACAGACTGATATCACAGACCAATAAAAAAAATGGCTACCCAGAGAAGTCAGACTTAAACCTTATCAAGCAAAGTCCCACACTAGCCAAGCTGAAGAACTGTAGATAGTTGATAGTTGCTAGCGGAGGAGAAATCACTTTTCTTTGCAGGTATATTCTGGTAGGTTTCTTATATGAAGTGCATAACCCTGGACCTATTCAGCACTAATTATACTAAACAATCAAGAGCCACAGACCTGAAACCAGTGAAGAGGCCTGGTTAAGTAAGTCTAGATGACTCCATGATAGGCATCAGTTTCTTGATAGCTTGGAGAAGGCCTGAGCCTCCGTTCCTCAGAAACGAGCACAGCAGTTACTAGAAACACCACAGGAAATGGAGAGCCAATCAGGAACAGCTGGAACAGGTATCCTGAGGAACATAAGGTTGCTTAGCTATCAGTTTAAAGAGCCCCTAATTCCTGACTAGAGTCATGTAGCCTTAAGAACACCTACCAGTTTGAGCTATTTTGAACCAGTTCAGACAGCCCCTAGCCCCAGACCAGAGCCCTAACCAATCCCAGATGTACTTTTACCTTTGCTTCTGATCTGTACCAATAGAAGTAGAGATTACCTAACTCACATTGGAACTTCCCTTGATTTCCTATTTAAACAAAAAAGTCTGCATGCTCAACTTAGGGTCTTTTCACCATCTTGCTTTGCCTAGGCGACCACCCCAGTGCACTGAATCTCTGAAGAACAAAGGCTCTTTGCTTTTGCATATAACTTCAGAATTGTGGTGGTTTTGGGAGTCTTCACAACCTGGGCACAACACAGAAGAAAAGTATGAGCCCAGAGGCTGTACAGCTGGAATGCTAAGAGGACCAGCCAGAGGTAAAGGTCAAAGATCCATGTCTCTTTAGGCAAACTTATCTTCTATCCCTCAATTCAGGGCATTCAGCAAAACACAGTCTTCCCCAGGCTTACTGTTTTATATTGGTGTAGTTTGGTTTCAGGGATTCTGAAAAAAATTTAAGTGTCACTAGAGTTGTTTCATACTAGTAACCACAGCAAGCAAGGCTTGACCATCTGTTCTAAAAAGACCATTAGAGATTGAACAGTGAAGACAAAATAATGAAGATGTATTCAATATGGACACATTGAGAAGAGAGGCAAATAGGTCCAAGTCCATCTTCAGATCAATGACATGCTGCTCAGGTTGACAAGGAAGGCAAAAGGTATGAATAACTTGGCAGCCCAGGTCAAGGCATGGCCCCACCCATCATAATTTTCATGGCTCCAGTCTCCCAGAGACAAGTTGCTGTTGTGGATGGAACCAAGCTTCAGTATTTTTCGCCTCAAGAGATTCCTGTGTCCATTGTCTCAACCGTCTTATATCTAAAGGGAAGAATATAAGTGTCTCTTTTACGGAATCTTTTTTTCTCCCTTGAATTGTTTCTTTTATTTATTTTTTTTAATTTTCATTTTTTTACATACACATTTATATTACACACATATATATTATATAATAATAATTATATATTTATATATAATAAACTGCCTACAGTAAGGAAAACCATGAAACAATCAGGAATTATAAAATGTTACATTCATGGCTAATATCAAAAATTCAAGTGACAGCACATGCTGTCAATGATGTGGAGAAAGAGGAACACTCCTTCATTGCAGGTGGGAATGCAAACTAGTACAACTACTTTGGAAATCTATCTGGTGATATCTCAGAAAACTGGGAATAGGGCTTCCTCAAGACCCAGCTATTCCACTCCTTGGAATATACCCAGAAGATGCTCCAGCACACAACAAGATTTGCTCAACCATGTTCATAGCAGCCTTATTCATAATAGCCAGGATATGGAAACAGCCTAAGTGTCCCTCAGTAGAAGAATGGATACAGAAACTGTGGTACATTTGCACTATGAAATACTACTCAGCTATTAAAAACAAGGAATTCCCAAAATTTGTGGACAAATGGCTAGAATTAGAAATGATCATAATTAGTGAGTTAACCTAGAAGCAGAAAGACTCAAATGGTATATACTCACTTATAACTGGACACTAGTCCAAGAGGCATGTCCCATGTAAGTCTTCACTTACTACGAAAGTGGGATAGAGGTGAGGACATCATATTGGGACTCTAGGTGAGAGAAGTATGGGAGAATGGGGAAATATAAGGATACAGAGGATCCTAGAAATCTACAAGAAGAACACTATGACAGGCCGATCTGGGCCTAGGGGTTCTGCTCAAACTAAGTTACCAACCATGGACAATACATGCAGTAAGTATCAAACCCCTACCCAGATCTAGCCAACAGACAGAACATCCTCCACAGTCGAGTGGAGAGTGGGGACTAACTTTCACACAAACTCTGGTACCCCATATTTGACCATGTCCCCTTGATAGGGAGGACTCACAGGAAGGATAGCAGGCTACCAAGAAGAGACTTGATATGCTATGATCATATACAAGGGGAGTAGGTCCCGCTGAGTCACAGTCATAGGGGAGAGGAATAAGGTGAATGTGGGAGGGAGGGAGGAATGGGAGGATAAAAGAGATTGGATAACAACTGAGATTTAATATGAATGAATTAATAAAAAAGTGTTACATTCATACTGTTTTAGCTATTTGTATTTGGCAACCTTCAAGAAAATATCTTTCTTACCTTTGTGTGTCTAAAATTCTGAATGTAAATCAATATTTATCATATCTTGTCATTATCAACTTAAAACATCTATCTAGACATAAAAATATCTTAAACCCTAAACAACTAAGCTGAATTGTAAAACTAAATTATCTGTTCCTCAACCCCATCTGAGACTTGAAAAGGAATAAAATTAATTACTTGAGTATACAGGGAGTTACAGATTTTTTATTAGAGAGAGAGAGAAAAAGAGAGAGAGAGAGAGAGAGTGTGTGTGTATGTGTGTGTGTGTGTGTGTGTGTGTGTGTGCGCGCGCGCGCGTGCGCACTTATGTATAAGTGGCCACAGAGGTCAGAGGAGAGTACCAGAGAATTATAGTTGGCTGTAAGCTGCCTGGTATATATGTTGAGAATCAAACTCAGGTCCTTTGCAAGTTTTCTTTTAGCCTTCATAGCTACTAACACACATGTGTAAATGTACGCATAGAGACACAAAAATAAAATAAAACTTTTGAATTGAGTTATTCTCTGCATCTTACTGCCTCTCCATTCTTTTGTAAAATACACTTTTACAGTAGGAAGTAGACAGAAAATATTGAGAGATGGACTCTAGCCAGAGCATTTGAGAAGTCACAACAAAGCTGTGCATCCCACTTCAATGCCTCTCTTTGGCCTTCCTCGACACTAGGAAACAATCTTGGTTCTGTACTTTGAATGTTATTTTGCTCAGCATGAATGAGACCAATAACTCTCTCAAAACCATAAAACAAGATCTTGAAGGAATGATGGGATTATTTTTAAAAGTATAAAATGATTGTAAAGGAGGCTTCATTGTACGTCTACATGAGAGAAAGTTACAGTATTTATTCCTTAATATGTGGCCATCCAGAAAGCATACATTATATGATTGTTGTGAGGGAGGAACATAGAGGGCTGCTGGTCTGAAGTGAACAAAGCAGCTCCCTTTCCTGCTGGTAGTAATCATAGTTACTGTAATAGCATGTGGAAAGTTTTCCATTTGTGCTATCACTGGCAATTAAGGCCTACATTCAAAAGACGGCTATCAATAAATGGGGCCACTCATATATAGACTCCCAGAGGCTTACGGAAATGGATGGGAATACTCATGAACAATCTCTTACCACTTTGTCAGTCCAGGATATACAATGGATGTCTAAGAAAAGATGGGCAGAAAGAAAAAGAAAGGGTAAGGGCAGATTTTTTTTTCAGTGGTCTTAGTCTTCTCAGAAGAATGTTTATGCATAGGAGTCAAATCATCTTGGCAAGAATAAAGGAGTTTTGTGGTGTGTGTGTGTATGTGTGTGTATGTGTGTGTGTGTGTGTGTGTGTGTGCACGTATATGCATGTGCATGTGCATGAATGCATGTATGCATGTGCTTATGTGTCAGTGTAGGTAAGCATGTACCAAAGCAGATGCTGTGGAGGTCAGAAGACACCCTTGACTGTCGGTGCTTACCTTCCATCTTGTTTGAGCCAGAGGCTTTTGTTGTTCATTGTACGCTCCAGGCACTATGGCTTGTTAGTGTCTGGCTACTCTCCCATCTCTACCTCCAATCTCCCCAAAAGAGCACTTGTGTCATAGACGCATGGACTACTGTGTCTGGTTCCTATGAGTGTTCTGGAAATATAAACTCAGTGGAAAATGCATTCCCCACTAAGTCATCTCTCCAATTGAAGCTATTCTAAAGAGACATCAGTGCCCTTCTCTTTGGCCATCAGACAACTGAGTCAAAAGATCCAAAGAAGTGTAATTTCCTTAAAGATTTCACACTAGGATATAAGTGTAAGTGGAAGCCTGGTGTCAACCAGAGGGATAGCATGGCTCTTAGAAAGAAATTTTACATAGTTTTGACAGATTATTAAAGGATTTACAAAAGAAACTGCAACTGTGTCAATGATGGTAGGAGGGACCACACCATGACCTGGACTGACCCATTATATTTAGTCGTTCATAATGCTTGCCTTCTTCTTCAACCCAATACTCATGTCAGGGAGTCAAAGATGAACTTACAAGTTTAGCAGATGTCTTTGCCCATCTTCTCAATGAGGACACAGAGAAAAAAAGAAAACTCCTTATTTTGTTTCTCACTATTGTTTATTTAATTGACCTTTGGAGAACTGGTGGTGGAGCCTAGTATACTACGTTTGCTAATGCTCTGATGCTGACAGTTATGATAACAGTACAAGAAAAATTATTCACACCTTAGCTCGAGATCCCTCCTTCACCATCATATTATCCCCATTGTCAAGGAATGGTGGGGAGGGGAGCTCTGTATGTAACCTCCGTAGGTGAGTACCATCTTCAAGAAAAGAGCAGGCATTTGACTTATGTGATGATCCTCTGATGGTCAGAAACATGCAGACCCTCCAGATGCTACTTCTCACCTGCCAGTTGTGAGGTCTCCATGAGCATGGTGTCTGTGACCAACAATGTAAATAGTGGAGACTACTGTGCTTCTTCCTCATGTGACCTTCCCAGCATACTGGAGGATCTATGAGTAGTACTCATCAATGAAAAGAGTGAGATTCTCTGTCCCAGAACCTCAAACCTGCCAGAAATCACCTAAAGATATTTGTACCTGAGAATCAGTTTTGGTGGAGATGTTGGTCATATGTAATTTTAATAGAGGCAGCCAATGAAGAGATGTATATTTCTCTATAGGTGAGGCTTCATGCAAAAGTGTACTTAAGAAAAGTGGACGTCTTTCTAGAAAATTACACATACCTGAACAACCTGAATGTGTGCTTGTACCCGTACAAATGGAAAGAGTAGGCAAGGACATGGCAGGACAGGGCAGGGCAGAGCAGGGCAAGACAGGACATTGCAGGGCAGAGCAGGACAGGACATGGCAGGGCAGGGCAGGGCAAGGCAGGACATGGCAGGACAGATCAGGGCAGGACATGGCAGGGCAGGACATGGCAGGGCATGGCATGGCATGGCAGGGCAGGGCAGGACATGGAATGGAATGGCATGGCATGGCATGGCATAGCACAGCATGGCAGGGCAGGGCAGGGCAAGGCAGGGCATGACATGGCAAGGCAGGGCAAGGCAGGGCAGGGCAGACTATGGCAGGGCAGGGCAGGGCAGAATAGGCCTGCAGTGTAGTAGCTGCACGGATATATATTGTCTCATTAGGGTTCTTTATATTCCTGACCTGAAGAGCTCCTTCCAGGAAAGGAAAGATAAGGGTATGCAAGAGAAGCCATGCCCAATCTTTCACCAAACTTTTTCAGCTCAGTTATTATCAATGACAGTGACAGATGTGTTATTGTTCTTATTTAATTGGATTTATATACTACCTTAGGCTGTTTTAGTAACTGCATTTGGGGTTTTTGTGCATTGTTGTGACAAAAGCAACTTAAGGAAGTAAAGGTTAATTTTGTCACACTGTTCTAAGTTACAGTCTATCAGAGTGGGAAGGCAGGATGGTAGGAACATAAGGCATCTGATCACAGGGTCACATTGCACCCACAGTCAAGAAGTGGAGAGAGATGAATGTTCCATCCAATTTCGTTTTATTTTTAGCATCCTAGCCCCATGGGAAGATGCTTCCCACATGTAGTGCATCTTCTCACATCATTTAGTCTAACTTAGAAACTCATACAGATATCACCAGAGGCTTATCTCCTAGGTCCAGATCCTGCCAAGTTAACCACCAATATTTACCACCATAGTAACCATATGTAACCAAAAACTAAGGACATTGTGTGTTCACATGGTCATAGGTACGCAAGTATGTGGTTGTCTGTATATGCATGTGGAGGCCAGAAGTCAGTTGGTATTTAGACACTATCAACCTTGGGTTTTGATAAAGGATGTCTCACTTGCCTGAAGGTCACCAAATAGGCTAGAATTGCTGTCCCCCAAACACCAGTGGCCTATTTGTGTCTACCTCCCCCGTACTACAATTATAAGACCACACTAGACTGTTTTGACACGGGTTCTGATGATAAGATTGAGGTCCATAATCAAACCTACACAGCAATCACTGAACTCTCACCCCTGTCCTTTTTTATACTTTTGTCCTTATGTTGAGCTATTTCCCATTTCTCAGTCCCTCAAATATTTCTTTTGTTTATTGGTTTGTAGAAAGGGCCTTCACAATTGCCTGGTGGCTACGGAAGCAACACAGAAAACATCCTTGACTGCCAGCAAGATCTGGTAAGACAGCCCAGCACACTAACACATGGCATAACCATAGCAGCACACACCCTTTTTCCTGATTCTGCAGCCTAGCATACTAGCACATGGCATCTCCACAGCAGCACACATCCTGTCCTACCTTCACCAGCACATGGCATTTCATTGAAGCAACCCTCCTCCTACTCTGACAGTAGTTTCATCAGAACTCTGGATATCCGGAAAGTCAGTGTCATTCGCTTGATAGTAAAGGACAGTGAGTGCTAAAAAAACCCTTCACAGCTTTTCCTATGGTTCAGTTAGATAGAACCTACACTAAAGTCGGTGCCTTGAATCCTCCTTTGGTGGCATACTTCCCCTGCTGGGCTCTAGCTCTTTGTTTTGATCAGAAATAACCTGCCTTACAGAGCCTTTTATTTATAGCCTCTGAAAAAGATTGACTCTGCCCAGGTTTGATAGAACAATGAAACAAGGGTACAACCTAGCACACAGTAATTTTATTTGCCTTTGAGAAAAATGTAGATACAGGGAAGCAGTGTAGTCAGTAGCTACAATGAAATAGAAAGCATACCTAATTATTTCAGAAAATATTTTAAAGTTCAGTGCTCTTGTCAAAGTGCTGATTCTCCAAGAAGACCCCTGCCCAGTTTTTACTATTAAAAGGGTCATTGACACAAAAGAGGAAAACACATTGAGTGGACAGGACATTCTCCACAGTTGTATGGAGAGTGGGGACTGACTCTGACATGAACTCTGGTGCTCCATATTTGACCACCTCCCCTTGGTGGGGAGGCCTGGTGGCACTCAAAGAAAGAATAATCAGGCTACCAAGATGAGACTTGAGAGCCTATGACCATATAGTGGGGGAGGAGGTCCCCTTTGGTCTTAGACCTAGGGGAGGGTAATAGGGTAAAACTGGGAGGGAGGGAGGAACAGGAGGATACAAGTGACAGGATAACAATTGAGTTGTAATCTGAATAAATTAATTAAATTATTTTTCAAAAGAAGAGAAAATTTACCATAAACCAATGTGGGTAATTCTTGAAATTCTTATTTTACTTTATAGTTAGTTATTATTTATTTATTGTGTCTGTATATGAAAGCCTCTGTGATTGAGGGTGGGCATTTATGGATGTGAGAGAACCAATTACAGGAGTCACCTTTCTCTTCCTACCACATGGGTTGCAGGAATAGGACTTAGGTCAGCAAGACTGCCTACGGGCACCATTATTTCCTTAGGTATCCCCAAATTAAGTGTTTAAAGTTGTTTATTTATCTCTACTTGAAAGTGGAGAATCCACAATTATTTATTGATTATAATTACTTCTCTAATGAGCAGATAGTATAGAAAAAATGTTCATTAATAAACTATCTTAATTGAGTTCACAAAAAAAAATGTGCATCTGGTGAGAAAGAAGCAGAAACCGTGAAGAGTCAAGGTGCCGCAGTGACACTGAGTTGTGCCTGAAAGTCCCCAAGCCTGCACTGTTTGTAAGGCACCTGCAGGGCCAGCGACAGGCTTTGCCATGAGCTCAAATCATGTTTGTGATTCCCATGCATCTTCTTTTCCTATTCTCCCATTGTTATTTCTCAGAATTAAGAATATCAGTGAGGGGTGGGTATGTTTTACTCCCAGGCTGTGTATCAATGGATATGTTATTTTGAGTTTTATAAAAATGCTAAGTGTACTGGATGCCATTACCCAGAAAGGGGGCTGATGAAGAGCAGGCTGTGATCAGAGGATGGCAAGGTTAATGAGGATGATGGTGAGGCTGATGAAAATAACTGCCACAACTTGGGCGGTGGTTTGGCAGGCGGCTTGCAGGAATCAGTTGCAGTGGTTGAGAAACATACATCTCATATTATGCAGATTCCATAACATTCAAGAACTTCTGTGCTGACAGTATGTCTTCCAGCTCTTTATTTTGAGAAAAAAAAACCATAGTTTTCATTTCATTTTTTGATAGTTTGTGTGTATGTGTGTCTGTGCAAGAAGTGTGTGTGTGTGTGTGTGTGTGTGTGTGTTCATAAGGTAAGCACATGCATATGCACATGCAAATACATGCACATGTATGTTTGCATACACACAGGGGCCAGAGGACAATTTTTGGTGTCATTCCTCAGGAACCCTCTATATTGTAAAGCAAGGTCTTCTACTACCCTGTAATGTACCAATTTTTCTAAGCTCCCTGGGCAGCCAGACGTAACTTGAGGCACATAGTTGCTTGTCACTAGTTCACTATGTCTGAGATTACAACCACTCCAGACTATTGGTGGCTCTATGTGGGGGTCAGAGGTGAAAGTCAAACTCAAGTACTCACGCTTGCAAGGTAAACACTTCAGTTACTTAGCTATCTCCCTATCTTCTAGCTTACCAAATGATGTTTCTCTTTTTCCTTTTTCTCTTCTTTCTCATCCTTTCTGAAATGAAAACCTAGAGGATAGACATAAAGCCTGATGACAGGAACAGGGCTTATGAGAAGATTCTGAGGGATCATATCAGGGTCTGAAGTTTGAGAGCTAGTTGAATAGCAATGATGCTATCTTACAGACTGTGTAACTCTATAATATAAAAAAAATATGTCTTATCAGAGCAGAGAGAAATATTCAGCAATATATTGGCCCTGATTTTCAAGAACATTATTTCCAAAAATATTATTCATGTCAATAACTATGTTTAATATTTGGTATACCAGAAAAGTAAAGTATATGATTTTCAGTATAACTGATATCCTTTTGAAGCCTCATATACGAATTTTACATGGTTATACACATTTGCATATATGTACATGCATGTATAACTACATAATACAAATATTTATTGATTTTTAAGTCTTTAATGATTCTTACATAGTGCATTTTTTTTTCTGGAGCCTGAACATATAGGTCAGCAATTAAGGGCACTTCCTGTTCTTCCAGAGGAGCCAAGTTACATTCTCAGCCACCACAACTGGTGGCTTATAACCACCTGTAACCCTAGTTCCAGTGATGTTTGACACTTTGACCTGCAGTCATGTGAAAATACATACACATGGGTGTGAACACATACCCATAATTAAAAATAATACAAATAAAATAAAATAATGTGTTATATTTTCTTATTTTCTTATCTCTTAATCAGAGAATGTAGAATCGGATATTCTATTTGGTCTCTGAAGATCTACTTCCCTTTCCTTAGCTTGGTTACCATCCTGACTTTTGAAATATACCAACTGATGCTA
Source organism: Acomys minous (assembly GCF_964271855.1). Classification (NCBI taxonomy): domain Eukaryota; kingdom Metazoa; phylum Chordata; class Mammalia; order Rodentia; family Muridae; genus Acomys; species Acomys minous. The sequence goes on along the minus strand of NC_140483.1, from coordinate 71,850,805 downwards.
AGAGCTTCTTGTCTCAGACCTTACAACCCAAAGACTCTGAGGTTTATTTTGCATTGCAGTCTATTTGTTCTAGATATTGGCAAAACTCTTGCTAGATCTAGCAGGGTATAAGGAACATATTTAAAAAGTTAAATCTCCAGGCTGCACTTAAAACTGCAAGCTCAGCTTTCACATAGTGTGGTATAATGAAAAGCAAAGAGGCTTTAGGGATCAGAAATATTGAGATAGTAATAGCAAAGATATTAAAATTCAACTTCTATCAGTCTAAGAAAACTTTGGCTTTTAAATAACATAAGGGGACACCAAAATGTCACTTTGGAACAATGCTACAAGTAGTAGTAATTACAAATGAAAAGATGAAAAGATTTGACTATATAAGCATTTAGAGAGGTTTTTTTTTCTGTAGCATAGGAAAATAAATTAAAGGGCACATGAAAAACTAAAAACCAATATTTGCAGCAAATATTGACAAAGGAAGGTTCCTTAGATTCAATATATGAGAAGCTCTCACAGATGAGTGAGATCAGCATGGACCATCTAGTGAATAAATAAGATGGCCAAAGCTACAGGAGTGTCATCCCAAGAAAACAAGGCAGGTCTTCAGTGAGCATCTGAAGAGGCACATTCTCCACTAGGCTGAGCAACATTAGTGCTGTGCCCAGCCTAGCTCACAGCAGCCCCTTACTGCAAAGACAATGGTTAATACAGAAGCTATAAATGGACAAAGTACTGAGAATAAGAGATCATGGAGTGCTAAACCCGAAATGCTCCACTAACACTTAGGGAACATCTCCAGAAAGGCTAAATAGTGCAAGAAATAGAGAATAGAGGCATGTTCAGCAAAAGGATGTATTCTGGATATGCCCTAGCCACTGCACTAATGAAGTAACTATAGCTCTGTTATTGGCAGAAGACTAGCCTCTTGACTTTTCATCATTGACAAGAAAGGCTTCAAGATCTGTAAAGAATTTTGTTGGCATTTTGATGGGAATTGCATTGTATCTGTAGAGTGCTTTATGTTAGATGGCTATATTTAATATGTTAATTTTACAGATCCTTCAGTATAGGAGATATTTCCATCTTCTGATATCTTCAATTTCTTTCTGTAGAGACTTAAAGATTTTTTTCATACATGTCTTTCACTGCTTGATTAGAGTTACACCAAGATACTTTATGTTATTCTTTTGTGTTGGCTTTTGTGAAAGGTGTTGTTTCCCTATTTTCTCTCTCAGCCTGTTTGTCTTTTGTATAAAGGAGAGCTACTGATTTTTTTTAGTTGATTATGTTTCCAACCACTTTGCTGAAGGTATTTATCAGCTATCAGAGTTACTTGGTAGATTTTTTTGTGGTCACTTATGTAGACTATCATAACATCCATGAATAGTGATTCTTTGACTTCTTCCTTTCCAATTTGTATCCTTTTGATCTCCATTAGTTGTCTTATTGCTAGGACTTAAAGTATTATATTAAAGAGATACATAGAGAGTGGAGAGCCTTGTCATGTCCCTGATTTAGATGGAAATGATGTAAAGTTTCTCTCAATTTAGTTTGATGGTGGCTATAGGCTTCCTGTATATTGCCTTTACTGTGTTTAAGTGTATGCCTTGTATAAACGATTTCTCCAAGACTTTCTAACATGAATGGGTATTAGATTTTATCAAATGCTTTTTCAGCATCTAAGGAGATGATCATGTGGGGTTTTTTTCTTTCAGTTTGTTTATATGATGGATTATTAGCTGATCACTTCCCACTGGTGGAGCGGCCTTGCCAGCCCACAGATGATGAAGATGCACACAGTCCAGATGAGACCTGATAGGCTGGGATAAGAAGATAGAGGAAGAGGGCTCCCCATTTCTGGAGACTAGGGGATAGGGAAGGGAAGATGAGTGAGAAGGGTAGGAAGAGGAGGAGATGAGAGAGTGGATTACAATCTAGATGTAAAGTGAACAAATTTTTTAAAAACTTAAAAGAAAGAAAAGAAAGGCTCCATGAGGCCCCATCCCTCCCTGAGGAACTACTGGCAGTTAATGGTTGTTGTGGCATGGGTATTGTGGTTGTTTGATTAATAATGCCCCTTATAGGCTCATGTATTTGAAAGCTTAGTCACCAGGAAGTAGAACTGTTTGATAGGCTTAGAAGGGTTAGGAGGATTAGGATGGTAAATTTTGGAGTGAGTGTGTCACTGGAGTGGGCTTTGTAATTTCAAATGCCCATGCCAGACCCAGTCTCTCTTCCTGGTGTCTTGGGATAAGGCTGTAAAATTCTCAGCTATTTCTCCAGCACCATGTTTGCCAACTACAATGATAGTGCACTAAACCTTCTGATTGTGATCATGAACATTATGTTTAGAGGATAATGTACCATGCTAGGCTTGTAAAACCAAAATTGTTTTTCTCTGTATAAGCCATAGGAAGTTGATCTTACCTTGAATGTACCCTATGATCTATCCCAAGATGGATGATTTCCTGGTACAATTGGGTTGTTGTTTTTATTAATTCATTCATATTACATGTCAATTGTTATCCCATCCCTTCTATCCTCCTATTCCTCCCTCCCTCCCACTTTCACCCTATTCCCCTCCCCTATGGCTGAGACTGAGGGGGACCTTATACTCGTGTATATGATCATGGGGTATCAAGTCTCTTCTTAGTAGCTTGCTATCCTTCCTCTGAGTGCCACCTGGCCTCCCCATCAATGGGGCCTGGTCAATATGGGGCACCAGAGTTCATGTGAAAGTCAGACTCCACTATCCAATCAACTGTGGAGAATGTCCTATCCATTGGCTAGATCTGGGTAGGGGTTTGATGTTTACTGCACGTATTGTCCTTGGTTGGTGCCATAGTTTGATCAGACTCCCTGGGCCCAGATCCATCCATCATAATGTTCTTCCTGTAGGTTTCCAAGTCCCTCTGGATCCTTCTATTTCCCCACTCTCCCATCCTTTCTCACCTAGAATCTCAATAGGTTATTCTTAAGAACTGCCAATTGTTATAAAATATTCTACTGACTAGGCTATTGTTACACATTAATGGCTCTTAGAATCAGACTGGCTAAAGTCTAAGTTTGCTTTTGTATGAAATGCTTGTTTACTTGCTTGGATGGCTCAGGCATCTACTGGATATCTGTTACCAAACCAACCCTTGCCATCATCCAAAGAAGATATGCATTAATTTGCATCCCCAAAATTATAACTTGTGGGTTTTCCCTTTAAAACCCATGGCCTGATAATAGCTGAGGCCATGCCTGGAAAACTTTCTCTGTTTTGGTCCTGAACAGTTACTTTTACTTTTTAAAATGCCTCTATTTCACTAAAATCAAAATTTGAGTCAGACTGGTAAATTTCTAAACCCCAGACCATAACATCTCTGAAACGGTCATACAATTAAATACTATCTTTTATAAGAGTTACTTTTCATCATGGTGTCTCTTCATTGCAATAGAACAGTGGCTAAAGCAGTTGTCGTTTTCTTCAGTGGTGTAGTTATACACAAATTGTCGTTGCTCCATTAATAATATTCCCTCCAATACTTGGGCAACAAAGTCTAAGTAAAGCCAATGGACACACACAAAATAGAAGCTGTGGAATGAGAAGGAATTTGCCGGGATGAAGGGATAATAGTGGGAGAAGGATACAAATATGATTGCATAATAAGGTTTAAAATGATCAAATTTAATATGCAATATATGACATAGTCAAATAAAATACAAAATAATGAAATTAAATGTCACAGTGGGAGGCCTTCTTTATCTGCAACATTAGAAGTCTTGTGTAGCTCTTTCTTCAAATAGAAAATGTCCTTTCTGAGAGAAGAAGGATGCTACCAAGACTCAGGAAGTAAACAAAATATTTAAGACACAGAAATTAAATAGAATTCACAGCCTTAGGAAGTTCCTGAATTCTGCCAGAATCACAGCCCCTCCCCAAATATGTATAAGTAGAAATAACTGTTGAGGAGAGGAGACTGTTGCATCTGTGTTCAGCTGTCTAGGACCCATGGAGCATCCATGAATGCATCTTTCATGAGTCAGTCCATACTCTGGATGGGTTTTTCAGTGATGCTGCTATCCTGTGAGCACCCCCACCCCAAACTCACTGCTTCACTAAGGGAGATTATTCACCTTCAGAATCAATCTCTCTCTCTCTCTCTCTCTCTCTCTCTCTCTCTCTCTCTCTCTCTCTCTCTCTCTCCCTCCCCCCTCTCTGCTTTTGAATATTTGCATGTATATTCATTTACATATGATCCTTTGAGTGTAGACATGTGCATCCACAGCAAATATATGTAGGTCAGAGGACAACCTGGACTATCAGTCTTTACTTCCAGTTTGTGACAGAGTTCCCTTCTGATCAACATTGCTTATGACATGCTACCTGGCTCAAAGCTCTTGGGATTCTCTTGATTCTCCTTCCTATTTCCCTGTAGTAGTGTGGGGGTTATAGGCTTGTCATGTAATATTCAGTTTTACCCAGGTTTGGAGGAATGGATCTGAATTCAAGACCTCATCCCTGTGGGAAGCACTTTACCTATTGAGCCAACTGCTGAGCCCTCCCCTCCTTCTTGCATTTCCCCCAAAGAGATTTCCAGATGCAATCTAACCGTGATTATTATGACAGTACCTTTCCACCTTCTATTGAGGCATATTTGGAATATACTATGTATATTTGAAGCTTCAAACTGATATTTTAATACACACACAGACACCCACCTTGAAATCATTTTCATTAAAAGCCAAGTTTCACAGAAATATTATTACCTCAATTGTGTTTTCTCTTACATTGTGTTTTCTCTTATCCTAGACAAATTCCTTTGTTAGAATTGGTAAAGTGCAATTTTTAAGCAATAAAACTGACAACATTTGAAATATCTATAACTTAATTTCTATTCACCTTAAACAATAATTTATTATTATATGAAAAGTCTTCTTGCTAATTCTTTGAAAATGTCTTTCCAGTCTTTCTGGTTCCTTAAAGTTAAGTTCATCCAAGTTAGATTCCATGTAGAGAAGGCACTTTAATTGATTAGACATATTACAATTGGCCTATGGAAACTTAAATGTATAAGTTGAGTATGTAGATCAGTTGGGAGAGTGTTTCTCTACCATGCATGAATTCCGGGCTTGACCCTCAGCACTGCATAAATTATGCATGATGGGTGCTGTCCTGTCATCACAGCAACCAGAATGTGGAAACTGAAGGAGCAGATGCTGATGGTCATCCTTGACTCCATAGCAAATTCTAGGCCACATAGAGTTACAGAAAATCTTGTCAAAGGTGTTAAATACCCTGGTTATGAATATAAGTTCCTAAAAAGCTATACTATAAGACCCATCAAATGAGCTATATTTTATGCAGTTTTGAAATTATCAGTGGTAAAAAAAAAAGAAATTATCAGTGGTTATGTAGTTAAAATGCTTCCTCCACTCATGTAATCTTCCTTGATGCATGGAAGTTCTAATTTTACAGATTTTTACATTTTAAGTTCTAAATTTATTCACACACACACACACACACACACACACACACACACACACAATGGGTGTTGATGCTTGTTTTAAAGCTCTATTTTATTTGGGCTATTGAAACCTCTACTTCACTGCTACCATCCCCCCAACCTGGGTATAAGAAAGAAATTTAGTGGGGAGAATAGGTGCAGAACCCTTATTTCTCCCAGCTGTTTAGGGTCAATAGATTCTTTTGGAGGAATACCAATCTCTGTCAACATCAAACACAGCAAGCACTCTCCTCCAAGCTGCTGCATTGAAATGTTTCTCTCTGTCTGTCTCCAAGCTGCCAGACCTTCCATCTCTGACCTCCCTACACACCACACACAAAATACCACATGCAGCAACACTTTCTCTCTTTGGTACTCCTATTTGTCTCCCTCAGAGTCCTAGACCATTCCCCTGTCCCTGTCACATGAAGCCTTTACTAGTTGGCAAGGACCATGCCCTGAAGGAGGCAATTATCAACTGGGGCCAAACTAAAGTCCAAATTAAAATCTCACATTTGGGATTAAAACAAATCTATGTAATGTAACTGAGTATACAGAGAAACCAAAACTTCCATTACAAATAGGCATTCATTAACTTCACTTTTATGATTGGGATCAAAAGGACCAACAATGGCTGCCTGCATGGTGGAAAGGTTGAGAATTTGGAAGCTATAAAGTCTAGACAACTGGATGCCTCAGCAGTCACAATCTTATGTTAAAAGAACAGTATAGATTCACTCACCAGTAGGAAACCAAGGCAGGCAGGCAGCACGACTTCCTACTGGGACCTCTCCATATCTGGGCCACTTCAGGAAGCTATTGCCCACTCTGGAAGATAAACTTCCCTTCTCAGGTACTTCTTTCTGGAGATGTCCTCTCAGCCTTTAACAGAATGAGCTTTTAGTTTATTTTCAATCCAAACAAGTCAATAATCAAGCTTAGTCATCACAGAATGTTAGTGGCCATGATACAACCACAGATTTCTCTGTGTGCACATGTTAGGATTGGCTTCATAGAGTGTTTGTGGAAACTGGAGTTTTGAAGAGAATAAGAAATATGTAAACCAGAACAAAATACACTCAAGAAGATGAGTCCAGCCAGGACAAAGATACACAGGCAGGAACCAAAAAAAAAAAAAATTAGGAGGTTGTTCTAACACCATCATTAGATGACAGTTGTTGAGTCAGCCAAGTATGACAGATGATTGTTTCTAATTGTTTCATGTATATATTTGATATAGAAAATATCCTACCATATCTGCAGATACTTTTTTAATAATTACATTATTATGTTGTCAGACTTGCAACAGTACTGTAATTTTTCTGATGTATACCAGAAGGGCTGCCCATTTATTTTTTATTTTTTATTTTTACATTAGGAGCCTGACAATAATGGTAATTTTTGTTTCTCTGTTTGTTTGGTTTTGATTTTTCTTTTTTTAATGAAATATTTTTATTTTTTACATATACATTTTTATTATTATACATAAATACAATAAACTACCTATATCAAGAAGAGCCATGACACACTCAGAATTATATAAATGTTACATTCTTAGTGCTTTGGCTACTTGTGTTTGACAACCTTGAAGAAAACATCTTTCCTATCTTGGTGAGTCTAAAATTCTGAATATAAGTCAATCTACATCACATCCTGTCATTATCAACTTAAAACAACAATATACACCTAAAAACATCTTAACCCCTAAATAACTAAGCTTATTTGTAAAACTAAGCTACCTGTTCTTCAACCTCATCAGAGATTTGAGAAGGAATGAATTTGATTACCTGAGTATGCCACGAGTGCAGGTTCGTAGCTTTACAAATGAGAAGATGACAGAGACAGTTTTCTACCTGAATAATTACTCAAATTTTTCTACATTGAAGCATCTTCTTCAGCCTTCTGGCTCAATATAACTGACAGACATATTTGTGAGGCAGGAACTATTGACAACTTTGTTTACCCTGTCTTGGCACAGTTTGGCCATTGACTCTGCCTGCACCCAAGCTTGTCCATTTTTAGGCAGAATACTTTCTTTGCCCAGTGGCTTGTTTGTCACATTTGAAGCCATCTCTATAAGAAGGTCCTTTGATGCTCACATCATCCTCTTTGAGGTAGGCTTGGTGTTGCCAGGAGTTAATCTGTCTCATTGTCAGTGAATCTTTAAAATGATATAGACAATTTTAAAGCCATATTCTGCATGTCACTGAGGTTTTTGAAGACCTTATCTAACTATCATACTTTATCTTTATATAGAATCATATCTTTCTGCTGCACCTAAGCTGTATATTCTTGTGATAAAAGTAGACTAACCATAGGCAATGCTTCTTGTTGGCTAAAGAACCCCTATAAATTATGATTAGATGGCATTCTTAATATGGCATGAATGAAGATTTATAGATTTATTTTTTTTTCTGCTCATACAAAGAGCAGAAAACCAGTGTCAATTGTTCTGTGCATCATGCACACCTTATACACTTATAATTTTAGGACTGTATAATGCTTGTGAGAAATTATATGCTTTCAGAACAAAAGAGCCAGACACTGACATTGGATCAGACCTGATGGGATGCATTCTTCTGAGCATGCTGGACATTGACATCTTGTATGCTTCATGTTCCAGCCCCAAATGCTTCAATTGCTGTTCCTTATCAGAACAAGGCAGCCCCCAGGACACCTTCAGAGAAACCTTCCAATCCTAATCGGTCCCACACAGGACTCTAATTAAGCCTGGAATTTCTAAACATTTAGAAACCAGACCACAAATTCTATTTTTGGTTTGTTTAAACATTTCCCCAATTCTATTTTGGCCCTTACAAAGGTATTGTTTCTCCCAAATCAGCTGGAAAAACTTTAAGAGACTGACAGTCCATTTCCTTTAGGAGGGTTGAGTAGGTTTTTGGTTGCTTCCTGGGCTATAGAGTGTTATTTTCAATGGGAGTTGGTTACAAGTTATTATTGGTCTTATTTAAAGAAAAACAAGGTTAGATTCAGCAATGTCTCTCTTTTCCTTTATCTTCAATTCTTAGGTTTGAAGATAGAGGCTGAAAAGAAAGAAGGGGGAATATAGAAATTTATAGGGAAGATAGAGCAAAAAGTAGATTAGTGAATCCACTTCTCAACTTAATGCCTCAATTGTCACTCACAAGGTTATTTTTAATTCACTGGTATAGAATTTTGTATATAGATGCAAAATAAGTTTAATTCTAGATACAGTGGTATAGAAATCAAATGTAAGATTATTCTTCACACACATTATATATATATATATATTTCTACTCTAATATGAGGTATTGTTCCCATATAACTCAATTATAATACAAGGTTTACTTCCAATACTTTAGTTAATTGTTAACTGATGAAATCACAGTCATGTCAACTGTTAGTCTACTTTTATCACAAAGGGATGCCCATTTCTAAAAGCCCCTCTGTTGATTGTTCTTATCCCTGCAGTGGTGAGAGGAGGTGATGCTTAGAGACAGAGTGTCTGTACTGATTGGCCTCACCCTGATGCCCTCACAGCTGAAACATGCTCAGATCTTATTCTCCTGTCTCCAGGAAAAGCTTAACTGCACAGGAGTTTCTTTAGACAAACACTGCAAATGAAACAGGGTTGATCTGCTCAGTAAGAGGTCAAAAAGCAAACAAAATTTTCTCTAGACTCCTGGTCCCCTACAGAATTTTCCTCTCTAACTTGCCCACACATGCTAGGCCACAACAGTGCAGGGCATTTTTCTTAGTGAAAGTACTTTCCTCTATTCATTTTCCCTTTGTGTCTAGAAAATTTATATTATAAGGTTAAAAATAAAGCCTCTATTATGACTCTTTGTACACTTGTCTGTATGTATTGAAAGCTTAATTTGAATGCATGAAAGAGTTGCACAAACATCTTGAAATACCAGTAATGGCTTAATAGTTATACAGAACTGGTAAATATTAGCTCCAGCCATTCCTTGTGATTTCCTTCAAGTTTCGCTGTATGTACAGAATAATCTTAGTTTCATTTGTTTTTCATAAATATTAATTCTCACATTTGTTCTCCTAAATGCCTTTTGCTAATTTCCTATTTCCCCTGAAGCTCCCTTTTTGCAGTGTTTTTGGTCAATGGCTTCAATTGCACACCATGAACTCTTCTTGTCAAATGGATGGCATTGATTTTTATTGTATAGGCAACAGCGAAAAGTACAAGTAGTGCTTGTAGAAGATCTGAGTTCATTCCTCAGCATCCAGGTCATATGGCTCACATCTGCATTTCCAGCTTTAGGGTATTCTCTCCCTCTCCTATATACCATGGCCACTGCACTCACATACATAAACCCAAACAGATATATACAAACATAACATACATCTTCTAAAATCCTTAATAGTAATCCACTCCAAACTGTTCCAAAAATCCAAAAAGCCACACACACTGTTAAAACTATTTTTATAAAGCTATGTTTGTTTCTCAATTCTCTCCTAGCCAGGTGCCACATAAATCATTAAAATTCACATATATTTGTTTAATAATCATCAGAAAACAATAACTGAGCAGTTACTCTATTCTTAATACTGAAAACTAACCTAGATTTCTCCCAGCATATATCCCTGAGATACTTGCACATTGTAACCTTCCCTGTTCCATCTCTTTCCTGATGTACTTTGGACATCACTTGGGGCTGAATCCCCTACTTCTTCCTGTTTTATGTGAGTTTAATGATTGAGCTCAGCTCCTCATGCTTGTGAAGGTCAATGCTTTGCCAATGGCATCATCTTCCCACCTTTACCCAAGATCTGTTTCTTCTAGGTGTGGCTTTATTTTCTCTCATCTTTTGGAAAACCTCTGTTAGACTTCTTGAGTTCCTTTGCCTTATGATTTCACCCATTGAGTATTCCTCTTCCATGTACTGTGTGCAGACTTCTTGAGTTCCTTTGCCTTATGATTTCACCCATTGAGTATTCCTCTTCCATGTACTGTGTGCACTGTAAAGATGTCACTGTACAGGATGATTCTGTATGGTTCCCATAGTGTTCACATTTCTGGTTTCATACAATATTTCCTTGGCTTTAGAAGAATAGAGTAAGATTTCAGAATTGGGAACAATGATATGTGGAAATTGATTCTATTGACATCCTTGTGTCCTGTTGGTAGAGAAAGGCTCTATAAGTGTAGGTAGAAGTCAGAGTGGAGTTGAGGATCTTTGTGTCTGGTACATTTTCTAGCCACATTCTCTGGGAATTGGAAAAATTATCAAGATCCTCTAGTGCAGCTAGGTAATACTTCCTCCTGAGCCTTGGAGGAAGGTCTTTGTGATGCTATGGAACTAATTCAGATATCATCTCTCTGGCAAGGTGTCAAAGTCATTATCAGTTATGACTGCCTTAGAGTCTTCTCATACTCGTATTCCTGCCTTTTGATTTCCTCCATCCCTTTTTTCTTTGCTCCCTTCCCCTTTTTCATCATCTTTTTTCCCTTTCATTTTCTGCCTGCTTTTCTATGTATCCCCAAGTGTTTATTGTAGGGTAAATAATTAATATGTGCTGGTTAGTTAACCATGTTGAACAAAATGGATTTTTTTCATTTTATTAATAGAAGGTAAAAATAAAAGATCATATCAATGTAGCACATTTAAAAAGGCTGAAAATACAAAAGATAGCTCATATTCATCTACCATCGGTGGAGGAACTGCTTATTTGTTTGCTATCGTGTTCTGCTTCTCTTTTGGAAGCTTAGATCATTAAGACTTAATATGAACCTTCTAGTAGGAAATTAAAGTTTCAAAGGAAAATATTTACTTCTACAGATTTTCCTGAGCAGTCTTTGAAATTTTAATAGTATTCAATTCTCCATCAACTATAATATTCTAAGTCATCTTCTAATATTTCTCACTAAAACTTAACAGTAGAAGTGTTTTAAAATGGTTTTTAAAACTACTTTTTTCTTTTTGATATTTTATGCATGTTTCATCTTCTCAGTCTCTTCTTCTATAATCCTTATAACTACATGTTGCCCATAACTACATAACTACATGTTAACTTATAGTGTCCTATAAATGCATGAGCATCTGGTTCTCTTTCTGAATTCTTTGCATATTTTTAATTCTTCTTAATCTTTACATGCTCTTTAATTCTGCTTATTTCTTTGCCTCCTTGAGGCTCCTGTTTACCCACCCAGTAAGACTTTTTCACTATGTTCAAGTAAACATCAAGGTTGAAATCAAGCAAATGAGTGTAGGTGACAATACTCACAATCAGTGATGTGAGAAGGTAAGAAAATTGAAAGTGTAGCAAACCAGAAGCCAGACATGGAAAGAGAAAAGAGCTCAGGAGTGATGGATGCCAAGGTCAGCAACCAAAATATGCTGAATGAGCCCCAGCTGTCTCATATTAGAAACTGGACCTAGTTAGTGCGTGAAGGGGAAGAGTGCTGCTGGGTGCAAAATACATTAGCTGGGCCACATGCTTATACACAATGCTGGATTTTTAACTGGGATAAATTTAGCTTGAGTTTTTTGACAAGTAAGATATACAGTGGTAAAGAAAACATGTAACTATGAGGCCTTATTTTGAAGAGGGTGTATAGAAGCAATCTCATATGTCTGTATGGAAGCATCACCTGGCAATGAAAAGCTAATAGCTTGTTAGTTGAAGCAGGAAATAATAAAGTGAGAGTTCCCAAGAGGGAGACACAGAGAGAGAGAAAGAGAGAGAGAGAGAGAGAGAGAGAGAGAGAGAGAGAGAGAGAGAGAGAGAGAGGAGAGAGAAGAGAGAGGAGAGAGGCAGATACAGAGAGACATAGAAAGAGAAGAAGAAGAGAAGAGAAGGGAAGGGGAGGGGAGGGGAGGGAAGGGAAGGGGAAGGGAGAGGAGGGAGAAGAGAAGAGAAGAGAAGAGGAGAGGAGAGGAGAGAAGAGAAGAGGAGAGAAGAGAAAAGAAGGGAAGAGAAGAGAAGAGAAGAGGAGAGAAGAGGAGAGAAGAGAAGAGAAGAGAAGAGAAGAGAAGAGAAGAGAAGAGAAGAGAAGAGAAGAGAAGATCTTAGAGATACTAACATGCAGGAGATTTGCCCCAGAATTCTGAAGAAGATGGACTATAAAACTGAGGAGATAACCAGCAAAGTGGCAGAACTAAGAACAAAATAAGTGAGATATTAGTTATGAACAAGTCAGGGAACATGCCTAGCTACATTGGCCTAGCCTTTTGTAAATATATTTAAGAGGCATTACTTCAGGAACTGGGATGTGGGAGGAAAACATGCATTTACAAGTATATGGAAAGATGTATTCACTAATGACAAAATATTGTTTGATTCATCTGGATTGTGACACAGCCCAATTTTATTATCATCTTCCTGTTGTACACAATCTATCCTGACATTCCAGGTTGTACCACACCTATCTTGCCTTAATTTTTCATTCAGGTGGATGATAAATTCATCTCACCAGCTTTGTTATGATGATTTTAAATACAGAACAAGTTTTTCTTCTTGGAATTTTAGATTACTATTGGCTGATAATATAAGTTTGCATAAAGTACAGAAAGATGTAAATGTTATTTTTATTGTATGTTAGGTCACTAGAGAATTCTATCTTGTCTTCCTTCTTTATAAGAATGTGCTTAGTTTTTCTCTGGATTCATAAGCCTACTCCCAGGTCCACAGAGCTCATCACCAGATATTTGCTGAAGGACTTACAGATGAGTAAATATACAATGATAACTTTCCCTAGATCTTTGATTTAAAAACTGGCTTTCTTATGTGATCTTATTATCTTACCTACATATACTTAACATCCATGATAACTGTAGCCTCCAAATCAGGCAATCATGGTATTGCTTCCACAGGACTTGTGGATAGATTTAATTCTTTAATTTCTGTTTCCTTAATTTTTAATAATATATTTGATATGTGTGTATGCCAGGGTGGGAGTATATAAGCATGATGTATGAGCTCAGATGTGTGCAGCTATCTACTTAGTAACTTGTGGCCATGCAAAGGCTAGAAAAGGCCATCGGTTATTATGCATTCTTACTCTTGATCTTACTATTTTGAGGTAAGGTCTCTCACTGAACTTGGAGCTAAGCTAGTGGACAATGAGCCCAATGATCCTCCTGTCTCAGGCCCCATAGTACCAGAGTTAGAGGTTGCTGGCCTTTTATGTAGGTGTTTGGGATTTGAAGTTGGATTCTCACTCTTGAGCAATAAATGATCTTTTCCACTGATCCACCTCTCCACTGTAATTCCTTCTTCATATCCTTACTTCTCCTGATATACTTGTAGTTTGCAGTTCTGCGAAGTCTTAGTTTTACAAAGAATCAGTTGGCTACTTTGTTACTTTGGCTCAAATCTGTTTCTTGTGCATTATGCTTAACAACACTATGCTATTCTTCACTGAAGACATAAAGCTCAATTTTACAGAGAAGCAGTACTTATTACATGAAATCATACTAAGTTAAATTAGCCTCTGTTCTCCCACGTAGAGGCATAGCAAGAACTGTTCCTGTTTGTGTGCTGTGATTGAGAAGAAAAACATGTACTATTCTCCCACAAATAAAACCTTGACTGCCTACTACAGCTGGATCAGATTAATTGAAATTAAAAACAAATTCAAATTTTTCTTTTTAAATTCTTGTATATTTATTCAATTTACTTCCCAATTGTAGCCCTTCCTTCCTCTCCTCCTGGTACCACCCTCCCTCCTTCTTCCCTCCTACTCCTCTCTCCATTTCTGAAGAAATGGGGAGCCTTCCTCCTATACCATCTGACCCCAGCCTATGAAGGTTCATCAGAACTGCCTGCATCCTCTCCCTCTGAGGCCTGGCAAGGCTAATACACCAGGTGGAAGTGATCAATAAGTGGGTAACAGGGTTCATGTCAGGGACAGACCCAGCTCCCCATATTAGGGAACACTGAGGCCACTGACTTGTCAATATTGCCTAATTGGCAAGCTCCAGGCCAGTGGGAGCTCTTATCTAAAAATAAGTTACACAATATATGATGTTTCTGAATGATATACATACATACATACGTACATACATACATACATACACACACACACACACACACACACACACACACACACACACACACAAAACAAGATGGACCTCTGTGAGATCTGTTTACTATTCTAAGTATGATTCATATTTATAACTAAGTAAACTGACCTCTAAATATATAGCCTGAAGACATTTAAAAGTACTACCTCTAGAGAAGTATCTGCAATAAGTTTCTAACTAACCTATAACAAATGTTTTTATGAATTGTATAATACATTACCATACTTGATAGGTAAGGAACCAAATACAAAATATGAAGAAAACTGTCCAAAGTCATGCAGCTAGCACAAAAATTATCTTACTTTAACTCTATGCCTTTATCCATTTGGCTAGATGATGTTTAAGTTCAGGTAAAGATACATGATGAATGATATTCACTGTTTTTAGTGACACTAGCAAAAAAGGAAAATATTAAAATTGCTCAATGCTCAAATAAACTATGAAATATTCATAGATCTGAATATCACAAAAGTTCAAGTGATTCTATGAATAGTTTATTGTTTTATGGAGAATGCATTGGATATGATGTTAAATAACATTTACATAGGAAGACAGCAAGGTTTAAGATTCATAGAAAAACATTAAAGGGTAAATACTAAAACAAAGAGCAATTATGAGTATTCGCTAAACATTTCTTATGCATTACAAATGAGAATATAATGTTCTGTAATAATAAATAGTGAAAAGTCTAAAGTTTCAAAGAAATTGCATCAGCAAAATAGAATTTACTCTCTTTTGTATTAACTTCACAACTTGCTATGACCTGAAAAGTCTTATGAGAACTTCAAAAATGAAGTTACATTACTCCAAAGACTAGAATGACTACATTGAAATGACTAAGGAACATCATCGAAAGACAAGAAATATGGCATATTGGTTAACAGTACTTCCTGTTCTTGCAGAGGATCTGAGTTCAGTTCCTAGCACCCTTGACAGGCAGCTCATAACTGCCTATGGCTCCAGTTCCAGAGGATCAGGTGCCCTCTTCTAGCTTCTGCAAGTGTCCACACATATACACTTAAAATAAAGTAAGTTTTTTTTAAAGAAGCACACTTGAGTTTACTCAGAACAGCATTCTATTTAAGCCACTGTGAACTGTTGTAAACAAACGGAAATACCAACTAGAAGTTCATATGGTAGGTACGCAGGGGAAGAATGCATGTAGAGCCAGTTTTCTGATGACTAGAAATCAAGTGGCTGCTCAAGATATCTATTCCTGTCTCACTGGACACAGAATATATCACCTAAAAGCAAACTGGGATGCGTTTGGGCCACTGAAGACTAAGGGAAGCTCTGTAGCAAGTTGTTCCAACAGAGAAGCTATAGTACTTCCAGAAAGACACCAGAAGGAGCAACAGATTGTAACCCTAAAAAAGATACACATAAACATTTGTAACTGAGAAACCACATACACAAACTTACAACAGACGGATGTCCACAGAAGCCCAAAGAAGACATGGAGCCTTTGGCTTGGATAGTTAATTGAAGTCTTTCCCTGAATATCCTTACAATCTTAGAGAGGTAGCTTGGGTTTTTCTTTCTTTCTTTCTTTCTTTTGTTTTCATTTGAAGAAATGTAAAAAAAAAATGGCATCCCACCAACCAGGGAAATATGTTCCAAACAAAAGAACAGTATGTGAACCAATAAATTGACCCTTAAAGAGATAGAACCATATAAAACTCCTAACATAAATTGGAAATAGTCTACTTATGTAAGACCAATGAACTATACTATACAGAAAATGTAACAAAAGGGACAAAATAGAGTAAAGATATCAACAAAGAGTCAGAGACTGAAAGATGGGTATAACTGGAAATAAAAACATACTGTAACTGAATTGATAATGGTACAAGAGGTTTCAATGGCTGTCTTTATTTAGCCAATAAAAGAAGCAGTGAATACAAGTAAGTTGAAGCTATTGCTTTAAAAAAAAAAAGAAGCAAAAGGGGGGAATAAATAAAATTGAAGAGAGCCTAATGGACTCAAAAATCACTATCAAGTTGATCAATACATCTACCATGGGAAGGATCCGAAGGAGATTGGCAGAGAGAAAAGAGATTATTGAAAGAAATGATAAACAAGATATTTCCAAAGTTGAAGGGAAAAGAGATACCTAAACTCAAGAAGCTCAAGAGAGTCTGACTAAGCTGACTCCCAAGATACTGTACTACAGCTATCAAAAGACATGAGAAACGTGACTGGTAAGTTCAAGGTAACTTGCTTAAGATCATCAGTTAATTTCTCAGCAGATACATTATAGTTCTAGAATAAAATATAAGGAATACCCAAAGTGATAGAAAAACTCTGAAAAATTCACTCATTCAAAAGTGAAAGTGTAAAGCTTTAGATAAGTAAGTTCATAGTCATTAGATGTGCTTTATGAGAAATGCCTAGGAGCATCCTTCATGGTGAATAATAGGAAAAAATAAAAACAGAAAAATCTCTGATAATGGAAAATAGAGAAAAGAAAATTCTGAATACTATAATAGTGGCACATCAATAGCTTTAAAAATATGGGATGTAATTTAAAAGATTAATAGCATGAAAACTAACAACTATGATGTAACTGTATTAGTGAATATGACAAATTGTAATTTGTGAAGGATGTAATGAGCTAAATATTAATTATGACATAAGTTGTAGTATGTTCAATACTTTCTTGCTATCAATTCTAAATAAGTTGTTAAATCTTTAAGTGGTGTGTGTATGTGTGTGTTGGTCCGCTGTTTCTATAGTGTTTGAGGCAGGGTTTCTCTGTTGTTTATCATTTCCCTGTGCTTCATATCTAATGATCTTTAGCCTGTGACCTCCCAGGATTCTCCTGTTCTGCCACCCATGTTGCTGAGGGAGCTCTGGACCCTAATCTCCCACTAAATATTCACAGAGAAACTCACATTTAAACTCACTGAACGTCCTCAAGACAGTTAAAAAAAAAAAAACGCTAGGCTCAATAAGCCAACAGTAATGTTCAAAGCCTCTTTCATTAGACATTCTTCCCTACTGGTATACCACAAGATTAGGAAATTCTCAGTATCAACCAAGCCAAAGAAGGTGCTGCTGCACATGTCTACCACTCCATATTTCTGAAAGACCTTCCAAAGAATTGGGGTTTTTGCACCATAACTTTTTGTCCTTAGAAGGTTCTCATATAGTGTAGTTTACCTTGGAGAAAACCAAGGTTGCATTTGAAGCTATCAATCTTATATTCTTCTGAAATGCACGGCAGGTATATAGAATACTTGAACTCTCTCATTTTTTCCCTAGAGAGAAAAGGAATTAATGTACAACCTCAGTGTCCCAATTTCTTCATGTATGTCAAAATAATTAGCACATGCCCTTCTACTCTTTATATTGATGAGCTTGGTAAAGTGTGACTACTTTAGGGGAAACTGAGATGGTAGTTTGAGCCAGTAGAGCATACCTACCTACCTCTAAACACACACTCACACACACACAAAGATGTCAAAAGCCACAACTGCCTGTTTCTTCCAAGGGAAAAAAAAGAGTTATAGGAATTTCTAAAGCCTCTAGCTGAACTAATTATGGACAATGCTCTCTGATAGAAGCCTAATAATTAGCTACTGGGTGGAGTCTGCCCAGAACAATGTACAAATACAAATGACATGAATAGAAAAATCAGGAAAAGATGTTGTAAACACAGAAATATTGACAAAGAGAGATGTATGATTCACCAGACAAAGAATTAAAAATAAGTCTTATAAGGTATAAATAATTATGGATTTGACCTGATCTAGTTGCCTTGAGAGTTATAGGTGTCCCGGGCTGCACTCTGGTTCTTGGGGCACTGTGTGCCTTTCAATTCCTGTGGAACTGGGGCACTCCCTTAGGGAGTGGAGCATTGGGGACATTTATGTCAGCAACATGTGACATATTCAGAAGTCAGTAAAAAATACAGAAAATTGCCAAAGCAAATTAGTCTTAGACTTTAATCTTCTATACCCTGCATAGTTTGCAAATGTCATTTGTATCCTCTGAACTGCAACTGTACTATTCTTGGCAACCACCATTTCATTCTGTTTCTGATAAGGAAAAAGAGTCTGACTGCTTTCAAAAAATTGTTTCAGCCTCAGTTTTTCTGACACCCCTCCAACTTGGCATGGTTTTCATCTCCTCATACTATATCAGGAGACCCTGGCTCAGTAAGTAAGAGCTGACGCTTACAATAAAGATCATAGGGATAGTAAAATTCTCTCTGAACAAGATGTGAGTTTTGATTCCTAGCATCTTGATGAAAATCTGCTAATCTCAGCATATGCCTATAATGCCAGTCCTTGGAAGGGTGAAAGAGGCAGATTCCTGGGTACTTTCCAACCAGGCAAACTATTCCAAAATAGTGAGCTTTGGGTTCAGTGAAAGAATCTTTCTCAAAAGCAACATGGAGAACAGTTGAGGAAGATATATATTGCCAAACTCTGGCTTATACATGTAAATATGCATGAGTACACATACAGAGAGAGAGAGAAAGAGAGAGAGACAGAGACAGAGACAGAGATAGAGAGAAACAGAGACAGAGACACAGAGACACAGACAGAGACAGAGAGACAGACAGAGACAGAGACAGAGAGACAGAGAGAAAACTTTAAAAGTACCAAACAATAGTTATAAAGCTAAAGGAAATATGCCAACATTCATTCTCTCTCTCTCTCTCTCTCTCTCTCTCTCTCTCTCTCTCTCTCTCTCTCTCTCTCTCTCTCTCACACACACACACACACACACACACACACACAAATATATATATATATATATATATATACACATGCACATACACACCCATACACACATGCAAACACACACACACAAACACACACGCACATACATTACATGGCATACTGTATTATACTGAAGAAGTAACAAACAAATGTAAAGACAGATCTCCAATGGCAAGGAATCAAGTCCCCTCTTGCTTTTCTTTGTATTATTATTTAAAAAGTTAAGAAGAGCCTCACATAGGAGATCCAGAAGAATGATATTGAAGATGGAAGAGACATTCAGTCCAGGCAAGCTGTGAATCTCAGCTGCTGATGGAAGCAGGGCAATGGAGAAGAGAAGGGTAAAAGCAATGCTTTCTGAATCCAGCCAATATGGAGACCTGGAGACCACCTACCTAGCAAACAAAGAGCCACATGGAAGGGAAGCTGACTTTAAAGAAAAAGTGAAGTCCAAGGTGTTAAAGAAACCTGAACTATAAGGAAAGTGTGTTTAGAAAAGAAATAGAAGATAAGAGACACTACAGTTTCTGAATAATTCAAAAGTGGGTGGACTTAGAAAGCTGTATGTCTCGCTCTGTGACATATTGCAAGGCAGATATCAATGTTGGAATGCAAAAGTGTATTATCTCATTAAATCGCTACCTATTCCAACTACCTCTTTAACATACTCAAGAGATCCGTCTTCTTAAGGGGTAGTCCCTTGACCAGATGATTGGCTAACCTAATTATATTAATTAAGGGAGGAGATATTGCAATGTTTCCTGGAAGCAGTTCCATTCTTTTGTCTAGGAGGCAGCATCATTCTCTTAAGGGGCTTTCAACTCTACTATAATGTCAGCAGAGCTCATCCAGAGAGCATATATTTTAAAACAGTGAAACAGAAGAAATGAAGCTTAAAGGTTTTGAAATACACCCTCAGTCTGATAAATATATATTTAATAAAGAAGAAACAGAAAGATTACTTAGTGAAATAATGTTTAAAACTTACCAAATGCTGTAAATAAATGGACAGATATTGAAGCCCTACATGGTGCCAAGTGATAGAAAGACCCATAAACCTACCTAAGCCATATTATGATCCAAATGTCAAAAGTCAGAGAGAGAGGTAGGGAGGGAGGGAGGGAAGGAGGGAGAGAGAAAGAGAGAGAGAGAGAGAGAGAGAGAGAGAGAGAGAGAGAGAATTTTTGCCCTAGCCAGTGTCCTATTGCTGTGAAGAAACACCATGGTCACAGCAACTTTTTTAAAATAAAACATATAATTGTGGCTTCTTCTATTGTTACCATGGTAGCAAGCATGTTGGCATGCAGACAAGCAGACATGGCACTGAAAAAGTATCTTGAAAGTTCTATATTTAGATCCACAGGCAGCAGAAAGAGACACTGGACCTGGCTTGATTATTTGGAAATCCAAATACCACACTTATGGACACAATTTCTCCAACAAAGAAACACCTACTACAACAAAGCCATACCTCCTAATCCCTCTCAAGTAACACCACTCCATAATGACAAACATTCAAATACATGAGACTATAGGGATCATTCCTATTGAAACCACCACATGGTGGTAAGAGCCATGGTCCCATGGGCTCTATTATCCACAGCACAATTCAAAAATGCCTTCAATCAAAAATCCAAACTATCACAGTCTCAACTCTATTTATAAATTCAAAGTTCAAAGTCTCTTCAGAGTCAGCTATTTAGAACCAGGAAGTCATGAAATTTGCAGGCAAATGGATCAGACTAGAAAATATCATTTTGAGTGAGGTAACCCAGACTCAGAAAGATATACTTGTTATGTGCTCACACATAAGTTGTTATTTGCCAGACAGATACAGAATAATCATATGACAAGCTACAGACCCAAAGGAGCTAGGTAACAAGGATGGGCTATGGGTGGATGCTTGAATCCCACTCAGAAGGAGATATAGAATAGAAATCAATAATGGAGAAAGTGTGTGAATTGGGCGTGAAAGGGTGTGAGGAGGGGAATGACAATGGGGTTCAGATGTGGAGAATAAGGGGAGAGAGATGAGAAGGCTGATAGAGAGAAGAGAAACCAAGGTAGGGCATCTCTGGGACAAGATGGGGACCTGCAACAGAATAGGCCCCTGGGAGGATATAGGCAGGTGACTCTAGCTGAGACTCCTGAAGCAGGGGATATAAATACATAAGTGTCCACCTCAGAGCTAGGCAGGATTTCTAGTGGAAGAGAGGTCACCAACCTACCCACAAATACTCTGAACCAAAATTTACCCCACTGAAAAGAAATGCAAGGGTAAAAATGAAGCAGAGATCGAAGGATTGGCCAACCAATGACTGTCCCAACCTGAATCCCATCCCATAAAAAAAAAGCCAACCTATGACATTATTAGTGATACTCTGCTATGCTTGCAGACAGGAGGCTACCATATCCATACTCTGAGAGGTCCCACCCATCAGTGGGTTGAAACAGATACTGCAACCCACAGCCAAACTTTATATGGAGTTCAGGGAGTCTTGTGGAAGAGCAAGGAGAAAGATAAAAGGGCCAGAAGATGACAAGAACTCTACAAGAATACCTGTTCACATAGGACCATGGGGGCTTACAGAGTCTGAAGCACCAACCAAAGAGCACACACGGACTAAGCATATGCCCTCAATGCATTATGCAACTTATAGGCAGCTTAGTCTTTGTGTGGGTCTCCTAGTAAGTGGAGCAGCAGATGTCTTCGGCACGGACTCTGTTATCTATTTTTAAATCACTTGCCCTTAACTAGGATACCTTATCTGGCCTCAGTGGAAGAGGATGCTCAGAGTCGTGAGGTGACTGGATGTATCTGGGTGGGTTAGTAAATAGGGGAGCTCCCTCCCCTTTCCTAAGGAGAAAGGGGGGAGGAGAAAAAAGGTAAGAGGTAGGAAGATGGTGCCAGGAAGAGAGGAGGGAGCCAATGTTCAGGTTGTAAAGTGAGAGAAAGAAAGAAAAGAAAGAAAGAAGAAGTTTAAGGTTATGTTTGTTTGTTTGTTTGTTTTGCAAACTGCAATATCCTTCCTTGGTATGATTTCTATCGGCCTAATACTAGAAAGAAGGAAGCAGAACATAATGAACTGTTCAGTGTCCTCTAAAGCCTATTTTGCATATGTCTGTACAAAGAGTAGAAGTCTTATGAAAAGCAGTTAGAGAAGGAAAACAAGAACAACAAACAAAAACAAACAAACAAAACATATCCAAGTAGAAGAGAAGAATTTCCCTCTCATTACGTGATATGGTCCTTAGGTTGGACCAGTCACTGGTTGGCTTTTGCAAGTTCTGCACCACAATTACTCCAGCACATCTTGCAAACCAGACAAATTGTAGCTTGAAGGTTTTGTGGCTGGGTTGATGTCCCTGTTCTGCTGCTGGGAACCTTGCCTAGTTACAGAAGATGTCTAGTTCAGGGGTTACTTCAGGGAATTTCCACTAGGCTTCTGTACTAGGTTTCTCAACTGCCTAAATCTCACCCAAATGGAGCAAGGGCCACACCCACTGTGCACTCTTTCTCTTCTCTAGCCTCTCTTTGCTCTGTGGTTGACAATTCAGGGAGAAGAATAGCCATCCACCTTATTTTTTAAGACTGTCTCTCACTGCACTTGGAGCCTACTTTTCATTAGGCTGGGGACCAGCAAGCACCTGTCTGTGGTGAGCCTCTCTGTTGCTCTCTCCCACCAATGCAGGCCAAATGCACACATATGACTTCTACATGGGTGCTGGAGAGCTTGACCCACATCCTCGTTCCTGCACAGTGATGGCTTTTCTGACTAATCCAAGCCCCCATAACCCATTATTCAGCACTTTGTAAGAACTAATAACCAGATTTTACCACATGTATAGACTTAAAAAGACATTTATCTAATGAAGATATGAAAATTGCCAGTGAATACATGAGAGGATTCCTTGTAGGCACAATTCTCTGAATTTGTAAGAGGCCCAAAACATTGGTCTTGTCAGTCCTTTCTGCCTATTGTCTTACTGAATGAGCTATTTTAACCTTTTATTCAAAAGTAGAAGCTGAGTTGATATATGAAGTGCTTCTATGCAGTCTTATGAGTTACAATGTTAATTATTGTTTTCTTCTTTATATGAATTTAGCCTCTTGCAGTATATAAGGCTTAAAGGATGCAAGGATAGAAAGACAGTTTCCCAAGCTGATATCCTCCAAACTAAAATTAGTAGTGATTTCTAACTTTTCCTAGGTTCCTGTTAGTGTCTTCCTAACTATATCATAACTATTGGCATTGAGCAAATATACTAGGCATGCCTTAACTCTGTACTCCGTGCACACATGAAAACAGAGACTTACTTTCCAAACTATTTTTCTATAAATGTCTGTTCTTGTTCATGGTAGTTTTGGAAAGCTTATATATTGTCTGCTAACATTCCACAGAAGTAGTTACATTTCATGGATGTATTTTGTAAAGATTTGTGAACATTCTGGAAGAAGAAAAGTATCTTTTAACCAAAATGACTCCAAAACTAGTTTTTACATGCTAAAACATCATCCACAGGAAAGTCAGAACTAACATACAATATGAAATTAGGATAAGCCACTTTCTATATTTCTTACTTGCTCTAAATTGTCTTTGAGGGTTGCTATTGGTACTAACTCCTTGACATTTGTCATATACACACAACCCAATGTGTGATCACATCAGAATGACAAAGACAGATCTCATTCCAAGACTACGGAATAATAAAATCAAATCACTAAATTGTTAATCAATAACATTGCTAAGCAATGATGATTTAAGGAAATATTTTTTCCAAAATAGGAGGGGTTGTTAGAATTAAAGTCACAAGTATTTGGAGATCTGAAGGAGGATTATACTTTTGAGGCTTCCATTTCAAAGTAAACATTAAAAAATTTTGTCAATTGTGCCAGCCTATTGAGAAACAACTAAAGCCAACAGATAATTTTTTTAAATGGTTCTTATGAATGTTAATTAATATTATGGGAAATCATTCTAACTTGGACTCTTTGTATCTATTTAAATATTTCTCATGGTCCCAGGTATATTCTTTTTCAAGACTGAGATGTAAAAAAGAGTGGGAAATAAAACCTTCCTGGCAGGGATTGAGATGTTCTAAAAAAACTTTTATTACTTTCTCTTTGGTTATCAGACTAATGAAACAGAGGCCTCCAAGAAAATGGAGTCCCTACCCTGGGAATCTTATGTTGGAAGAAAAAAAGTTGGTTTTAGCCAGAGGAGAAGTTCATCTCCTAAGAAGATATTTCATGTACATTATAATGTCTTGAAGTAGAGACCAAAACTGAGATATTAATAGGTCAGTGATGGACAGGACAACTCCTTGGTCAAGACTGCGTAGCTATGGCTGAGCTATGAATAGCCATTACCTTCTATTTAAATCTAAGCCTCATACTAGACCATAGTGACAGGTTGGGCCTCATTGGATAGCACTATTTTTTCTCTTCTTAACGTGGTCACATTAAATAAATCATTTTTTGTTCTGCTTTTAGTTGTATTTCTTAGTTTACTTGTCCTATTGAAGTTCAATGATACACACTAGGTTGTTAGTACTGGTTTGGCCCAGACTCTGATTCAAACAACTCCAATACAGTTGTGTTCCAATGGCATCTAGATGCTTTTTGTAAGGTATGAGCAATGAGGGACATTGCCTTACAGGGGCATTGCCTGAGGACATTGCAGAGTTGTGTCATGTACATTTTAACAAGACACAATGAGCTTCCAAGGACTTAGACAGGGTGACTGAATACCACTTGACCTGTAATGAAAATAGTAACACCAATGTTAAAGAATTATTAGTGAAAAACTGCATTTCAACCCACTGAACCAGAAGAAATTAGAATAAGTAGAGCACAGCAAAGCCAACCTGTAAAGCACAGGCAAGGCAGGTCAAAACAGACTGTTCATAATGGATATGTGGACTTGTGGGTCCAGGACTTTGGAGAACATGGCAAGATGGTTGTAAGTTTGAGGCAAGCCTGAGATACTTACAAATACTCTGAGGACTGAGAGAGAGGGAGACAGTGGTAGCGGGTGGGGTGGGCACATAGAACATGTGCCAGATGTCTAATGTTAAGCTATCTTAATGGACTGGTATCTAGGGGTCTATCATCAAATTGTGTTCTAAGGCCTGATGACATACTAGAGTTTATGAGGAGTCCATATCCTATTGAATTCTCTCAATTTCTTTCTAAAATTTATTTCATTGCATGAGCTTTTATTTGGTTTCACTAAATAATTTTTCTATGACTTTTATTTCAAACAATATTTTAAAAAATATTAAACCTATTCTTTTTATATTTATAATTTCTAAAAGATTGACTTGTTTTATTATATATACATCCAGGCTTATAGAAGCCTACAAAGATAAGAAAAGTGCATCAGGATTCCCGGAAGCTGGAATTACAGGTAGTTGTCAGTCTCCATTTATGGGTGCTAGGATCCTCACTCTTTTTTTTTTCTTTTTTTAAAATAATTTATTCATATTATATCCCTATTGTTAGCCCTCACTTGTATCTTTCCATTCCCCCTCCCTCTCTCCCTCTTTTATCTTAATTGCCTCCCGTAGACCTGTGACAGAAGGGGACCTCCTCTTTAAGAGCAGTATGTGCTCTGCTGTTGAGCCATCTCCCCAGTGCCATATTTAAAAATAACATTAGGAATTGTTGCTAGACTGAGACCATAAACATACCATCTCTTGATACTTCACATAATAATAAGATTACAAGGAGAAACAGGACATGTCATTAGTTTTAAATTTGTAGTGTAGTAGAAAAATATGTGAAGGAGTATAAACCACCCATATTATGAGGACTTTTTCCTCCAGATTTCCTACTTCATTCCACTTGGCAAATGTGTATGAGTAAGTACTCTGAGTTAACATCATGCCCATGGACATCTGCCTATAAGGATTTGGAGATTAAGTTACAGCCAATACTTTTTGGAAGTAACACTGACCACAATTCAGTAATAAACAGCTTTGAGGCACAAGATGTCAAATAAAACATTGATTCTTTTTGTAGCCAGCTGTAGGGCAACTAATGTTAGACTGTAAAGCATAAGATGGATCATAAAAATAAGAACTCATATTGCAACCAATTTCGTGGGGGAACATATATAATGATCTCTGAAACTCTGGATGGCCATCAATTCTGTACACTGCTTTAGATATAGACATGCAGAGTACATGGCATGGGTAGTGCTCTAAGAGCTTGCTAAAAGATGTGGAGAGATGCCTGGTAGACATGTAATAGAACATGTGGAGTAGCTATTAAGTTTAGAGTTAAACTGAGAAATCCATGCTGAAGTTGGAGACATTGAGACATGAATTTAGTCTTGAGACTGGCCTAGGCTTCCAGAGGATGTAGAGGTAGGTATAGAATTTAAATTCCATAATGCTTAGTGTGTCTTAGATTTTGAATATCATTGAAATGAGCAATGAAAACTGAATTCACATAAAATAAAATTAAAATTACTATCTAGATCTTAGGAATATCTGGACTATTCTTTGCAACTTCTTAAAGTCCTTCTTTTCCTAAACTGCTAAAAGTCACCTCTTTGTGTAATGTTTTTTAATTAAAATTTTTCAATTAATCTAGCATAGATGTCCTCTGAAAGTCTCCACTCAGGGGGGGGGGATTCAGGACAGATGCTGGGACTTGATGCTTGAATCCAGGTGGGAGAGAGGGGGATGGAAAATGCAGAGGGTTCAGGAGCCCCACAAGAAGACCATGAAGGTTGGTGGACCTGGACCCAAGGGGCCTGCACAATCGGTTGTATGAACCAAGGACAATGCGTGCAGTAAACCTAGACTCCCACCACACCACACCCCCACCCCCACCCATTCAGATCTAGCTTCATTGTCTTTCAAAACTCAATTACGTTATGTAAACATGTGTCTGTTTTAATCCCAGATGCAGGCTATGAATCTGCTCCAGACTGTCCACAGCAGCAGACTATCTGCCTATTGTGGCTCAGAGATGGGTGTGGTCTTTGCCAGATGAAGTTAATTAATTCTGAGGACTCTGGAGAGGGAGTAAATGTGAGAGCCTGAGGAGGGGTGTGCTCCAAGAAAGAAGCACATGCAGAAGATATCCTGAAATGAAACTTGGATCATCCCAAGAAATTCAATGACCATAAACAGCAGGAAGTAGTATAAGATACCTATTCGCCCTTTCTCCATTAACATTCTTTCTCTTCTACCTGATGTTAGGGTGTTGAAAGGGATTGGAGTGAAAAATGGAAAAAGTGGTATAAGAAGCACCAATGAAAGAGAGACAAAAAGTATGCTAACAACATACGCCTAATTAAATATTATGTAATATTTTGCCATTTAAAAATTGAGTGCAGGATTCCGGAGAGTGAACTGTATCAATGGCCATGTTGTATCACACAGTAACAAAATGTGCTAATCAGTTTGTAAATAAATTTTATTATGTATGTTGTTGTTTTGTGTGTGCCTATTTGTATACATGTACATACAAGTATAGTGCATCAAGAAATTGACTTGCTTATGTAATGGGAAACTGTACTTATGCTCAGTATCTACTCAGCTATAAATAGGCTTAGAGGTTACTGCAGATGAACTCCTCTCACAGAATCAGCAGCTAACAAAACTAAGAACAGAAACTATAGGACTTTAATTAAGAGGGAAAAAACCAACAGGAGAGACTACATCCTTTCACTAACTCTAGATGGAGACATGCCATTTTGAAGAGCATAGAAGGGCATAGAAGGGCATAGGGCCATCAACCACTTAGTCAGAAAAATATCTCCCAAGAAAAACCTTCTGGAATCTTCAAAGATAGTATAAAGCCTGCTTAAAATGTTGCTTGGCATGATGGTGCCTTTGGCCATCCTCCATTCTTATTCCTTGAGCAGAAGTTTTATGACAATGGATCCTTTATTCACTGTCTGCTTTCTTTTCTCAAAAATCACCAATACACAATGGTCCTTTTGGCCTATAACCACTTTCCACCCTTGACAAGGTGTCTTCTGACATTCCTCCTTTTGACTATTGTCTTCTCTCACCCCTTGGGAACGTGCCCTACACAATGGTCTCTTTGGTCATTGTCCATTCCCCCCCGCTTGAGGATTTCCTATACAATGGTCCTTTTAGCCATTTTAGCCACTCTTAGTCCTTGATGGTTCTTACTTTACTCTGTAATGAAATCCTCCCATTTTCTGCATTATGCTTTGTGTCTCATCTGAATTGTTTCAAAGGATATCACAAGGACTTGGAAGTCGGTTGGAGTCTGGAAGGAGACTTTCTTAACATCATTTTGTGTTTCTACTTGGTTGTGGTTAGATTTTCTCCATCTTCATTGTAGCAAGGAAAGCACTCCTAACTTTGGGCTGCAACCATGGAATTCCTAGATCATTACACTTATAACCCCCTTCATATATGCACTTCTACACTTGGCTTTGGGTTTTGACCTTATTTCTTATTTTGCTATAGGTCACCAATGCTCACTGAACACGTACTTCTGTCTCCTACAACCATGCTAACTTAACTCAGCAGGTTTTACCTAAAATGGGTATTTTTGCTCATGAAATAAATTCTGGTGTCCTATTGCCATGTGATAAGGTAACTGCACTTCCAATATAAGATCAAGAAGGTAATTTCAGACAGGAACTTATTTTCCATAATGTACCATTTCCCAAAGTGATTTAAAAGATTCACCTATGTCTGTTAGGTTTTAATATATTGTGACCAAGAGAAATAGCTCAGGTTTTCTGGATCTTTCTATATCCTTACAGGGATAATCTATGCTACATCTGAGGAGTTTAATAATTCTATTCCCATATGACAAAAACAAAAACAAGTTGGCTCCTGCCAGCCAAGACAACTGTGCAATCAGATAGGGTTGCTGTTTTGGTTAGTTTTTTATTGTCAAAGTGATACAAATTAGCATCCTCTGGAAAGAGAACCTAAATTGAAAAATTGCCTCCATGAGATTGGTCTAAGGGTATGTCTTTGGGGCATTGTCTTGATTGAGAAATGTTGTGGAAGGCCCACTGTGAGAGGAACTATCCTTAGGCAGGTAGGCCCGGAGGGATCAAGGCAGTAAGTAGCATTCCTCCAGAGCACTGCTTCAGTTTCAGCTTAAGTTCCTGTTCTTATTTCTTCAGTGATGAACTATATGCCCTGGAAGTATAAGCTAAACACACATAACAAGAACATTTCCTCCACAAATTTCTTTATGTCATGGCTTTATCAACATAATGAGAAGTAACTAGAAGACATGCCAATTCTGATTTTCAGGAAAAGTGGGACCTTGGCTTTCACTGGTTAACAACTATGGAACTGGATAGGCAGACTACACATGACTCCAAGGCTATATTTGTGCGATGTGACCCCTGCCAGAAAACAAGGACCATCCCCTTGTGGAACTTGGCTCTTCCTCTCCAAGGTTTTACAGACTGCTGTCTTCAGGCATAATAACCATTGTCATATTTATCAGAATAAATGAAACTATTTTCAAGAGACTCTCAAAGTTGAGATTATTAACTATTGATATTCTCTCATAAAAAGGAGGGTTTGGGGACAGTCATTGGACCCTCACACGACAGTCCAGATACTCTTTCCTATAGCTCTCTTCCATCTGTATAGAATTTTACCCAAATTGCATAGGATATTATGGTCTCAGGAGGTGATACGGCATATGAAGTACAGAAGTTTAACTGATGATGGACTCCATATGTGCAGCTGTGGGGAAATCATCCATTTAATAACTCCCTGGCTCATCCAGTTGGACTTGGGTGAAACTGTACTTTGGTCATCATTGATGTCTTATCTTGTGTAGCAGACTATTCTCATTTTATTAAGAATGAACCCAAGAGTTCATTAATTCCAGTGTCTAATCTGAATTCCTTTGAGACATATCACAGGAGCCAGGAAATCAATAGGGAGCTAGAATGAGACTCTTGTGACATGTACACACAAGTAAACATTAGACAGACACATTCTTGCTTCTGAATTCATCTGTTTATTGTAGCAACTGGTTCAATTAAGCTAACAGGGTGTAGTTCAGTAGTAGGGCACTTACTCTCTATATTCAAACTTCTGAATTGTGTCCTAGCACTACCAACATAATAAAAAATTGTTTGAAAGTTAGCCAGGCTTTTGAATTCCAATAATGCATGTTACAATTTTTGTTGTGATTGAAGAAATGTGTTTTCTTTAACTTTATTTACCTCATCTCTAAAATAACACTGTCCTATTCCATGCAATTTATAGGATTATAAATTTCAAATAATATAACAGTGCCATGAACAAAGACCAAAAATTTTTGTTGTTTAAGTGGGTGCTTTTAAATGTACAGGGCCAAGAATGAGACATTAAAAGACAGAAGAAATGTAGCCATGCTTACATATACTGCAATCCAGAATTTTCACCTCTAGGTATGCATTCTAATGGACAACTTTCTGCACATATAGGCAAAGCTATTGATTTTATGGCAACACTGTATAACATCATAATCTACCTACAGCACTAGAAGGGGTGACTTAGATCTAAATGTTTAATGTTACTGAAGTGGCATATGACAAGATGAGAAGGGCAGGGCAGGAAGAATACAAAAGAGACACCAACTACTACACTGTTTTTCCTTGAAAGGTGGAAAAAACATCACAAGTTTCTCATATTTGGAATATAAGCTAATATCTTCCTCTGTTGCTGTAATAAAATTCTCTGATAAGAGTTGGGAGGGGCACAAGAATGTATTTCAGCTCACAGTTCCAAGAACAACAGGAAAGATAATCTCCCATAGGCATGTACAGAGGCTGTCATCCAGGTAACTCCTACTTCTGCCAAGATGACAACAATTATCTTCACAGGGAGAAAGTTTACTACTACTGGTATTTTTCACTGCTCTCAGAATCTTTTGGTGTCAGGGAAACATTAGAGTAATAGAGTGTTCTGTTTGATTTTGCTAAGAATCTTTACCCACTACACTTTTTGCCTCCTACATCATTTGTTAACTTAGAACAAGACAATTGGAATTGGAAATGATCGTTAATTCAAATAGATTCCTCTTCTTTATTTCCCTAAATATCATAGCCAAATTTTATTTCAAAAAATTAATTTGTAATAGTATATTATTTACTTTTCTGGGTGACAAAATGCCTGATGAAAGCAACAGAAGGAATGTGTTTTATTTTGGCAACTTGCTCAAAGGGCTGAGCCGAGCACAAGGTGAAGTCATGGCATCAGGAAAGCGAGACAGCCAGTAATGTTGTGTCCACAGTCAAAAAGCAAAGGAAGAATTCTGGTGCTCAGTTCACTTTCTATTTTTTTTAATCCCACATTGGACATTAGCCTATAGCATCACACTACCCATATTTCAGGTGCTATTCCCACATAAACTAATAAACTCTAGAAAATCCCTTATATCTTCTAGATTCCTACCAGGAGGGGACATGGATACTCAAGTGGCTACCTCATAACCAGGCAGGATTTCCAGTGGAGGGAGGAGAACAATCCACCTGCAAAACCTCCAACCCAACCCAAAATTTATCCTACCTACAAGATACTCAGGGAGAAAGATGGGGCAGAGATTGAAGGAATGGCCAAACCATGAATGGCCCAACCTGAGATCCATCCCATGGGAAAAAGCCACCCTCTGACGCTATTAATGATACTCTGCTATGCTTGTAGCAGAGGCCCAGGAGAGGCTCCAACCAGCAGCAGATTGAAACAGATGCAGAGATGCATAGCCAAACATTAGATGGAGCTCAGGGAGTCTGGTGGAGGAATGAGGGAAAGAGATAGAGGGACCCAGAGGGGACAAGAACTCCACAAGAAGAACAACAGAATCAACTAACATAGAACCATGTTGGCTTAGAGAGACCGAAGCACCAACATATAAGGCTTCTGACACCTATATTACTGATGGGCAGCACGGCCTTTATGGGGGTCTCCTAGCAAGTGAAGCAGGGGCTGTCTCTGGCATGGGCTCAATTGCTTAATTTTAGGTCACTTGACCCTAGCTGAAGTGCCATCAGTGGAAGAGAATGTTCATGGTCCTGATGCAACTGGATGTGCTAGGGTGGGATGGTAGACAGCTACCCTTTTCTGAGGAAAGGGCTAAGAGGGGTGAAGGGTAGGAACAGGAAGAGGGGAGACAGGGGGCTCCACTTGGGATATAAAGTGAAGAAAAAGAAAAAGAGAACCCCTTCTACCTATCTATATATATGGTTGCCTTAGCAACCATCAGCAGATAAAGTTGCTCTCGTTTTCTACTACAGAAATGCTTCAAATACATGGACTGATATGTCAGCATGTTTGGCTCTCATTACAGGACATTATACAGACTTAAAAATTATAATGTACCTTGAGTGGAGAATCACTATGAACATGAAAAGTGGATGGTAAGCAACTGTTGTTTAAATTTTGAGAAAAAAAAATTTCAACATAAGACAATTATAATAAAATATACATCTCAACAACAAACTTATGACATGCCCAGAAATTTGAATAATATAAAGCTGTGTCTAAGAATATAGCTCATTTGTGAGAGTTATTGCCTAGCGTGCAAGTAGCCCTGAGATCCATGCACCTATAATACCCACATTGAGAATGTGACTGTAACAGGATCACAACTTTAAGGTCATATTTGGTTATACATTGAGATTTGACTCTATGCTAAAGAAAATTAAAAAGTGAAGAAGAATAAAAACCTAATTCATGTGGATCTCAGAGCCCTCTTAGAGCACAGATACATACTATGGGAGTATTTGCATTGTATATCTATTCAGAAGAGCTACACTGATCTTACAGAACACTTGATTTTCACATTTGAAGATTGCCCTTATGAAAGACACTTGACTTATTTCTTATAATTGTTCTATGTCAAATATAGGAAAAGAGATAAAGAGGAGTAAACATATCAGTGGTAAAGCATCGATCTGCCTAGCAACGTTGATGAACCAGATTCAGTTCCTGTCACTAAAAATGTTGCAGAAGAATGAGGGATGACCAATAAATATGTGAATATACACACAATTCCAAAATATTAAGTGATTGGGCATCATTTTCCCCAATTCATTCTATATGAAAATGACCTTGTTTGTAACTGGATCACATATATTCATATAATATTCTAAAGTATATTGAATATATCTTTCAAACTTTTAAGAGACCTATTTCCTGTTTTCCCCATGCCTAGAGATAAACAGGCATGTTTATCAAACCATTGCAGTGCAGTAAATCTTCTACTCTCCTTTTGTTTCTGTTGCTGTGATAAAATATCCTGACAAAAAAGCAACATAAGGTAGAGTTTATTTTAACTTATAATGCTGGGTCACAGCACAGTGGCAGGAACTTGAAGTAATGGGTTATATCTCATTCACGTCAAGAGTAAAGAAAAGTGAATGCATGCATGACTGGTGCTCAACCTGCTTTATCTACTCTTATCCAGTCTAGAAAAAAAAACAGTGCATGACTTCATTAACTTTCAGGCAGAATCTTTCTGCAAAAAGTAGGCAATCAGTATGATTACCCAAAGACATGCCCACAAGCCAACTTGATCTAAACAGTTCCTAATTAAGACTCACTTTCCAAATAATTCTAGATTTGGTCAATTTGAAAATTAAATTAAAACTCATCATCACATCTAAAAAAATGCACTAGTAAATGAAATCGCTATTAGAAAACTGATAAGACAGTGTCATGATTATAGCATCATATAATAAATGAAGACAGTTTAAACATGTATTTATTATTTAAGGAGAACATATTGAAGACATACTCCTAAGGCAATGGATTTTCTATTGATAATATGTCTCCAATATTGACACATGTTGCAAAATACTAGTAGTAATTTTCTATGATGATTTTGCAATTTGTACTACTTAGTCCAGTGCTAGAACATCAATACCCCATTAGTAGAAACTCCTTCCCATGGTGTTACAGAATACTTCCGCATACCTGAGCTCAGTGACATCTCTAATTAAATAATGCAAAAATTTCATCCTTAACATTTAAAAAGAACACTAGTCATACTGTCACCTACCAATGACACTGACCACAATAGCTGGTTTATCCTAGAATTTTCAAGAAAGCCCTCTTTATTAAACTGTATGTGAATGGAAATGGCATATTGTTCTTCTTAAGGTGGTCCAATTCCATTTTGATTACAGCCATGCTTTGATAACTGGCAAGGCACTAATAATGCTGACCTGAAAAGGCAATTGAGCTAAAATAATCAGCAAATGAGATTAAGTGGATGTGTGTCCTTTAAAAATTCACATAAGGATGAGACATATTTCATTTATATAAGAACAAGATATATTTCATTCTTGTCCTACATTGCAACTTTGAAATACAGGAAAATAGCTAAATAGCATCAAATCTAGTAATTTGTACTTCACCCTCTCCTTTCTCAGCTGCAATCCACAACACAATTACTTCTTGAAGATTTATGAAAGAACAGATGACCTGACACTATTACAGGATCTTTTTCTGAAAGAGAAATAACACATTTTAATAAGAAGACACGAAGCACCCAAAATTAGAGAAGATAAATAACTGGATTCAAGCCAAATTGGGTTTACAAAATGAGTCATGTAACGACCCTGTTTCCATGGTTTCTATTGTGCTCCTTCTCTCCCTTTAATTGAAAATAGATTCTTTTCTCATATAATATATTCCGATTCCAGTTCTTCCCTTCCACTTCTATGAGTTCCTCTCCACAACCCCTTCTATACAAATGCATCTCCATTCTTATTAGAAAAAGAACAAGGTGCTATGAGATAGCAACAAAACATAACTAAGCTAAGGTGTCATCCATCATTTATTGATTTTTAACATATAACAAAAGTCAAATATAGTAAGATAAAACAAAAGTTATCCCATTGAAGTTGGACAAGGCAAACCAGCAGAAGGAAAAGATCCTCAAGAGAACAGACAAGAGTCAGAGATTCCCACTTGTTAACACACTCAGGGGTTCCATAAAAATGTAGAACTAAAAGTCATAACGCATGTGCAGAGGACCTGGTGCAGACCTGTGTAGGGCCTGTGCTTTAGTCTTCCATCTCTATGACTTCACATGAGTTCTGCTCAGTTGATTCAGAGGGCTTGTGTCTCTGGTGGCTTCCATCTCTCTGTCTATTACACTCTTTCTGCCTCTATAAGTCCATTAGTAGAGCACAAAATACTTACAAATTAAAAAAATACTAATTATATTATGTAATATATTAGAAGTCAAATATATATATATATATGTTGATATACACAAGTATGGCTATTTTTAATTATTTTACATATATGTTTATATTATTGCACATATATACAATAAACTACCTACAGCAAGAACCATGAACAATCAGGGATTATATAAATGTTACATTCTTAGTGTTTTGGCTATTTGTATTTGGCAGCCTTGAAGAAAACATCTTTCCTATCTTGGTACATCTAAAATTCTGAATGTAAATCAATATTGATCATAACTCATCATTATCAACTTAAAACATCTATCTAGACCTGAAAACACCTTAATCCCTAAACAACCAAGCTTACTTGTAAAACTAAATTATCTGGTCTTCAACCCCATCAGAGACTTGAGAAGGAACAAAATTAATTACCTGAGTAAAGAGGGGATGCAGGTTAGCAGCTTCCCAAATGAGAAGATGACAGAGAAAGTTTGCTACCTGAGCAGTGACCCAAAACTCTCTATAGTATTGGAGCATCATCTTCAGCCTTCTGTCTCAATATATCTGACAGACATATTTGTGAGGTGGGAAATATTGACTTGACTCTGCCTGCACCCAAGCTTGTCCTATTTTAGGCAGAATTCTCTTTGTTATACCAGGCTCTTGACCTCCAGTGCTCCTTCCTGTGTTTTTCCAAGAGGATGATGCCATGGGTGATTGTGATTTTTTTTTCCATTGCTGAATTTACAACTCCTGGCCAGCTTCTTTGCTATTCATTTATTTAATCTAAAGTAGCCTGTGTATAATAGACTGCTGGAGCACATCCGGATGAACAATTATATATGATGGTTGCCATTGACAACCAGGAGTTACTGCTAAAAATGTCCTGGAGAGGAATGTGAGCATTAATGTGTTTATTTTAAATATGGGAGAGATTTAAATGAGGGAATTCTTTCAGATAATGATAATTGAATGCTACCTCTCAAGTATTGCAGAATTCTTTAGAATGGAAGCACCAATAGAAGAGTTTCTTTTTTATTTCTCCCTTTTGTTCTCCCTTTCTTTCTTTCTTCTTTTTTTTCATTTGTTTCTAATATAGGACGTTAGTAATTTATATGGTTAGATATCTATTTATTTACTTACATAGTTTTGTAAGACTGTGTATATCTGTGAGTGTAATACAGGTGTGTGCAGTATGTGTACACATATGTGACATTGCAGTAATCGTTTGTATGCTTAGAGTGCAGAGACCATCTGATATCTTGCTCTATCATGCTGATTTGTTCATTTGAGACAAGGTCTTTCACAGTTTCTGAAGTTATGCTGGTTGACCATAAGCCTGAAGAATCCTTTTGTCTCCGCCTCCCATAATTACCCAGATTTCTACACTGCAGTTGGGATTATGAAGTCAGATCCGTGTCCTTGCCTACCAAGCACCTTACCCTCTGTTCCATTTCTCTAGGTACTAGGAAAGCTTTTGACTGATTTATAGTAGTTTGTTAGAGTATGGTAGCCAATCATTAGTAAACAGAGCAAGAAAGTCTAACTATAAAGCAGACCAAAAGGAAAAACAGTACGACCATTGAGGGGATATATACCTAGCAACCAGAAACGCTTTCCTTCATGGGAATCACTTAAGCTGCAGTAGTCTCCCATTTCTCCAACCCTTACAAGAAGAAGGCTAGTTATATTTATGACTGTGGAGATAAAGATGTTTCAGAAGCTTCTCAAGATTGACTTGAAAGTAGTATCCTGGAAGAGTGCCTATGGGATTAGTAAGTACCACAGTGCATTCCAGAAATGAGAAAAGAAACTGCCATGTGGGAGGAGCCAGGGAATGCTTATTGAGTCTGCTTGGATAGTTTTCCAAAGTGGCAAAGCATGACTTTGTCTGGCAACAGAAGTACATTTGGGGCCTCTAAGATAGCTCAGTAAGTGAGACTGACACCCAGCCTCAGAACTTGATATTAATCTCCAGGACCCACATTGATATAAAGATAAATGCTCACGATAAACAAACAAGTAAATGGTACACCTGAGCCAAAGGAGAGACAGAGGAGAGTGCAGATGAAAGGGCGGTAGGGGGGTGGGGGGAACACTATTTAGATTACTCAGTGGGTAAACTTCTTGCTGTGCAAGCATGTGAATCTGAATGTGAATGCCTAGAAGTAATCTTGTAGGCACTGGAGAGGTGGCTTATAGACTCAAAGTACTGGATGCTCTTGCGGAAGTCCCAGATTTAAATCCGAGCACTCAAACAGCAGCTCATGACTATCTCTAACTCCAGTTTCTTGGGATTTGATGCTCTCGTCTGGCCTCCTCAAGCACTGAATGCATGAAGCATGAACATGGTATTCATACATGCAGGCAAAACACACCCACACATGAAATACTATTAATAACCATTGTTAAAACAAAAACCAGTCATGGAAGCAAAGATCTATAATCCCAGTGATTCTATATTGACATAAGAGGCATTGACAGGAGAATGTGTAGAAGCTCACCTATTCTATACAGTAGTTCTACACAGTGGTGAAGAAAAGGCCCTGCCTCAAATTAGGTGGAAAGAAAGCACAAACAACCAAGACTCTCCTGGGACCTCCACATACGTGTTGTGAATACACACCTGACACACATTAACACACACATTTTAACATGCATGTGCACATGGACACTCCACATGTACAATTTTGTTTTATTAAACAGAGGAAGTGAAGTATCTCCTTGTGATGGTAGCAGGAGATAGAAACAAATCAAGTAGCAAAAGGACTCAAAATCAGCAGTTGACAGGTTGTCCTCCCTGCAAGCCAGGAATGCCAGAAGAGGGCTCTGATTTTTATTGTGTTTTTTGTTATTTTTCCCTAAATGAGCACCTCTGTCTAAAAGTTCCTGTAACTGTGACTGAAGTGAGAGGAGGCACCTGGGCACCTGATTGGGCCAACATCACTAATAAACTCACACCACTCTCCCTATAGGTCACCCCAGTTGTGCCATAAGTCCTATATAAAGGCAGGACTGAGAGGCTTGCTTGCGTTTTGCTCTTTCTCTATCTCAAGCGCCCCACGTACAAATCTATAATACAGTTTTCTCTAAAACTGACTCATCAGGTTCATGAATTTCATTATTCAAACTCACACCTAAGGGGAGGGGTAGCTGAAAGATGCAGCAGAGAAAGGAAAGGAACTGGTCAGTTTCCATTGCAGTGAAGTATTATGGGACTTTTTCAGTCATATTTATTTTTTTTATTTATCTATTCACTTTGCATCCCAACTGTAGCCACCTCCTTCCTTTCCTCCCAGTCCCAACATCCCTACCTCTTCCTCTACTCCCTCTCCCCTATTCCTCAGAAAAGGGAAGGGCCCCACCTGCCCACATAATCCCAGCATTCAGGGAGGCAGAGACAGGTGGGTTGCTGTGAGTTTGAGGCCAGCCTGGTCTACAAAGGGTGTCCAGGACAACCTAGGCTACTCAGAGAAACCTTCTTTTGAAAAAAAAAAGTATTGTGTTTTTATCTTGTCCTCCCAAAATTATCTGTAATGACTTCAGGCTGACCAGTTTTTCTTTCTCTGTTACATCTCACAAGGAATCTGAGTTAAAATAACTGCTACCCAAAGGCCACGCCTGCCAGAAAACTAAGTAGTCTGCTCATAGACCTTGTTTTCTCTCTCTGTTTCCCCAGTCACTTCTCCAACTCTACAACACACCACCTTTGCTAATATTCTCTCCCTCACCACCCCAGCTTCCATCTCCTATGGATCCCACACATCTTCCCCTTATAAGCTCCCTTCTCCAACTGGTTGTTCTTTGCAGGCTTCCAATTCCAATAAGCTTTTCCTGCTAACACATAGGCCAGTCCTGCCAGAAAAACAAGTAGGCTCCCTGCAGACCTTTCTCTCTCTCTCTCTCTCTCTCTCTCTCTCTCTCTCTCTCTCTCTCTCTTCCCCTAGATTCAATGCCCCCAATCTCACCTCCACCTCCATAGCAGGACACCTGTACCAGCCTTCCTTTTTGCTCTCTCACCACTGCTTTCATCTCCTGTGCATTCCACAGATTTTCCCCCTAGCCTCCCTTCACTCATTCTTTGCTTTTTCACATCCATCAGATAATCCCTGTTAAACCACAGGATATGCCAACAGACCTCCTTTGCTCTTTCTTTTCTTCCAGTTTGAATGCCCCAGTCTCATCCCCAGGTCAGCATCAGAGCATCCTTGGCAATCTTCCCTGCCCTCGTGCTCCTGTCTTCTGTCGATCTTACAGACCTTCTGCCTTCTGACCCTTCTCTTACTACTACTTAGTTCGGTATCTCTGCCCACAACCTGGAAGGTACCCCCTGCTATCTTAAGAGCATCTCCTCCCAGGGCAACAAGTAGTCTGAAGGCAGACCTACACCTCTCCTACTGCTCCTGATATCTAATCTCTTTAGTTTTATCCCTAAATCTGTGGGATGAAACCTGTTGTGTCCTTCCTTTTTGCTCGCACCCTATCCCCAAAGGATCACAAAGGTTTTCTCCTCCAACCTCAATGCATCCCAATATCCTACCCTCCAACACCAATATGCATTTGCTAGGAACACACAAGCTGAGAGGGCCAGCAATGCAGAGAACACAGCCATGACACTTTCTGAAAATCCAGGGAGGAAGCAGAAACCAAAGAACAAAACACCCACCAAACAAAGACAAATCCAGGAATCAGCACCTATACTTATAATCATCCCAGGCCTAGATGTCCAGATGTCCCTGTAAAAGCACAACCAATAATAGCCAGGGCAATATGTCTCCATCAGAGCCCAGATATGCTGCCTCAGCAGGTCCTGAATATTCCAACGTAGCTAAAGAAAAAGAAAAATACCTTAAAAGCAAGTATATGAAGATGAAGGGCTTATTAAAGAAAACCAGGAAAACACAAACAAACAGTATGAGGAAATGAATAACCCCCTTTTAAAAAACAAATAAAAAAGCAAAGAAACAGTTTAATAAAATGGATAAAACTGATAATAGAAGTAGAATCAATAAAGGAAACAAAAATGTAGGGAATTCTAGAAATTTAAACAAAAGGAATTAGAACAGGAACTAAAGAGAAAGGATTCATCAACAGAATATAACAGATAGAAAAGAGGAACTCAGGTGTTAACGTTATTATAGAAGAAACAGCTACATCTGTCTAAACCTGT
The DNA here is from genome assembly GCF_964271855.1 of Acomys minous. Classification (NCBI taxonomy): domain Eukaryota; kingdom Metazoa; phylum Chordata; class Mammalia; order Rodentia; family Muridae; genus Acomys; species Acomys minous. The sequence continues at coordinate 71,810,233 of NC_140483.1, read as the reverse complement.
GACACTTTGAAATGACAAAACATAAGAATAAGAGAAGCAGAAGAACCCCAGATCAAGAACCCAGAAAGTGTTTTGAACAAAATTAGAAGAAAGTTTTCCCAACCTAAAAAATAAGAAACCTATAAAAGTACACAAATCAACAGAACACAAAATAGATTGGACTAGAAAAGAAATTCCTTTTGCCCCATAGTAATCAAAACAACACACATAAAGAACAATGAAAGAATATTAAAAGCTGTAGGAGGAAAAAAGGCCAAATCACATACGAAAGCAGATCTATTATAATTATAGCTGACTTTCCAAAGGAAACTCAAAAGACCAAAAGTCCCTGGACAGATATGCTGCAGACTCTAAAAGACCACAGATAATATCCCAGACTACTAGATATAGCAAAACTTTCAATCTTCTATATGTAGATATTTCATGAGAAAGTCAAATTTAATTAATATCCATTTACAAAATCAGTTCTACAGATGGTACTAGAAGAAAAACTCCAAAGGGCTAATTACACCTCTAAAAACAAAGGAAATAAATAATCTTACATCAGCAAAAATCAAAAGAAGGAAGTCATAAACACACACACACACACACACACACACACACACACACACACACACACACACACATTCACTGGTGTGGAAGGAGGTGGTGAGGCGCCATGGTGAGCCATGCCAAGATGTATCCTCTGAAGAATTACTCACCACACAATAGATCTGGTTAAAGGAGATTTGTAGGAAAGGGAGATGGGACTTGGAGAAGAGATAGAAGCAGTGAGTGGGCCATGAAGGCAGAGAGATAGAAGGGGTAGAGAAGGAGAGAAAGGAAAAGAGAAACAGCTAGCAGGAAGAAAGAGATGGGGAGAGTTGGGTGGCCAGTGGATCCTTTTGTCCAGCCTGCAGAAACCTGGTGATGACATAAGATGTTGCTAGGTCCCTACGGCAGTCTAGTGGAATCACTTGTAAACACTAACTAACAGACCACCACCACCACCACCAACAACAACAACAACAACAACAAGAATACAATAACAGAAATCAATAATCATTTGTCATTAATATCTCTCAATATCAATGGCCTCAATTTCCAAAGAAAAACACAGAAATTAACAGAACGGATACAAAAGGACCCATCTTCCTGATGCACATAAGCAATACAACATTAAGGATATACATTACTTCAAAATAAGAGGTGGGAAGAAGATATTTCAACTAAATGGACATAAGAAACAGGCTGTTGTAGCCACTTAATGTCTGATAAAGTAATCTGCAAACAAAAAGTAATCTAAAGACATAGAGAAGTACACTACAAACTCATCCACCAAGAAGGCATTTCAATTCTTTTATTTATTTATTTATTTTAATTAATTTATTCAGATTATAACTAAATTATTATCCCATCACTTGTATCTCCCCCCCATTCCTCCCTCCCTCCCGCTTTCACCCTATTCCCCTCCCCTAGGTCTAAGACCCAGGGTGATCCCCTCCCGAACTATATGGTCATAGTTCTCATCTTGGTAGCCTGCCTATTCTTTCTTTGAGTGCCAACAGGCCTCCCCACCTAGTAGAGGTGGTCAAATATAGGGCACCAGAGTTCATGTCAGAGTCAGTCCAATGATGTGGAGAGTGGGGACTTACATTTCAATTCTTAACATTTATACCCAACCTCAAGGACACCAAAATTTCTTAAAGAAACACTACAACAACTTAAGTCACATATTGACCCCCACAAACTAAAAGAACAGTTTAATACCTTACTTTCACCAATACACAGGTGTTCCAGACAAAAACTTAACAGAAATACTGGAAATAACAGACTAATAGACTTAACAAATATTCACAAAACATTTGACCCAAATGTAAAAGTCTTTACATCCTTTTCTGCACTTCATGGAACTTTCTCACTTTTGTACTCAGGCACAAAGCACGTCTCAACAGATACAAGAGAATTAAAATCACTGCCTGCATCCTATCATACCATCAAAGATTTAAGAAAGATATCAATAACAAAACAAAGCTTCTAAACTCATAGACATCAAACAATTCCCTACTGAAAAAAAAATAGGTCATGTAAGAAATCAGACTTTGTAGAATTCAATTAAAATATATACATAGCATATACAAATTTATGGGTCATAGTGAAAACAGTGATAAGGGAATAGTCATAGCAATAAGAGCCTACATTAAAAAAAAACAAATTTAGAAAGATCTTATACAAGCAAATTAACCACCTAAAAGATGTAGAACTAAAAGAAGTAATCATACCCAAGAGGAATAGATAGCAAGAAATAATCAAACTAAGGCCTGAAATCAATAAAATAAAACAATATAATAATCAATTAAACAATGAGTTTGATAAAGCTAACAATATGGACAAGCCCTTATCTGAACTGGCTAAAAGACACAAAGAAAATATTCAAATTAAAAAATCAGAAATGAAACAAGGGACATAACTACAGATGCCAAACATAATCTGGAGAATAATCAGGTCATATTTTTAAAACCTGTACTCTACCAAATTAGAAAAACTAAAACAAATGCTTAATTTTCTCTGAAGTTGAATCAAGAGCAGATAAATAATCTTAAATAAACCTATAGCCACCACTGAAATAGAAAACTTCATTTTAAAACTTTCAATAAAATAAAGCTCAAGGCCAAATGACTGTAGTCCACAATTTTATGATATTTTCAAAGAAGAGTTAACTCTAATAGTTCTCAAATTGTTACACAAAATAAAAACAGAAGGAACATTAACTGATTCATTTTATAAGACCACAGTTCCCTGATACCAAAACCACATAAAGATGCAATAAAGAAAGACAATTATAGAAAAAAATTCTCCTATGAACCTACATTCAAAAATACCCAATAAAATACTTGCAAACTGAGTCTAAGATCATATGAAAAGATCATTTACCATGATCAAGCAGACTTTATCCCAGAGATGCAGAGTTGGTTCAATATATGAAAACCATATAAACAAACTTAAAGAAAAAAAACATACAATCTTCCCCTTATTTGACAACAAAACAAAACAAAACAAAAACCTTTTGACAAAATCCAACACTCCTTCATGATAAAAAGTCTTGAGAGATTAAGGATGCAAGAAATATACCTAAACATAAGAAAGTTGATTTACAGCAAGCATATAGCCAACATCAAATTAAATGGAGGGAAACTCATAGAAATTCCACTAAATTCAGGAATAAGACTAGGTAGTCTTCTCTCTTTATACCTATTTAACACAGTGATAGAAGTGTTAGCTAGTTGTAGTTTTGCTTTAAGACAACTGAAGGATATCAAGTAAATACAAACTGGAAAAGAAGAAGTCAAAGTATCATTACTTGAAGGTGATATGGTTGCATACGTAAGTAACCCTAAGGATCCCACCAGGGAATCCCAAATCTGAAAAATTCTTTCAGAAAAGTAGCTTAATACAAGAGTGACTCAAAAAAAAAAATCAGTAGCCATCCTGTACACAAATGACAAATGGACTGAGAAAGAAATCAGGAAAATAACACCTTTTAAAATAGCATTGAATAATATAAAATATTTTGACTTAACTCTAATCAAGCAAGAGAAAGACTTGTGTGAATAAAAAAAACTTATGTCTTTGAAGATATAACTGGATTATGTCAGAAAATGGAATGATGTCCCATGCTCATGGACCAGAAGGCTCAACATAGTAAAAATGACCATCTTACCAAAAGCAATCTATAGATTCAATGCAGTCCTTATCAAAATTCCAACATAATTCTTTACAGATATTAAAAGAGCAATTCTCAACTTCATATGGAAAACCAAGAAAAGCAGGATACCTAACGAAATCTTGAACAGTGAAGGAATTTCTGGAGGTCTCACTATTTTGGGCTTCAAATTGTACAATATAGCTATAGTTATACAAACTGCATGGCATTGACATAGAAACAGACAGAATGATGAATGGAATATAGTTGAAGACAAGATATAAATTGGTATACACATGGACACGTGACTTTTTTGTAAAGAAGACAGAAATATACATTAGAAGAAAAAAGCATCTTTAACAAATGTTGCTTGTCAAACTGGATGTCTGCGTGTAAAGGAATTCAAAAAGATTCATTTATCACCCTGCACAAAGCTCTAGTCCAAGTGGATTAGAGACCTAAACATTAAATCTGATACACTGAACCTGAAGAGAAAAGTAAATAAGGAATAGCCTTGACTACATTGGCACAAGAAACAACTTTGTAAACAGAACACCATTAGCACAGGTACTAAGATGGACAATTAATAACTTGAACCTCATGAAACTGTAAGTCCAAGGACACCATCATTCTGATGAAGTAGCAGCCTACAGAATGGACAGATTTTTATAATATCCATATCTGATAAGGGACTGATACCTAAATTATGTAAAACTGATGATGGTAGATATCAGAAAACAAATAATCCGATTTAAAAAGAGTACAGACCAAAAAAAAAAAAAAAGAAGAATTCTCAATAAAAGAATCTTAAGATGACCAAGAAACACTTAAAGAAGTGTTGAACATCTTTAGCCATTAGGGAAATCAAAACTACTTTGGGATTCCATCCTTCACTTATCAAAGTGGCTAAGCTCAGAAGGACAAGTCACAGCTCATGCTGGTAAGAATGTGGAGAAAGGAGAACATTTCCTCACGGCTGGTTGGATTGCAAACTTGTACAGCCATTGTGGAAATCAATAGGGTGGTTTCTCAGATAATCAAAATCGAACTACCTCTAGACTCTTGGCTTATACCCAAAGAACCCTCGATTCTACCACAAAGAGACTTGTTCAGATATGTTCATAGCAGTTTTATTAAAAACAAACAGAAACTGGAAACAACCTAAATGTCCCTCAACTGAACAATGTATAAGAAAATGTAGTACATTTACATAGTGGAGTATTACTCAACTGCTAAAAAAAAATGACACCACCAAATGTGCATGCAAATGAATGCAACTAGGAAAAAGTCATCCTGAGTGAGGTAACCCAGAAAAATAAGTACATCATGCATTCACTTATAAGTGGATATTTAAAAAAATTTTTAAAAATAAAAAAAAAATTTAAAAATTAAAAAAAAAATTTTAAAAGTGGATATTAGCTATTAAGTAAATTATAGCCAAGCTAATATCTATAGGCCCAGAGAGGTTAGGTAAAGATAAGGGGTCTAGTGTGGGGCACACATAGATCTCCCTGAGAGGAGGAAGGGTAATATATTGTACAAGAGAATTGGGAGAGGAAGGAATTAGAGCAATAGGGTTCAGGTCGGGGAAAGGTGAGAGTGCAGGCAGAAATGGTTGAAACTGACACACTTTTGAGGGATGGTATGGAAACCTAGTGCAGGATGAACTGCCTTGAATCATAAAGATGATCCTTATGAGGACTTTTAGTAATGGGAAATAGGAAGTCTGAACTGGCCATCTCTTGTTGCCAAGCAAAGCCTCCAGTGGTGGGAATGAGTGGCATTCAACTGAGCTGTTAGTGAAGGAGGTCCCATGGATATCCCCCAAACAACCTAGGTTATTAGTAAACCAAATGGCTGCTCTGTTCAAATTGACAATGAGGCCTCACTGCCGAAGACAACACCTCCAAAACTCACTGAACATGGAGCTTGTGCCTACATGTAGTTTTCACCCCTATGTTCTAGTCTTTTTAGTATGTGAAGGTACTTCGCAGTATACAAAAAAACAAAACAAAACAAAAAACAAAAAACTCATTATTTTGTTTTGCTCCCAAATGTGAGATCTGAAGCTGTATTTTGTGAAGGCCAGTGATGTTTGTCCTCTGGAAACAGACTCATAAGAGGGTGTGTGATGTTTATCTGCTAGAAAGGGAACTGCCCCATATGGGGACATGGTCTTTGCAGATTGAAAAATATCCTGTATGGACTATGGGAGAGTATAAATGGCACCCCCGGAAAAAGTTCAATCACTTTTGCATCAATCACTTTGTATTTCTTGCCCGTTCATCACTTCTCACTGGTTGCTTCTAGAGAGAAATACTCCAGAGAACACTTTGAAGTTCCCACTGATGTGGTTGCTATTGCTTTTACTGAATTGGTAGTTTGCTGATCAACATGTCTGATGGAATCCTGATGACAAAGTATAGAATCTCCCCAAGGAACAGAGTGTAAAATGGTCTACCTCCATTGTCCCCACTAACCTTCTTTCTCTCCTATCCATGGAAGGTGGGTTGGAAGAGAGATAGAGCCATTAAAGAACCCCAAGTAAAGTAGGTTTAAAAAGATCAAAGCCTACCTTGACAACAATCAACGCACCAAATCTTTGATTTACAATCTATCCTGCCTGCAACATATGCTATGGGAATGATGGTACAGAACTTGTGGGAGTAGCCACCCAATTTCTGGTTTGACCCAAGGCCCATTTCATGAGACAGAACCAATAACAGACAGTGCTAGAGTAAACAATAAAAAGAGACTAGCTAAAATAGAATATTTGGATATAATCAAATACTACTGGTCAAAATAAAGAATCAATAAAATGACTCCTCATTATATTCTGCCATACTCATAGCCTTGTCCAGTCATCAGAGAAGCTTCTTCCAGTAGTAGATGGGAACAGATGCAGAGATACATATCCAAACTTCATGCAGAGAGAGAGTCTAAATGGGAGGTCTCCATCAAATCCTTCCCCTCAGAGCTTAGGAAATCCCATGGAGATTATAAGAGCCTGGGGACATGGAGAAAATGACCTTTTAAATCTACTAAACAAGGTGCATATAAGCTCACAGAGGCTGAAGCAGCAGGCACAGGGCCTACATAGTTCTGCACCAGGTCCTCTGTATCTCTGCATGTGTGTGTATATGTGTCTTTGTGTGTGTGTGTGTGTGTGTGTGTGTGTGTGTGTCTGTGTGTATTCATGTATATGTTTATATCATGTGTATGTATGTATGTATGTATGTATGTATGTATATATGTATATAGGTAGGTAGGTATAATTTTCTGGAGTGCTTAACTATGAGAGTGAGTGTATATATAGCTCTTGTGACTGCTCTTGGAACTCTTTTCCTCCTGTTTAATGGCCATGTCCAAGTTCAATATGATAGTTTGTGCTTCATCTTAATATATTTTATTTTGTTAGGATTGGTTTTTATTGCTTAGAAACTCACTCTTTTCTAATGAGAGACAGAAATGGAGTAGATCCACAGGGGAGTAGGTTGAAAAGACTGGGTGGAATAGAAGGTAGGGAAACTGTAATCAGAATCTATTGTATGAGAAAGAACCATTTTCAATAAAAGGAAAATATAAATCAGGTTGAATAACCATCACTCAGGTCTAGGAGAAGGGAATAAGACAGAAAAGGAGGGGGTTGGGAACAGGAATATAAGAGTGAGGGGATAATAATTAGCTTGCAATGTGAATAAATTGTAATATATAAAATTTTAAAAAGAAATGTCTTTCTCTTTCTTCCTTTTTTTTCAAGACAGGGCTTCTCTATTTAGACTTGGCTGTCCTGGATTCATTTTATAGATCACGCTGGCCTTGAACTCACAGAGATCTGACTGCCTCTGCCTCCCCAGAGATTCTCTGACTTTGCTGGGATTACTGTTGTGTGCCACCATGTCCAGTGCAGGAGCATTTTCAAACTCTAAAAATTTTTAAAAACTAGGTCTTTTAATTTTTTCATTCTGTGTTTCAACAATGCTGAATTAAAAACAATTTCAAGTACATATGGCAGTTTTTGGAGATACAGTTATAGAGACAGACAGCATGAAGAGGTGGTAATGACTTGAGATCTCAGCATTAGAGAGGCAGAGGCAAGATATTTGAGCTGAAATGAGAAATCTTGTCTATAAAATATAAAAATGGAGGGAAGGGACATCCTTTGGTAGAAAGCTTGGGATGGCAATTTTCTGGACCACCCACAAAGTTAGGTTTAAGTAATCTCTGCATTATGAGAATCTGGTGGTTTGTGAGATTTTCTTCTGCAGATGCAGGAGAAACCTTTCTCACCTGGCAAAAGGATTAATATAATCTGAGAAAGAATTCTGGGTTTCCAGAGCACCACACTACAAACCATTAGTGAAAACTCACATTTAGGTAAGTTTAAGCTTCATGGGATATAGCATACATGAGCATGTTAATTAGTAATTGTAAAACATATTCAAAACACAGAATAAGAAGCTGTTAGAACACAGGACTGTACCTTTAGGTTGTATCCCACAACACAAATCAGGCCACACGTCCCTCAAACTACCTCTGGGAAAGAGGATTAAGAAACAATCTGTGCTGTGACTTAATACCTCTCTATTTATGGTGCCTATCTCTTCCATACTTTGTCAGGTACACTATGTTGAACTAAATAATGTGATATGAGACATCCCACCAGGCCTAAAATGTAATAAGTTGGTAAAGCTTTCCTTTATTCTGGGGTCTGGTCTAAGACTCTTCAGAGAGATTGCTGCAGAGATCCTCTGAATACAGCTCACTGAAGGGTCTCCTCTGGTCTCCCTGCTGAAACAACTCTCATGTTCCCCCTCCACATGCCCCAATCCTACTCTTATGAGGCTCCTCTCCAGGGTTTATAGGAAATACTCTTCATCCTTTTAAGGTGTCAGCACGCTTAGATCTCCATGAATTGTATTATGTCCACCTAACACTCTCCCTCCTACCTCAAGGCCCAATTATAAATAAGTCTCAGTGATAATAACTATGTCAGATGCTTTTGTAGACTTACAGTTGGAACTCTGGTTTTATTTAATACTATGCTTCTCATAGTGTGTTGGTTGTGGGGGTCAAACTCAAATCCTCATGTCAACATAGCAAGCACTTAACCAACTGAGATATCTCTGCAGATACATTTTTTTTAGTATAAACTGGATATATATGACACCTATAGCAAACAATGCTCTGTTCTGCTCAAGACAGAGTATACATTTAGGATTTCCTAATAGTCCTTGACATGTGTGGTGACACTTATAGGCAAGAGGAAGTACACTTTGGGTCTAGAAGCCTCATGGAATTAACTTGTAAGTTGGGGAAGTTCAGAAGTAATTCAAGGTTGAGTTTCTGAGAAGTGAAGTTCTCTGTTTAGACATGAGAAAGCTGGGTTCTATTTTCAATACATCTATCAACAGAGCCCTTTGAAATCCTTCCAGCTTCTCAGCACTGTTTCTAAGGTAATTTGGGTTTAAGCTTAAGTGGGCAAACACCACAGTGTGTTCTAGTTCCCACAGTTTTCTATTCATCAGCCAACCCCACTGCTCTGCAATTTGCCTTTAGAAAATACATGCAATTTGCTTTGATAAACTGAAAATTCCAGCCTCATGCTGCTCTTCAAATGGGAAACAGGAGGCTCCTATAAGAACTGTAAATACAGCTGAAGCTTGTCAATGGTCCTAAAGGTGGACACATTAGAATTAGAGTAATTGGATACATCTATTTTAAGGTCTAATACGAGAATGATCTCCTAGTACTATTTAATCTAATGGATTTTATCATCTCAGCTCTGGTGTCTCAACTCCACCAAACATGACCAAATCAAATGTGTAGCCATAGCAGAGATATGGAGACCTGAAAAAATGCTGGAGAGAACCAATTGTGGCACATCCCTGTGAGATGTGAAGAATAATTCATAATAAATGAGGCTACATGGTGACTGCACATTACTTGAACATCCCCAAATGCTGCAGAAGAATCCATAGGAATTCTTCTGTGATCACTCACTTCCTTATCTCTAACTTTGCTTATTTCCCTTGCAAATATATAATTCTAAGAATATGTCACTATTTAATGATAAACCAAGAAGTGGTATTTATTTTCATGTAGTTCCTTGGGCTCTTCAGATATTTTCCCTGAATCTTGTTACCTATGAATTGAGGTAACACTTCATAGTGAAGAAATGACTACTCTAGAAATGAGAATATATCTCACTCAAAATTGAAAATTAAAGAGATCACAAGGAGTAATATTTTCCTCAGTTATATTTGACAGTATCTTTATTCATTGATTTTTTTCAGTAAGTTGTAGATGTATTACATAGATGTGTACATGGCTTATAAAAAATGAATTGCCTGTATGACACATAAATACAGAATGACCAAGTTCTCCATTCCATACTCTCTCTTGTTACTATGAAAATCATTCTTTTAGATGACCATGTATCTATGTATGTAACTTTTCATATTTCTCATAGGAGACTGTTACAGTGAGCTACACAGGTCTATATTTGTGGGGCAGCTAAGGAGATGTGTTCTGAACAGAAGAGTGCCTCCTTGCCAGCCTTTAGCCCCAGCTTTCTCTGGCTAGATCACTTTCTGCTAATTCATTTACATCAGTACCTGCATCAACCTATTAACCCTTGTTTATCAAATATTAACACACATTAGCTCCCCCCACCCCCCCATTGAGTTTTGGCATTTTTCTGTTACTTAACTTTTCTTTGTTTTTGTTTTTTTTTGAGTTTTTAATATACAAATTGGTTGTTTCAATAATATAATAGTAAATAAGCCGCTAAGAAGTGCAATGGTTTTAAATTACATCTTTATTCGTGCATAGAAATATCCCTGTTTTATCTGTACGGGCACAGATGTGTCACAGTTCATATGTAGGAATGAGAAGATAACTCATGGGCTATGTCACCTTCCTTACATAATTTTGGCCCAGGGGATTTAATTCAGGTCATTAAACTTGGTGGTGAATGGTGTTATCCACCAAGCCATTTTGCTGACACTGGTTCCAGTTCTAATGAGGTAAGTGAAGTTAGTGGTTTAAAGAAAACAGTATCTAATCTTCTAACTCAGTGTGCTGTGGCTATATACCCAGCATTTCACCAAGTGATCACCCTAATCATCCTGGCATCTACCTATTCACCTATTCATCAAGTGTTAAAGAACTGCCTTTATCACGGAATTGAGATTATATCCATGCTTTCTAAGATTTGCATTGAATTTTGATTAAGTTTTTGTGTGTAAAACAATAATTTAAAAGTTTTGGCCAGATGTGGTGATGCACTCCTTTAATCCTAGCACTCAGGAAGCAGAGTGCTCCTGAGAAAGCACTCAAACTCACTCTGAGTTTGAGACCAGCCTGGTCTACAAAGCGAGTCTTAGATATCTAAGGCTACACAGAGAACCCCTGCCTCAAAAACAACAACAACAACAACAACAAAGTACTAAATGGAGTACTAAGTAATACAAGTTTCAGTAAAATAGAAAGTTAATGAATTAAAAATATTTCATTATTGATGCCAGAGACCATGCATTGTATTTTTTGTTTGAGTGTGCTTATGTACACATGTGTATAGAAGCCAGGGGTTAATATTTTCTGTCTTCCACAATTGATCACAAAATTAATTTTTCACTGATCCAAGAACTCACTGATTCAGGCAGGCTGGCAGGTCACAGAGACTCTGTCTCTGCCATGCAACACTCAGATTACCAGCATGTGCCCCTTAGATTTTTCACACGGATTCTTTGGTATTGAACTCAGGTACTCATGTATATACAATAAGCACTTTATTTACTGGGTTATTTCTCCAGTCTATATCATGCTTTAAATGAAAATTCTGGGCTGGAGAGATGGCTCAGAGGTTAAGAGCACTGCCTCCTCTTCCAAAGGTCCTGAGTTCAATTCCCAGCAACCACATGGTGGCTCACAACCATCTGTAATGACATCTGGTGCCCTCTTCTGGTATACATACAGGCAAAACACTGTGTATATATGATAAATAAATACAAATTTAAAAAAAAAGAAAAAAAAAGAAAATTCCATGGTTTTTAAATCTACCAGACACAATCATATGCGTACAAATAAATACACATACTCATATATATACACATATATACATATGTATATGTCCATATATGTATATCCACATAGATATAGACATACACACAGAAAATGTGTAGGTTTCCTCATCCTTGTGTTAATTTTAGCCTGAGACACTGGATAAAGAGCTTTAGTTCTCACCCAGCTATAGCTTCTTCATGCCCCAACTTCTGTTTCTGCCTCTTTGCATCAGTGTGCCTTTACTTGGAACCAGAGTCATGAGAAATCACAGAGTTTTTTCTAGCTTGGGAACTGCCTTTTTTTTTTTTTACCTTTTCTAAGGAGTAAAATCTAGCACTAACACGGGCATCCAATTTTACTTACATTCCCTTATAACATCTTAGTCATCTCCACCTCATGTCAGGAGTAGAAACTTTCATTATCAGTTGCTATCTCCAATTTACAAGTGAGCAAAAAGCATCATAATTCCCAAGATGGCACTGCCTATGCTACAGTTGGCCATCACTTTCTTTCATGTCATAGAACTTTATAATGCATGTATATGAAAGAAAGTCAGAGAGGTGAGACATTATTCTTAAGCATTCTTGCCTAGTCATGTTTACTCTACAAGTAGGGCAAGACATGTTTTAGAGACATCACTCTCACAAACCAACACCTGAAAGCAAAGTAAGAATCACTGCTCTCTCCTAACACTGCATCTAGGAAGTTACAACATCAAGAAGTCCCAAGCTAAACTCTGACACACATGCATACATTTACAATTACACAAGATAGTCTCTGCTTTCTTGTTTTGTTTTGTTTGAGCATAATTTCATGGATCTCTGTATGGCTTCAAACTTACTATGTATCTGAGGGCAGCCTTGAACACATATGTGAGCCACCTCCTCTGTCTCATAACTGCTAGAATTATAATTCTATGTTCCTGCTCAGGAATAGGACACTTATCACTGAAAAACTCTCGTGGGTTTAGGAATTCTGTGCCTATTACCAGAGCCAATGACAAATATATATTTGCATTATTCCATGTAAGTAACTTCTCCAACAATATACAAGTATGTGATACTAAAATTTGTGCAAAGAAACTAATGATGATTTTTTTTAATTCTGTATAATTCAGGACATGGAAGAGTCAGGACCAATTTTTAAGATAGTCTAGTGATGTATGGGCCCGACTCCATTTTAATGATGGAAGCCATTTTCGTATGAGGTCAGAACAAGTTCATTTCTACTGCAAAATTCATTTTGACCATTCCTTAACTTATTTCTGAAATTTGGCATGCTTCTGACCTTATGGAACTTGACTCATACCTTGAGTGTACCCAGAAAAGATAAGATGTTCTGCCAAATAATTTTGAAATGTTCAGCCAACTTCCTATGTAACCAAAATTCCTCTAGAAATCTGCCAACCCCTGAAAACATCATATCTTGCAGTTTTCTTAGATTATATAAACTCTACTCTCTCTTCTGTTTGTTACTATATTTGTAAACCTGCTAGAGGGAGATAGCCCCATCTGACAGAAAACAATCCTTGTTTAATTTGACCAAAGAATTTGGGTAATGGTCTTTATTCTCATTTGGTGGGATTAACATTAGTCTAAACAGCTAGACATCCTCCCAAATAACTAACAGCCAACAATGTAACTCACAGGTATAGTGCTTGTCTAGCATATACAAAACCTTGAACTTTTGAAAAAAGTATTTGTATGGACTGAAAAAAGATCTAAGTTAAATTATATTTATTAGTTTGTGTGAGCAAAATTTTAAAAAGTGGCAGCATTCCAGTTCAGAACGATAGTTTTCCTAATTTCTTCCTCTGCAAGCTTGTCATTTGTGTATAGGAAGGCTACAGACTTTTTTGAGTTAATTTTGTATCCAGCCAATTTGCTGAAGGTGTTTATCAGCTGTAGGAGTTCTCTGGTGGAATTTTGAGGGTCACTTATGTAGACTATCATATCATCTGCAAATAGGGATAATTTGACTTCCTCCTTTCCCATTTGAATACCCTTGATCTCCTTTTGTTGTCTTATTGCTGTGGCTAGAACTTTAAGTACTATATTGAAGAGATACGGAGAGAGTGGGCAGCCTTGCCTTGTTCCTGATTTTAGAGGAATTTCCTTGAGTATCTCACCATTTACTTTGATTTTGGCTATTGGCTTCCTATATATAGCCTTTATTATGTTGAGGAAAGTGCCTTGTATTCCCTATCTCTCTAAAACTTTAAACATGAATGGGTGTTGGATTTTATCAAATGCTTTCTCTGCATCTAATGATAGTACATATGCTAAGTATATTTATAACCAAAGAAAAGGCACTGGTATATAGAAAGAATCTGATTAACATTAGTCAGCATTTCTTTGTCTTACATGACCATGACCTGATCAGTTGACAACCTGTAATTGGCTGAAGCTCTAAGGCTAGGAACAGTGGACACTTACTCTCTGCCACTATAACTATGTGTTATATAAATGTATTCTTATGCTAGTTCGAAGTATATTTGTGTACACTACAGATGGAGGCAGTATTGAGTCCAAATTTATCACCCAAAAACAGAAAGAGACTTAGACCAAACTTATTGATTTAACAAGTCTATATTCTCAGTCCAAAGACTGATTCACTAACTTCATGAAGTTACATTTTTCTGTAGATATTTTTCATGATCAATACTTACTAATATATGGCAACATTTGCTTTTTATTGTTGTTCCAGGGAAATCATTAAGACTTCCCATGATGCCGAGCCTGGAAGAAAGAAGCATAGTGATTTGTGTCCAAATTATCTAAACTGTATAATGCTTAAGTATTGAAAAATTTAAATATCTAAGTGGTATGAAAGTCTTGAAATAAACTTTCTTTTGTTTTTATTTTTGGTTTGTTTTTTTAAAGACAGGGTTTCTCTCTGTAGCCTTGCCTGCCCTGGACTCACTTTGTATACTAGGCTGCCCTCAAAATCACAGAGGTCCCCCTGCCTCTGCCTCACAAGTGCTAGGATTACAGGCTTGTGCTTCCACACCTGGCTTTTTGTTGTTGTTGTTGTTGTTGTTGTTGTTGTTGTTGTTGTTTTGATTTTTTATGGTTTTTTTCTTAGATTTCTTTTACTTTCTTATTAGAACTTAAAAGGGAAAATATCTGGTTTCTTTGCCTACTTTAATATGAGCCTTGAAAGACACCAAATTGTTTCCCAAAGAGTGGAAGGTTCTCTAAGTGCTTAGTTGCCTAAACAAATTACCCTTTATTTAGAAAGATAAAAAATGACAAGTTCCAGAGTTGAGATAACACTGAAAAGAGAGGAAGGAATCAATGCTAATAAATAATCATGGAATTATGATTAATTTAATAGCTGTTAACTTAGTAACATGTTTCAGTGAGGCCACAAATTCTATAAATATCTAAATTGTTTTGGTCAATAGAGGGAGAGATTTTCAGACATGATACTCTCTTACATAGTCCAGGAAAAATCAGGGAAGTTAAAAACATACAGTAGGCTTTCATGTCTTCAAGGACAACTTACCACGTTGTATGACCTCATAGTAGAAAACTGGATGTAAAAAATAGGTACGTGGCTGAAATTCTTTTCACTGTCTACTTTGTGGTTTTTCTTACACACAATTGACTCTCTGGCCAATGAGAAAATTTGATTACTTAATAATAATAACAGCTACCTAAATTGAGATAATAATTGCTGGTTATTATGCCTGTCATTTTGCATTCATTATCTCAGCAATTGTACTGACAACTCTAAGTAATATATCACTGTTTTCTAAGGACTTACATTACTTGCACAGAAGTATAGCAGTAGTAACTGACTCTTCAATTATCAGGTCATTAAGACATATTTTTAGAGATTATCTCTCGGAGAAAGCAGACCTCACAAGCCTCGGGAAGCTGTTGATACTTTCAGGATTCATAAGGTCCCTTTCGAGGGTTGTGCAAATAGTAAACACTTGGTGGAGGGAACAACTCTCCACCTAGCTGAGCTGCATGCTACTGTCAAAGAGTTTAAGAACACACACACACACACACACACACACACCTATAGGCAAATGATCCCTGTGAAAAATTAACCCTAATTAATGGGCTGGAGCTAATGGGAATCTGAGTAAACTTTCTAGCTTAGAGTACATACCTGAACAGTAGACTCCAGCATCCCTTGCTAGAGATAACGGCACTGGTGCATCACTGGTGGTAGTAAACTGTTTTTCAACCAGTCAGAAGCCATTTAAGTCTATTTCAAACTACTTTTGATCATGAATCCTACAGAGACACACATGGGTATTTTGATGAATAAACTTTAATTGTCAGAAAACTAAAATTTCCACCCTCAGTGCACACCATGGCCATGTGTGTGGCCATGTGAACTTATGTCATGTGAAGAACCGTGATTGTAGAGTAAGTGTTTGCAAATCACTGAATATTTCTCTTTACCCATGCCTCAGACAATGTTGTTTCTTAATCCTACTTACACTCCTAAACCTTATCTTCAGGGATCCTGGCTTAAGATCTTCTTCCCCATCTTTTCACATTCAGCATCCGAGAAAATTAACTTTATTATATTAGCTCCTTTTTTTTGTTGTTATAAACATATAACCAACAAAGTAACTTAAAGAAGGAAGGGTTTGCTTTGGATCACAGTTTCAGGATAAATCCCGTGGACAGGCTGCTAGCAGGTCAAATGAATCCAGTTGAGAAGCAGAGAGGTAAATGCTAGGCTCATTTGCTCCTTGTATTCACCCAGAACCCCAGGGCATGGCACAGTACCACTAGTATGAGTCTTCACACTTCATTTAACTTGGTCTAAAGGCTTCCTCAGAGAACTAGCCAGATGATTTTTCCAAAGCAGTTCTAAATCCAGTCAGGTTGACTACTACATTATCTTGCAGTAATAGACGTATCTCACAGTGTGCAAAGTGGAATTGTTCAGCATCAACTTCATGTGATAAAAGGGGGCATTTGTGATGCCTGCTTTAGATTTCTTACACAGGCTTTTATTCTGTTAGAGAAGTTTCAGTAATCCTTAAATAAGCTGCCATTTAATGTAAATAGGCAAACTCAATGCAAGCACTTAAGGAATAATGAAACTTAAACAATAATACTCCTTTTTCCCAGGTGATTTTAACCACCATTATTCATCCATATTCAGCTCACTAAGTGGCTTTTAGAAAGGCTGCTGTTTGTGTGTCTATATATGTAGACATGTCTGCACATAACCATAGATCAATCTTGCATGTTTTTCCTCAGAAGTAATAACTGTATTTTGAAAGACAGGGTCTCTCATTGACCTAAAGCTTGTTGGTTTGTTGAAGCAGGCTGGCCAACCCTGAAGGTCTTCTTGTCTCCGCAACCCAGAGCAGGGTTGCAGTGCACACCATTATATCTGAGTTAAAAAAATAATTAAACAATGGGTAGAGGGAAATAGATATTTACATTTTGTGGACTCTGAGAGGAACTGCATAGATGATGGATAGCTGGGTCAAGCCTATTTGTAGTCCTCACCTTCCTCCCTCCATGCAGCACAAGAAACATTCTCTTTTTTAATCCCAGTCAATTCTGGGAAGGTCCTGATTTGAGTCTACTTAGGCTTCCCCTGCTAAGACTTGGTACCACTGTTTCTGTTTCCTTCATCAAGGCATGGCTGGTTTTACTTCTTACTCATTATCTCACTGCTACAGTCAGTCTTCATAGTAACTGCTAAAATCTCAGAGATCTTTTTAAAATTCATTGCTCCAAACGAGATTTTCTCCACTTTGTCCACATAAAGTGATCTTTTCCAGGGACTCCTAGCCATATGACATATGCTTATTTCTTTAGATATTCCATTATACTGTGAGATATGTGAAGGCATTGACCAGGACTGTACTTTATTCTTTTATTTGTTTTCTTATTTTTACCTTGGGACTTAGTTATAGCTCTCCAGTACATCCAGCAGGCTCATAATAACACACATTCAAGAATAAAGGACAGAATTATTAAAGATTGTGTGCCCCAACACTGCAAGGACAGAGGCATATGAGTAAATAAAATACAATGCGACAAACTGCGTGTATCTAGGATGTGAAGGCATCACCCCTGTTCCTTTTATTTCATTTCAGCATTACAACTGTTCATCACCGGTCCTCATGAAAAATATTTTAGCTTCTGTCCAAGAAGAAATGAAGTACAAACTAAAATGCATGGCAAGAATTAACCCTTTCAGGAAACTATAGATGAGAGGAGAGAATTGTCACAGGGCCATTTCCATTGCTCAGCATGAGAGAGAACATAAAACCTGGATTTCTGAACCCCAGCAATGAGATGGTGTCTTTCACACTTAGGCTGGGACTTTCACACTTAGGCTCAGTCTTTCAACCTTAATTAATCCAGTCTACAAGCTCCCTCATAGACATGCCCAGAAGCTTATCTCTTCTCAAAACTTCCAATCAACACCAACCAAATGTGGAGACAAGATGAGGGCAAAAGTGAAGCATACAAAAGAGGTGAACAGGGCAAAGTTGGAGTGTGGCTGCAGGGCATCTTGGAAGAACAATATGCCATCTTTTTTTCTAAGAGAGATAATAAAGAAGGTGTCTGATTTTCAGGAAGGAAAAAGAGCAAAGGTTGAAGAGAGATGTTGAGTGGAATCATCCTCAGGCAGGAGGTTTATTCATGCTGGACAGGGGGGTATTATCAGTGGTCAGAATCCAGGCTTGTGGCTCTGTATTCTTTGTCTCTTATCCAAAGTACTGAAAATAAGGGCTCACTCAAACTTGTAAAAGAAGCAAGTTAACTTCATTTGAGCAAAGAGATCAAGCATATTCAAAAGGGATATTTGACAAGTCATACAGTGAGCCACACAGGTAAAAATATTCAAGGGTCCCAATTATTGGTTAGAGCCTTTTTGTTTTGTTTTGTTTTGTTCAACTGAATTAAGGAATTCTATACTTAGGAGTATAGGATGAGCTGCTCCCTGTTTAATTTGATAGATTAGACTATATAATCATTTCCCTATATGCATGCCCCTTTCCATAATGCACCTCCTTTTAATCTTATGCATAAGCATAAAACAGTAAATAGGGAATTCTCCCTAAAATGCTAATGGATACAGATTTACATTATTGTATAAATACCCCAAACCAATCAACCTTTTTATTCTCCATCCCTCAATATATTGGAAATACACTTGAAGAGAAACTGTCTAAATTTGAGTAATACTAAGGGTGGGGAAATGTACATAGTTGTTTTGAGTAAGCACATGGCAGGAAGACTGTTAACTTCAGCCTTACAGTAGCTTCCAAAGTTCCATATATACATGTTTTCTAGTTTGGTTTCTATTGTGGAGATAAAACACTGGTTCAGATCAACTTAGTGGAGGAAGTATTTGTTTCAGCTTACACTTCCAAGTCACACTTCATCACTGATAGAAACTCGAAAGAAAATCTAGTAGGAACTGAAGTAAAAGACATGGAGGAATGTTGTTTACTGGATCTGTCACAGATTTATAGTTAGGTTTTTTGTGGGTATGAATATTTTTCTTGCATGTATGTATGTGCACATGTGTGGGCACCTACTTTCTTTGGACACAAGAGAAACTGAACTTAGAAATGGTTGTGAGTCACCCTGAGAATGCAGGGAATCAAACTCAGATCCTCTGCAAGAGAAAGAAATGTTCTTAATTACCAATCCATCTTGGAACACCTTTAGCTAGCTTTTTGTATGGCCCAGTACAACCATCCTAAAGATGGTGATACCTATTGTTGGATGAGCCATCCTATATAAATGAGAAATCAAGAAAACCTGCAATAGAAACATCCATTGGCCAATCTGATAAAGGAAGTTCTTCAAGTAAGTGTCCCTTTTCCCAGGTGATTCTAGGTTTTGTCGTTAACAATAAAACTAGGCAGAGCACCATGTTAATGACTAAGCAACCTAGGAACCATCTGAAACAGAAAATTCACATGTTAATATATCCTTAAAGTATCTTGTCCTTTACTTGTAGTTGAAATGCTATGCTTCAAACTGAGCATGGTTAGAAATACACTCTTAAAATGAACATGTTTAGATATGGACCTACTCTTAATCTGTAGCTTGTCCATCCACCAAAATCCCCTATGCTTTCTTTATTATGGGAGAACATTGCTCTAAAAGTTATCTGGGAACTCCCTTTGCCTACTGACTTTTTCCACATTCAGCTAAGTTTATCTGGATTTATTTTCAACAAGATGTAGACCCATCACATGGAGGTTTCATACAACCAGGAGAAGGATGCCCAATCTGACTCTGCCTGGTCAGGTAAGAAATTCCTAATGGAGAAGTACAAGGTAAGAGAAAGCTTCTTCATGCATCTCTTTTGACAGACAAAGCTTGAAATGATGGGTGAGGAAAATGATATCCTATTGTAAGAACTTGAACCCCAGGAAGAAGATGCAGGCATTCCTGATATGACTTGATAGTCTATGGTCAGCTGGTAGTGTAGAAGGACACCCCCTCTTTGAGGACTAGGGGATGGGTATAGGGGTGAAGAAAATGTCAGGTAAGACTGGAAGGAGATGAGGAAAGGGGTTATGACTTGTATCTAAAGTGAGTAAGTTGAAAAAATTAATTAAAAAACAGAAGAAGAAGAAGAAGATGAAGAAGAAGAAGAAGAAGAAGAAGAAATTGGGAAAAGGCTTAAGCTCATTGCCACAGGAGACAACTTCCTGAGCAGAACACCAACAATTCTGGCTCTAACATCAACAATTAATAAATGTGACCTCATGAAACTGAAAGGCTTCTGTAAAGCAAAGGACATTGTCAATAGAACAAAACAACAGTGTACAGACTGGAAGATCTTCACAACCTCTACATCTGACAGAGAGCTAATATCCAACATATATAAAGAACTCAAGAAACAGCAGTTTCTATCAGTACCACGTGGCTAACAAGGAGCCATGACTACTGGCATCACAAGACAGGAGAGGACCAAATATCACCAATTTGGAAAGAGATCTAAATTCAAAATTACAAGTATAGCTTTACTAAGTATTATTTTCATACTATACACCATAAAATGTAAGAAAAAATCTAACTTGGGGATATCCTCTATAAAACTGAAGTACACTAAGTAACTTCCATTTGTTGCTCATTTGTTGCTATAGCTTCAAGGGAGAAACATGAGTGAGTCAATAATAATCACATAGATTTCATCCCTGCTTATCATATATTAGAGCATGTTACAGGAGCAGAACACCTGTGTTTGGATAAAATGCACATCAAGAAACTAGGACAAAATACCTAATAATCATGAATCCACAAGTATAATCTCCCTATTACATTACACAGTCTATGTGCTTGGTAAAGAGTTGCTTAAATTCAGGGCACAATTATAGCATGAGGACCAGAAACTGTTATGTGAGGACCTAGACTACTTAACCAGGAGGATGAGCCAAGTTCAAGAGCCTTGGTTGGCTTTATTCCAATGTGAACCTCTAGAGAAATAAAATATCATTGTTTCTTTCCATGGCTCAAAGGAGCAGAATTGAAACCAATACATAGGCTCAAAGATAAAATATGTACCTTCACCTCTTAGAAACAAAATGTTAGGGCTAGAGAAATAGTCGAGTTTCTTGCCTTGGAGCACAAAGACCTGAGTTCGGTTCTAGAGAAGGCACATTTTAGAAAGCTTGGAATGGCAGTGTGTGTTTCTAATCCTAACACTGGGGAGATGGAGACAAATAGATCCCCAAGGCTCATGGGACAGCCATATTATCATACTTGGAAAGTTCCAGGCTGGGGAGAACCCATGTCTCAAAAGTGACAATGGAAAACAGCCAATATTGACCTCTAATTTCCATGTACCTGTGCACAAATACAGAAATGAACTCATCCACATTAGACTTATTGGTATATTGCTGAGAAACTGAAGGTAAGTCTACCTTAAGACAGAGAAATTGGGAAGTGAGTGGTGAAGAAGAGACTTACAAAGAGATCCTGTCAGGCTACATACTAAATAATGACAAAGGAAGGTTGGGGACATGGCTTAATGGGTAAAATATTTGCTGTGAAAACAGGAGTTTGGATTCTTAGAATCTATGTAAATATTTGGTATGGCAACACAGACCTGTCTCCCCAATTCTAGGGTGAAAAAAGGCAGGCATATGCTGGGAGATCATTGACCAGCCTAGCCAAAGGTCCAGATTCAATGAAGAAATATTGTCTCAAAATGCAATGTAACTGAGAAAGGCACCTGATATCAGCCTTGCACTTCTACAAGTCTTTGCAGTCACATAATATACCCAAAGGAAGTAATGAAGGAAGGGAGAGAAGGAAGAAGGGAGGGGAGATGGAGGAAAGAAGGAAGGGGAAAACAGAAGGAAATATAAAGCAAAGTGTCTACCTTTCTTTGCTTTCAAATATACAGAGTGTGGCTATGTAGATATGCCAATTTCTCTTGGACACATTGGAAGACATAATACATACATTGAAAGGGGTTCTCATGAATCTACTATCTAGCCAAGAGAGCATGATAAATAATGACATATTATCTGGCATCAATTTGGTACACAAAAGACTTTCTGAAAATTAAACTTAAGTAAAAATTTTTTAATTACCTTGCAGTTTCCTGGAATGAAAAATAATAAGAAAAATATACAGTGCATATCAACTGATTTTAGTAGTAATAAAAGCAATTTAAGTGAGGGCTGGGGGATGTATTAGGGGATAAAGATTTTGTATGTAAACATCCCAGTCCCCAAGTAAAAGCCAGATGAGTCAGCTCATGTGTCTCTTTCCAGAGCTGGAGAGAGCATGGAAACAGGAGGATTCTTTGAGTTATTGGTTGGACAGTATAGCCAGCATGCTAAGCTTTAGGTTCAGTAAATAACCATGTCTCAAAGAGTAAGATGAATCAATAACCTCTGGTCTCCTAAGACCCTCTGGAACATAATCCTGAAGTGGTTCCAAACACTTCTCCATCTGTGGTCATACTTATTTAACTTAAGACAAAGGTTTTGAACAAATAATGGGGAAAATGAAATGAGCAGAAAAAAATAAAACTCCTAAGTTCATATGGATTGTATTAAAACACAGCCTTTTAGCAATTATAGAAGTGAGTGAATATGTACCATATATATCTGAAAAATTGACAATATTACATCCTCTGAAGATATAATTCACACATATAAGAATACTTTCCCCTTTAATAAAAATATTTATGATATTAAGTGATTCATTTCATTGTTAGATACAGCTTATATAATTTTAAGTATAGAACTCAGGGCTATTAAGTACATTCAAACTCATTGAATAACATTTTAAATATTTATTCATAGTTGGGGGGCATGTATATGAAGGCCAAAAGACAATTTAAGACAAATGTTTATACATTGTTGTTACACTTGCACCTACAGCTCAAGTAACATGGTAAAAGAGGGCCTGGAAAGATGAAATTATCCAGAGAACCAGGGAGGTTGCTCTGAGATTGTGTCACCTAGTGATGTCAGTAGCTACATCCATAAAATCTCTTGCCAAAAATGAACTGAACAAAAATGACACTATCCAACATATCAAACTCTATGGAGAAAACCCCACATGCTCTTCACTGAAAGCTGGGACCAAGAGGTGGAATTCCTAAGGGAAGCATACCAATTGGTTGTATAGTAGTGTCAAATAGTTAGCATTGAAAACATATATACAAGCAACATTACACAGATGTAATAGGATATATTTAGGACAATGCATGTATATGCATATACACATATTTATGCAATAGCAAATAATAAAAAAGAGACAACAAATTTGGAAAAACATGATGAAAAGGTATGTGGGAAGGCTTAGAGAAATGAAAGGGAATAGATAAATTCCATAATTTTATTATAACCTCAAAATTAAAAAAAATAAAGAAAAAGAAAGAATCTTTATTAAAGAGAGGGGGAAACTATAACATAAAACAATTGGGTTTCTTCTTCTACCATTTGGGTCTTAGGGATCAAACTCAGGTACTTGGGCTTGACAGCAAGAATCTTTATCCATTGATCCATTATGTTGGTCCCACTAACATATTTTTAATAAACTTTTTAATTAAAATTAGAAGACAATACCTATTTTATAGATTATAAAAATTTCTGTAGCTTTTGGCAATATTGGTCAAATATCTATAATCAACATGGACACAAAATCTTAAAAAAAAACTGAATGTGCTTTATAATAATATACTTTATGCTAATGTTTTCAGAAAGACACAGAGGCAAGTAGTCAGGAAGTGCCTGGTTCAATTTTTGTGGTAGAATAAAACAGAAACAAAAAAGAGAAATTCAGGCAATACTGCCGTTGCTCACCCTTCTCTGCCCCAAACAAGGGGTGATTTACCCATACGAAAATACTCCAGAAAATCCATAAAGGAAGGTTAAGCTCAATGATTGCAGAGTGAGCATGTGTCCCTACTGTGAATTTCTAAACACTGGTATCTCTCTTTCCCCAGTGAACACTGGGTATCTCTGGACTGTTTTCTTTGGTGGCTATCTAGTTTTTCATTCTTACAAGCAAGTGTACAGGGGTTTCAATCTCCACCTAGGAGGCTTATTTAGAAAACTTAATAGCAGTGAGCCAAGACACCAGATGTCTGATCTGCAGGGAGGAGACCACAGTCACTACCAGGAGCCATGGACCACAGAAGCTTGGGATAACTGGATGAGAGAGATTGACACAGTGCATACCATAGGGCAGTCAGACCTCCACTCATCCAGTGCCCCATGGAGGGTGGCAGACCATTCCCCAGATCCTGGATAGGACACTGCCTGTGAGCTGTGAGCTGTGAGCTGTAGCCTTGCTTGGCAGTGCAAACTCAGTATTTGCATCTGAAATCCCAGCAGGGAAGCATCAGAGCTCCTGGCCTAGGGAATCTCAGGGAAAGGGGTGGACCTGTCCTCATACCCCACCCACGTACCCTGCACTAATCCACAGAAAGCCCCAATGTCACACAGGGGCCCAGCCACAGTGACATGTTCTGAGACTGGAGGCACTACTGGGGGGTCACGAATCACAGCAGCTGTCTGAGTAGGGCCTGACGGAAGCCTAACTACTGGCCCCAGAGGACTTTCTTGGCACAATTGGTCACAATGGACCCAGCCTAACCAGGCTCCACAACCTAGCATGGACTCTGGCACTCTTGGGAGTGCCTGGGCAGGCCAGATGGGATAGAGCAAAAATCTATCCAACCAACAACAATCATAAGGCAGTACCTGCTCTCTCCCTGAAAGGTAGAACCTACGTCTCACTACCTGGTTGGAGCAGGCAGAAACCTAAACAACATCTAGAAGCCAGCAGGGCTTCAGGCACTCTAGGGTGATCTGAGCCTAGAACCCAAATTCCCAGGGACCAAGGGGAGGGCATTCAAATCCCAGCCAAAGTGAGGATAACTGGCTCCCTCAAACTGATACTGGAGCTGCAGAGCACCAGCACCTACCTCATCTGAGCCAAGGGGAGCCCAGAGAGTGGAGCACAGTCGTCAGGAGCAAAACCAGGCCACCTGCCTGTCCAAGGAAGAGTTCCCTGACCATCACAGGCAAAGGGCCTCACCTATAATCACACACCAACAAACTGCTCTCAATGATCAGTAAAGGACTCGAAAAGCTACCTCCCAACATCATAGACAGCAAGATGACTAGCTGTCAGCATAAAAACAAAAACAACAAAGTCCAAAACAGTATGCCATCTCAAGTTCCCAACTATCTAAAAGAAAGCAACCTGGAGACTCAAGCACAATTTCAAAACAAGACAAGACTTCAAATCCTTAGTATGAAGATGATAATGGAAGAAACAAATAAAAAACATAAACAAGTGCAAGAAGATCCAGCAAACAGATGGAAGACATAAAAGAGGCCTATATAGAAGCACTGGAAGAAATTCAGGAAAATACAAACATATGAAGGAAATCAATAAAACAGTTCAAGATCTGAAGATAAAAATGAAAACAATGATAAAGACACAGACCAGTGAAAAACAGGAAAGAGAAAGCTTAGAGAAAAAAGTAAGAAACACAGAGGTGAGCTTCTCTAACAGAATCCAGGAGATGAACGAATCTCGGTACTAGAAGATACAATTGTAGGTCTTGAAGCAACCATAAATGAAAATGCTAAATCTGAAAAATTCCTGACACAAAACATCCACGAAATCAAGGACATCATCAAAAGACAAAACCTGAGGATAAGAGGCATTGAGGAAAGAGAAAACACCCGACTCCAAGGCCAAGAAAATATTTTCAACAAAATCATGGAAGAAATTTTTCCCAATTTAAGGAAGCAGATGTTTATAAACATGCAAGAGGCCTACAGAACACCAAATAGAGCAGACCAGAAAAGAAAAACATCCTGTCACATAGTAATCAAAACACAAAATATACAGAACAAAAAATATTAAAAACAGAAAGAGAAAAGAGCCAAATAACATAAAATGGCAAAACAATCAGAATTACACCTGACATCTCAGCAGAGACCATAAAAGCCAGAATGTCCTGGAAAGAGATCGTGCAAACCTTAAGAGACCACAGATGCCATGACAGACTACTATACCCATCGAAACTATCAATAACAATTGAAAGAGAAAACAAAATATTCCCTGACAAAAACAAATTCAAACAGTACCTAGCCACAAATCCAGCTTTACAGAAATTACTAAAAGTAAAACTCCAACCCAAAGGGGCAAGCTAAAACCAAAATTACATGGGAAATAGATAACTACCCATCACAAAAACACAACCACACAAACTCTCTACAGCAACCAATATAAAAATCAGGGATTTAATAGTCACTGGTTGTTAGTATCTCTCAACATCAATGGTCTCAATTATCCAATATAAAGATGGAGACTAGCTGAATGGATGCATACACAAGATCCAACATTATTCTACATTCAAGAAACATATTTTGGCCACAAGGATAGACATTACTTTAGGGTAAAAGGCCGGAAAAAAGGATATTCCAAGCAAATGGGCACAAAAAACAAGCTGCTATAGTCATTTTAATATCAAATACAATAAACTGTGTATCAAAATTAACCAAAAGGGATGAGGAACAACATTTCATACTCATCAAAGGTAAAGTCAACCAAGATGACATCACAATTCTGAACACATGTGCTCCCAATACAAAGGCACCCACATTTTTAAAAGAACTATTAACAAAGCTTAAAACACACATTGACCCACACACACACACACACACATTTTTATAGTGGGAGATTTCAACTTCCCACTTTGACAAAAAGTTACGGCAGCGAAATAGAAACTAAACCAAGAAATAACAACACTAACCAATGTCATGAATCAAATGGATTTAACAGATATTTGCAGAACTTTTCACCCAAACACAAAGGATTATACCTTCTTCTCAGCACTCCACGGAACCTTCTCCAAAACTGATCACATAGTAGATCACAAAACAAGCCTCAACAGAAAGAGGAAGATTGGAATAATGCCTTGCATCCTATTAGATCACCATGGTATAAGGCTGGACATCAACAACAACAGAAATAACAAAAAGCCTACACACACATGGAAACTAAACAACTCTCTGCTTGATGACACCTGGGTCAAAGAAGAGATAAAGAAAGAAATTAAAGACTTCCTGAAATTTAATGAAAATGAAGGAACAACATACCTAAATTTGTGGGACACATTGAAAGCAGTGCTAAGGGGAATATTCATAGCATTAAGTGTCTTTATAAAGAAATTGGGAACATCCCACATAAGCAACTTAATGACATACCTGGAACCCTAGGGAAAAAGAGAGGCCAAAACACCCAAGAGGAGTAGAAATCTGGAAATAATCAATTCAAGGCTGAAATCAATAAATTAGAAACAAAGAGAACAATTCAAAGCATCAACAAAACCAGAAGCTGGTTCTTTGAGAAAATCGACAAGATAGACAAACCATTAGCCAAACTAACTAAAAGGCAAAGAGACACTATGCAAATCAACAAAATCAGAAATAAAAAGTGAGACATAACAACAGATACTGAAGAAATACAAAGAATCATAAGATCCTAGTTCAAAGGCATATATGCCACAAAATTTGAAAAGCTAACAGAAATGGTCAATTTTCTTGATCGATTCCATTTGCCAAAATTGTATCAAGATCAGATAAACAAACTGAATACATCTATTTCCATACAGAAATAGAAGCAGTCATTAATAGTTTCCTAAGCAAAAAATCCCAGAGACAGATGGTTTCAGAGCAGTATTCTACCAGACCTTCAAAGAAGAGCTAATACAGATACTCTTCAAACTACTCTGAAAAATAGAAATAGATGGAACATTACCAAACTCATTCTATGAGGCCACAGTCACTTCGATACTTAAAACTCACAAAGACCCAAAAAAGAAAGAGACCAAATTCTCTTATGAACATTGATGCAAAAATACTCAATAAAATACTTGCAAACTGAATACAAGAACAAATTAAAGATACCATTCACTATGACCAGGTAGGCTGTATTCCAGGCATGCAGGAAAGGTTTTGTATATGGAAATCCATCAATGTAATCCACCATATAAACAAACTGAGAGAAAAAACACATGATCATCTTTTTAGATGCAGAAAAAGCATTTGACAAAATCCAGCACCCATTCATGTTTAAAGTTTTGGAGAGCTCAGGGATTTAAGGCACATATCTAACATAATAAAGGCTATATACAGCAAGCCAATAGCCAAAATCAAATTAAATAGAGAAATACTCAAGGAAATTCCTCTAAAATTGGGGAACAGGCAAAGCTGCCCACTTTCTCCAAATCTCTTCAATATAATTCTTGAAGTTCTAGCTAGAGCAATAAGACAACAAAAGGAGATCAAGGGGATCCAAATGGGAAAGGAGGAAGTCAAATTATCCCTATTTGTAGATGATATGATAGTGTGCATCAATGACCCCCAGCAGGTATAATCCTATAGCTGGTAAACACCTTCAGGACAATGGCTGGATACAAAATTAACAAAAAAAATTCAGTAGCTTTCCTATATACAAATGACAATTGTGCAGAGGAAGAAATTAGAAAAAGTACACCATTCACAATAGTCACAAGCAACATAAAATATCTAGGAGTAACTTGAACCAAGCAAGTGAAAGACATATTTGAAAAAAAAAAACCTCAAATATCTAAAGGAGATGAAAGATGACATCAGAAAATGAAAAGATCTACCTTGTTCATGGATCAGGAGAATTAACCTAGTAAAAATGAACATCTTACCAAAAGCAATTTACAGATTCAATGCAATCCCCATCAAAATACCTACACAATTTTTTAAAAATTGAAATATAAATTCTCAACTTCATATCAAAAACCAAAAACTCAGAATAGCTAAAAAGAATTCTGTACAAGAAAAGATTCACCAGAGGAATATCCATACCTGATCTCAAGATATACTATAGAGCAACCTTATTTTAAGTAGCATGGTACTGGCATATCAATAGGATGTTTGCTCAATGGAATAGAATCAAAGACCTAGAAATAAATCCACACACATATGGACACTAGATTTTTGACAAAGAAGCCAAATTTATTCAAAGGAAAAATGATTGCTTCCTCAACAAATGGTGTTGGTCTAACTGGAAATATAGATGAAAAAAATGCAAGTAGACCCATATTTATCACCATGAACAAAACTCAAGTTCAAGTGGATTAAAGACCTCAACATAAAATCAGAGATACTAAATCTGTTAGAACAAAAAGTAGGGAAGAGCCTGAGACTCATTGACACAAGAGACAACTTCCTCTACAGAACTCCAAGAGCCCAGACATTAAGGTCAACAATAAATAAATGGGACCTCATGAGGCTGCAAAGCTTCTGTAAGGCAGAAGACACTGTCAACAAAACAAAGCTACAGCCTACAGACTGGGAAAAGATTTTCACCAATCCTACATCTGACAAAGGTCTAATGTACAAAATATATAGAGATCAAGAAACTAAACACCACCAAACCAAATAACCCAAACAAGAAATGGGGCTCAGAACTAAACAGAGAATTCTCAACAGAGGAATAGTGAATGGCTGAGAAACACTTAAAGAAATGCTCAATGTCCTTAGTCATCAGAGAAATGAAAATCAAAACAACTCTGAGATTCCTTCTTACACCCATACAAATCTGAATAGCCAAGACCAAAAACTCAAGTGACAGCACATGCTGGTAAGAATGTAAAAAAAGTGGAACACTCCTTCATTGCTGGTGGGAGTGCAAATTTGTACAACCATTTTGGAAATCAGTTTGGCCCTTTCTCAGAATACTGGGCATAGGGCTACCTCAAGACCCAGCTATTCCACTTCGTGGAATACACCCAGAAGAAGCTCCACCACACAAAGGGAATAAGCTCAACCATGTTCATAGCAGCCTTATTCAGAATAGGCAGAATCTGATAACAACCTAAATGTCCCTCAGTCAAAGAATGAATAAAGAAACTGGTACGCTTACACTGTGGAATATTACTCAGCTATTAAAAACAAGAAAATCCTGAAATTTGTGGACAAAACTTGGAACTAGAATGATCATATTGAGTGAGTTAAAACAGAGTCTGAATGACTCACATGGTATATACTCATTTATAATTGGACACTAGTTCAACAGTGATGTTCCCTGAAAGTCTTCATTTACCCAGAGATTGGGATAGATATGAGGACCTCTTACTGGGACTCTAGGTGAGAGAAGTATGGGAGGATAGGGAAATAGAAGGATCCAGAGGGTCCTTGAAACCTACAAGAACATCATGATGGGCAGATCTGGACGTAGGGGGGTGTGCTCAAGCTACAGCATCAACCAAAGACAATACATTCAGTAAATATTGAACCCCTACTCAGATCTAGCCAATGGACAGGACATTATCCACAGTTGTGTGGAGAGCCAGGATTGACTATGACATAAACTCTGGTGCCCCATATTTAATCAATCACTTCCCCTTGGTGAGGAGGCCTAGTAGCACTCAGAGAAAGAATAGGAAGGTTACCAAGATGAGACCTGATGGGATGTGACCATATGGTGTGGGTGGGGAGGGGAGGTCACCTTCTGTCACAGACCTAGGGGATGGGAATAGGGTGAAAGAAGGAGGGAGAGAGGAATGGGAAGGGACAAGCAAGGGGATAAAAATTGAGATATTATCTGAATAAATTAATGAAAAAGGAAATACTCTAGTTTAAAGGATCCCTGTCAACCACTTACATGAAACTATATAGCATTGATGTATTTTTTAAAGTTCTAATTTTATATATTTATATTTTCCTATTATTAAAATAGTGCCCAAGTTTATATACCAGTAGATATCCATATTAAAATTAGTTTTCTAAATTTCTGTTTAATACCAAAGCATACATGAATGCTAATATCTGCACACATTTGGAAACAGAATGGGTTTCTATAATTTTATTCTTATCTATTTGACAAGAAAAATATGCATATACTAATTTGCATTTAATTATTTTTAAATAATTTGGAATGATTTCTAAATTTGTATTCACAGCAAATTCTTGGGGTACTTATCTTAGTTTTAACATACCTTTTTTATGTCTGTGCATATTTATGAGAATTATGTGGGGTTTTAAAACTGTGATTATGTTTGCTAAGATTCATTATGAAAACTGTTTAGCAGTTAGTTTTCAGAGGACGCTATCCCCATGTGGTAGTGGATACCTATAATCTCACCCCTTGTGTCTTAGAGTCAGCAAGGTTAGAAATTCAAATTCATTCTTAATTACATAGCAAATCTGAGGTTAGTCTGTGCTACATGGGACCCTGTTTCAAAAACAAGCATATAAACAACAACAATATACTAGGAATAATGTTGGCATTGGATTGTATTACCTGTTGTCTAGGATGCATATTTAAGAGCTGTGGTATGACTATTGGCAAATGATAGTCAAGTCATATTCAGTTTCAATGAAGACAGACTCTTCTAGCAGGTGCCCTAACCCTGGGTAGCAAGCAGAACTGCTCTTACCCAGTCTTTAGACTCATCTCACCTGAAAACCTATCAATTAATTTACTGAGATTCATAAAAATTTAAACCTGGCTCCCTCTCCTGAATGGTAGTTATGCATAAAAATTAAAATACTACAAATATCTCAAAAAAAATTTTAAGAGCTAGGAAGGTGACTCACTTGGTAACAATCTTGCCTTGGAATCAAAACAAACGTTAAAAAGCTGGGCTTTGTAAGTAGAGATTGTAATCTCAGGGCAGAGAAGATGGAGACAAAAGGGGCCAGCTAGTCTAATGTACTTTGTGAGGCCAAAATCTATAAGAATTCCAGACTCAAAAATGTAAGGTCGATGACACCTGAGGAATGACAGTGAAAGCAATCCTCTCACACATGCTCTATTTTGGACATTCCTGGGCTCAGGTTGCTATCACAAGTATGGGAATAACTTGCCATAAAAGAGTTCTTGTGTAACATTAGTTTTCTGTTATAATTGTATGTGAATGCCAAGTAGTCCCTTTTAAGGGCTCTTTCTAGCTGATAGCAACTCCTTGGTACATGGGTGCATAGACGAGGTGGCTCTACAGGGGTCACAGATACAAAGGTAATATATTTATAGTTGAGAGTTTGGAAATTACACCTACAAACTGAAGGCCAATGGAAGACAGAAAACCCCTAAATGCCGTGGATGGTTGAGGGTCTTGTGATAGAGTATTCAATAGAGGTTGGAAATGACCAAAATATATTATGTACATATATAAAATCATCAAAGATGGCAGGAGCAGCAGAGCACCTCTATTTTAGGATATATTTCCTTCTGCTCCCCAGGTGCCTGCCCCACCTGCCTGAGAAACAGCAAGAATCCAAAAACAGTGAACCCAGAGGAGTTGAATTACAACCAAAGCCTCATTGTGGATAACTATCCCAAATTCTCAGACCATCAGAGAGTATGAAATGTGCTAACAACTGAGACATCATAATAGGAAGAGATTAGCAAAAGAATGCAAGTAACAATTCCCAGGGCCATTTGACATAATCAGAAACTAGTAGTCCTAGCACAGCAAGTCCTGGACATACCATCATATGTGATGCAGAAGAGGAAGATTTGAGGTTCATCTGAGGTTAGGAAATTGATTGAGGCCTTAAAGGAGAAAATTTAAATCCCTGAAATTATAACCGGAGTATATAAAGAAAGTGGTGAAAGAATTAAACAAATAGCTTAAAGAAATCAGTGAAAGACATGAAACTACAAGCAAATAGGAAAAAGAAATGAATAAAAGGATTCCAGACCTACAAATTGAGATAGAAGCACTGAAAAGAACAAAATCTGAGACAATCTTGCAAATGGAAAACCTAGGGAAGAGTACAGAAACCATATACACAAGCATCACCAACAGAATACAAGAGATGGAAGATAGAAACAGAGGATATGATTGAGAAAATTTAAAACAGTCAAAGAAAATGTTAAATCTTAAAAGCTCCTGATATAGAATATCCAAGAAATCTGGGAAACTATGAAAAGACAAAAACTAAAGATAATGGAATAGAAGAAAAATAAGACTCCTAGCTCCTGCCATGTCAGAAATCCTGTGCTTAGGCTGCATGCTACCTTCGAGTTGCTGACCTTTGCCTCATGAGGTCTTGTGTTCTAGGCTATCCTTGGACTATTTAACTTTAAAAGAAGTAGGGAAGTCCCAACTTGGAACCACCCAGAGGATCAAGGAAGTTCTTACAGGGAACTACTTAGAGAACTAGGAAGTTTTACAGGGAGTGATTCAGGCTATCGTATTCTTTCCTGGGGGCTAGGGTGAGTGAGATTAGAATAGATCCTATTGACATTGTTCTCTAGATATTCTTAC
This sequence comes from Acomys minous, assembly GCF_964271855.1. Classification (NCBI taxonomy): domain Eukaryota; kingdom Metazoa; phylum Chordata; class Mammalia; order Rodentia; family Muridae; genus Acomys; species Acomys minous. The sequence continues at coordinate 71,776,728 of NC_140483.1, read as the reverse complement.
TAGTCAGCATTTCCTGACTTGATTAGTTATTTCTTGCAACTCTGTATCCTACTTTCAATCCCCACTCCCTCTTTCAGGTGAACCCTGATTCGATTTTTCCAGCTACAGAACTCCAATAGATTGGTTAGAAAAGAAAACCTTTCCATCATATAATACTCAAAACACTAAAAGCTCAGAACAAAGAAAGAATCTTAAAAGCTGCTGGAGAAAAAGATCAAGTCACACATAAAGGCAAATCTATCAGAATTACCCCTAACTTCTCAACAGAGACTATGAAATCCAGAAAGGTCTGGTTGGAATTCATGCAGATACTAAGAGACCACAGATACCAACCAGGTTTCCATATCCACCAAAGCTTCCAATCACCTTAGATGGAGAAAACAAGATTTTCCATGGTAGAACCAAGTTTAGTTGTACGTAGCCACAAATCCAGCCCTACAAAAAAGATACTAGAAGGAAAACTCCAACCCAAATTGATTAACTCTATGCAGGAAAACAAGAAAAATAAATAACTCCAAATCCCCAAAACCAAAAGAAAAGGAAACATTTGCACATGCTTATGTGTGCAGGCCCACACATTCACTCTCTCTCTCTCTCTCTCTCTCTCTCTCTCTCTCTCTCTCTCTCTCTCTCTCTCTCTCTCTCTCTCACACACACACACACCCACACCCACCACCACCACCACCACCACCACCACCACCACCACCACCACCACTACCATCAACAATGAAAAAGAAACAAGAACCAACAATCTCTGTTCATTAATATCTCTCAACAATGGCCTCAATTCCCATTAAAAGACACAGGTTAACAGAATGGATGTGAAAATAGGACACATCATTTTGCTGCATGCAAGAAACCCATGTCAGTAATAAAGATAGGTATTTCCTCAAAGTAAAAAGCTGGAAAGAGATAGTCCCAGCAAGCAAAATGAAGAAGCAAGCTGGAGTAGCCATTCTATTATCTAATAAAATAGACTTCCATTCCAGCCAAAATTAATCAAAAGAGATGAGGAAGGACACTTCATACTCATCAACGAAAAAATATACCAAGATGATATTTCAGTCCTGAACACCTATGCCTCAAATGCGGGAGCATCTACATTCATAAAAGAACCACTACTAAAGCTTAAATCACACATCAAACTCTGATCATTAATAGTGCGAGACTTCAACACCCCACTCCCCCCAATAAACAAATCATCAAGCCAGAAAAAATGAAGAAATAATGAAACTAATAGAGGTCATGAATCAAATGGATGTAACTGATATCTACAGAACATTTCACCCCAAAACAAAGGAATATATCTTCTTCTCGGCAAATCATAGAACCTTATCTGTGGAGAGCCACAGATAGCAGCGCCCCTGCTGCTTCCCCGGCGCAATGCACCCCCTTTTGCGCATGTGCAGTGAGTAAACCTCTGCACATGCACAGTGAGCAAGCCCCTTATGTGTATGCCTGAAGGCATGACGTAAGGTGGTGTGATTCGAACAAGACATAGCGTAAGGTGGTGTGACCTGAATGCACCAACCAGGAGTGACGACATGGCAGTTTCTGATAGGACAGGCACACTATAAAAGGTTCTGTGGGAGCTTTTCCCGGGGTCACTCCAGGATCCTGAATAAAAACTGCTGCAAGAAGAGTTCCCGGTGTTGGTGTCTTTCCTGCTGGACGGGATCCAATATTGACCATATACTTTGCCACAAAGCAAACCCCCACAGATACAAGAAGTTTGAAATAACCCCTTGCATCTTATCTGACCATGACAGATGAAAGCTGGAACTCAAAGCGACAGAAACAACAGAAAGACTACAAACTCATGGAAACTGAATACGCCTACTCATGACTTCTGGGTCAGGGACAAAATAAAAAGAGAAATAAAATACTTCATAAAATTCAGTGAAAATGAAGGTACAACACACCAATATTTTTGAGACATAATGAAAGCAGTGCTAAAAGGAACATTAATAGCACTAAGCACCTTCACAAAGAAATTGGTGTGATCCCACACTAGCAGCTTAACAGCACACCTGAAAGCTCTAAAACAAAAAGAAGCAGACACCCAATAGGAGTAGACAGCTGGAACTCATCAAACTCAAAGCTGAAATCAATAAATTAGAAACAAAGAGAACTGAAGAACCCTAACACCAGGAACCCCATCCCCCCCACAAAAAAAAAAACCAGTTTTCTTGACTAGACCAACTCTATGACAGGCTTCAGGTTTTTACAATGTCTAACTAGGCCAAGTTTCTAACAATTCCTGGAAAAAACATAAGTTACTAACAGCTCATGGGGATCTAGTCAGCTTATAGAACAAAATGACAATATATGATTTTTATTGTTTCATGTAGAGCTAACCACATCTAATCAAATTAAAAGCAAACTCCTGTGTAAGAGCCAAAACCTCAGTGACTCAAAAATTCCTCAGTAACCAAACAGCCAACCCTGAATCTCCTCATGCACTCTGACTCAGTTCTGACCAATCAATTAAAATTTGTCACAAACCTTCCAACTGTGTATAAATTGAGCCTGCATGCTCATTTTAGGGTCACACTATAGAGGAGGTGAGAGGCAATCCTAGTACATTAGAATAAAAAAATCTTTGTTTTTGCATACTGCCTTGGGGTCTTTCTTCAGCAGATTACCTGGACCCTAAGAGAACAATTCAAAGAATCAACAAAACCAAGAGCTGGTTCTTTGAAAAAAATCAACCAGATAGACAAACCCTTAGTCAAACTAACTAAAAGGCAGATGGAGAGTATTCAAGTCAACAAAATTATAAATGAAAAAGGAGACAAAATGACAGAAATCAAGGAAATCCAAAAAATCATTAGGTCTTACTTCAAAAGCCTATATGCCACAAAATTTGAAAATCTAAATGAAATGGACAATTGTCTTGATAGCTACTAATTACCAAAATTGAATTAAGATCAGGTAAACAAATTAAACAATCCACTATCTCATGTGACATAGAAGCAGGCATCAAAAGTTTCCCAATCCATCCCCCAAAAAGTCAACAGGCAGATGGATTCAGTGCAGAATTCTACCAGAACTTCAAAGAAGAGATACCAATTCCCTTCAAACTATTCCACAAAACAGAAACAGAAGGAACATTATCAAACTCATTTAATGAGGTGACAGTCACCTTGATACTTAAACTACACAAATCCTCAAAAAAGAAAGAAAATTTCAAGCCAATATCTCTTATGAATATTGGTGCAGAAATACTCAGTAAAAATTCTCACAAACGGAATCCAAGAACACATCAAAAATATCATTAACCATGACCAAGTAGACTTCATCCTAGGCATGCAGAGGTGATTCAATATACAGCTTCTCTTTTGTGATAAAATTGAGATTAAGACTGACAAAGTAAAAGGCTTTTAAAAAGTGGTATTAACCAAGTCCTTCATATTCTCGTGCTTCAAAACATTTGAGGAATACAAATGTGATGAACACTATTAAACAATTCTCTGTCCCTAACTACCTTGTCTTCGTTTCTCTTTCTGAACAAATAAAACTGGGATCATTTTGTCTCAAATTTTGAGGTTAGAGTCTGTCACCGTGGGGAAGATCAGGTGGAAGAAGCTTGAAGCAGTGGGTCATAACACATCCACAACTAGAGATGAATGAGTGTTCACACTTTCTTTTCTCTATGAAGACTAAGATATCATCCTAGAGAAAGGTACCATTCACAGTGTGGAGGTTTTCCCACATCAATAAACCTATATTAGATAACCCCCTATGAACATGACCAGAGGTCCAACTCCCAGGTGAACTTAGATGTCAAAAAGTTGAATTTTGAGTTTAACTATCATAGATTTCTTTTTAGCCTCAGCTGTATGATTTATTTAATGGTACACAGCTATCAATAGTTCATTGACTTCATCATCTTTTTTAAATTTTCATTCTTCCTTACCTCAAGTCAGTTCTACATTATCTTATAGACACCATATTTAATGCATTTGTTGCAAACTCTTGGATTTGTACATAACCTTTTAAAAATACAGTGTTGGTTATCATATGTTTTATTATGTGGATAGTATTATGCTAGGAAGGTAGTGCATTTGTGTGTACAGGATGTTGCAGCTTTAAGTCATTGCTAAACCCAGAAACTCAGATACTCCCTTTTTTCAGTCTTTGTCTCTCCTCTCTCTCCTTCTCTCTCTCCTTCTCTCTCTCTCTCTCTCTCTCTCTCTCTCTCTCTCTCTCTCTCTCTCTCCTTGTCTTTCTATCTCTCTCTCTCTCTCTTCCCTCTCTCACTTACTCCATGTATGTCTTTCTAATCTGATTGCTGCCTAGTGTTTTCTGCAGTGAATATATTCATAAACTCTGAATGGATTCAAAGATAAACACATAAGAGTCTAAAATAGGGGGGGATATATCAGTGGTATAATTGCTTTGTATGCAAGCATGAGGGCCTGAGTTTGGATCCTCAGTGCACATATAAAAAGCTGGCTGTGATCATGTGTTCTTGTAACCAATCAAGGAAGGGTGGAGACAGATAGATTCCAGGCACTAATTGGGCACCCTAGCCCAAATGGAGAACCTCAGTAAGAGATTCTGTCTCATGAAAGCAAGAGACACTATAGAAGAGTTCCTGATATACTCTTTTTCCCTTTGTATATACATGAGGATAGTATACAACTTCACTTAGGCAAGTATACACACAGGAATTCACAACACACAATCAGTAATTACCACAAATAGTGATAAAAATTTGCATCACCAACTGCTTCTTGAATTTCTCTGGAAAATGTGCCCAAGAATAGAGGATGCATTTCTGACCTGCCCTATTAGTGTGTTTTCACACTGATTTTACACACATGCATGCATATACATACATATACAAATATAAACACTCATATTCATGCATATAAACATGCATAAATACACAGACATTTACACAAAAGTACAGGTATATACACATGTACACACATATACATACATGAATCCATACACATGTACAATAAAAAACAAGTACAAACACATACACAAGTAAAGATGATACACACAAATACATGCATACACATGTCATACAAATGCACACACACACAAACCCCATTTGGTCTTTCAGAATCTCAGTCTTTGAAAGTAATCAGAAACACAAATATATTAAATATGACTATCTTCAATACTTCTTGGTCTGGCCACATTTCATTTACATTTTTCCCTTTTTTTTTTTTCTTTTTTTTTTCCCTTTGGATTCAACTGTATGATTAACTTTTGTGGGATTCAGACTTCTGGTTTTTCAAATGATATCCTAACATTGATGAATTCATAATTAAATTAATTAGCAGTGAATTTAAATGTGTGTTAACACATGCCAGACACTGAAAATTGCTTTCTGAGCTCCACTGTGTCATGTTGACCTGAAAAAGTTATATTCAATATATTAGTCCGTAGTTGTATTTACATTTTTGCAATTATCTCCTTCTTGTGTCTGCTAATATCATTTATATTTTCTTCCAAAATAAAATATATATCTTTTATGTAAAATTTCCATTAACCCTGTAATGAGAAGACTGTTCATTCTGTAAAGTGTTTGCCTCACAGACATATACCCATAATTTGGACTCTCAGCGCCCATAGAAAATGATGGCTTATTCCTGTAATCCTAACACTGGGGAATCAGAAGTAGGAGGATCTCTGAAACTCTCTAATCAGTTAGTTTTTCCAAATTTTTGAATTCCCTGTAGGCTTTGAACTTTTTCAAACTTACTTTATTTTGAGTTCTTTAATGCTTATTATACCTCCCTTCCAACCCACCCTAGATAGGAGAGAAAAGAAGTTAAAGGGAACAGGAGAAATAGACTTCTTTAGACTCAGTTCCCTGGAACAATTCCACTGGCAGAGTCAGCAGGATTCCAACAGACCCATTAAATAGCACACCAGCAATTCAGCAAAGGTGACTGCCATCACAACAGCTAGAATCCAGAGCATCAACCAAAACCTTGAAGCATTCATTGGAACAGTTCTATCTAGGAGTGTCTCTAAGGGGAGCAATGAACAGCCAAATAATAGGTAAAAATGCCAAAACCAAAAAATCCCAGCCTCTTGTTTTGGATATATATACCCAATTTAATTGTAGTAATACTACAGCTATCTAGGTCTTCAACCCCATCAGAGACTTAAGAAGGAAATATAACCTACTATGTAGGAAGTTCAGGCAAGCAGCTTCCAAAATTACGAACAGGACAGAGACACTTGACTGAGTGCACAGTCACCAAAGGTTTTCTGTATAACTAGGGTACCCAATCTTCAACCTACTGACTCAGGATATCTGACAGATTGTTCTGTGAAGGAGAAATTTTGAAAGACTGGCCCACCTTGTATCTGTAAAGTTGGATAGTAAATTTCCAAGTGAAATGCTTGTTCACAATTTGAAAAGTCTATCTGCTATCAACAGTAGAGATAAGAACAGATTTTTAGTCCAGTGGTAATTTTTCCACATTTGTTTCTTTGATGCCTATCACTTTCATTGAAGTAGACTGGAGGTTCTACCAGGAGAAGATGTGTATCTCCTTCAGAGAAGCCCTTTCTTATTAAATGCCATATCCAGTAGATCTCTGAAGTGATTGAAGATCATCTATTTACTATAGTGCATAATCATATCTGCTTATGTATGTATCTATTTATATATTTGTATATTATCTATTTATCAATCAATCTATTTGTCTGTCTATGTATCTATCTATCTATGTATCTACCTGTCCGTCTATCTATCTAGTCCAGTGTACCTATGTAAACATTGTTTGTTTCTAGCTCTGGACTATCTGCTTAATCAAGAAAATATATACAAGAGACTAAATAAAGCTTATTCTATAATTAACTAAACAAATATCTAAAAATACTACAAGATTTCTAGATGATTCACTACTATCTTGCATCTCCAACCATCCTGAACAGTTTTCAATAGTTAGCTTTCATAATACTATAACTTTATATCACATTTTCAAATGAGTTGCATATGTACTGTACATTAAGGAAAAGTTAAACAAAGTAATCTTAAAGTTCTATCAATATACAATACCAATGTAAAATATTTGAGGCTAATAGATTCAATAATCTACTTTTTAACCTATAATTCTATACCTCCCTTTTTCTGTCCTTTACCCTAATACTAGATAGGATAGAAAGATAAGAGAGAAAAGATAGTGGGGAGAAAAAAAAGAAATCCCTAAATATAACCTTTACTACCAATCTCCATAGACAATAACAAAAACTGGTAACCCACAAACAACATCCACATCACCTTTTGGGAATGGTGGCATTGTGTTTGTAAAGTTATTGTTTCCGGTCTGTGTGTAAAAAACATCTTTTGGGTATCCTTAGAAAATTAGGATATGGGCCAAGTGCTTGAAAAGCAAGCTTTATCTATTTCTGTCCAGTCTCTCTGAGACAAATCCTTTTGGTTAGCCCTTTTGGAATTGATAAGCATGCAAATTCTTGAGGAAACAGTACCTGAAGCAGGCTGTGAGACTGAATTACCTGGGATATTTGCTTTTTCTTCATTATTACATAGTCCTTTGCTCTAAAAAAAAAACCCCAAATTAAAAATGTACGAGTACAGATATATATGTAACAGATCCTTATAGTATATGTACATATACATATATATGGAATATGCAAGGTACAAAAATATCTTTATAAGTTTTGTTGGTTTCATTCTCTGTAGATACAAAATGCATAAACATAGTCACGTCCCCATCTCAAAATTATTGCAGGTTTCCATTCCATTTTCAACAGATCCTTATAGTCTATTGATTGTCCTATAGCTGAATGTCTCTCAAGTGGTATTGTTCCTTTTTCATCAACATTCAGAGAATTCAGAGTCAACAAAGCATTACTTAATCTGTTCCTGGAGGGCTTTACTCTTCCTTTGCATTTAATAAGCATCTCTTTTAAGGTACGATTGGCTCTTTCTTGTAGGATTTTGTTGTATACCAGTAATGTGCTTTTTATTATAATATGCAAAAAGGTTCTACATCTTATTGGATACATATGCAGGAACATTTTCAGTCTTAATTTGTGCAAGTATGCCCATAATTGACATTATTTCCAATAAATGTTTAATTACACAATCAGCCTTTACATAACTTAAAGCAATTACCCATTGAAACCCTAAGTATGTATAAATGGTATGAAGTAAGTACCATTGTTTTCCAAATTCTTCAAAATGAAACACATCCATCTGCCAGATTTTATTCCTTTTGGTACTCCTAGGGTTATTTCTAGCTGGCAAAGGAGTTTGGTTATACAGGAAACATCTTTGACACTTTTTAATTATTTCTTTGGCTTGTTGCCGAGTGCTAGAGATTTTTTCCTCAAACATTTACTGTTAATATGATGCTTCCCATGAAATTTTGAGGCTTCTAGCATATTTCTTATTAGTAATTTGTCAATTTCCTCATTTTCTTGTGCCAATGGACCTGCAAAATCTGTAGAAATATGAGTAATATACAAGGAATAACTTCTACTTCTGATATCCTGTTGCAATTCTATTAACAACAAAGTCAATTCTGAGTTATTAGGAGTAAATTAAGCAGTTTTATATGCAAAATATTTTTTCTGAATATTGAAAGTCAGTAATTAAGTTGTAGTATATAGGTAGGACAGTCTCTTTATGGGTTCCACAATATGGAGAGTAGGGACTACTTCTGGTATGGACTCTAGTCCCGCAGGGTGTGTCACTTCCAGATCACAAAAAAAGAGGATACAAGTAATACAGATGAGACATGATGAGCTCAAATCAGATATTAAGGGAGGAGGGCTCCCCTTTTTGAGGACTAGGGGAGAAAGGGAGAGAGGAAGAGGGAGGAAGGGAGAGGGGATAAGAGAGGGATGGTAGGATCAAGAAGTGATAAAAGAGGAGACTACAATGGGGATGTTAAAAAAATTAAAACTGGAGTTCCAAGATGGCAGATCCTATCATGCACTATATCTGATCTACTACATGGAGACCAGGGACTGGACTGGGAGCCACAGACTGCAAGAACTAGAGAACACTGGGTGAGTAGGGTCCCACAGAGTGCAGAGCACAGGTAGGTCTGACCCCGTGCCAATCAAAAGGCCACAGAGGTCCTGAATCTATTCCCCAGGCATTGGAAAGAAACCCACCTACAGACTGCAGCCAGCCTCTATAGCTCAAACACAGTATGTGGGACAGTGGAACACCAGAGCTCCTGGCCTGGAGAAGTCTCAGGGAAACAGGTGAATCTGTCCTCAGACACCTCCACCCACCCCACACCAGTTCACTGACTGCCCCAGAGGCAGGGGGTAAGCCCAGGCAGCTATCAACCAGGCAGCTGGCCTCAGTGGTCCCAGCCTGCAAAATTGGTCTGAAAGACCCTGGCCCAGACAGTCCCCAAAAACTGGCAAGGACTCCCTTACTCTTGTGAGAAGCTGGACATCTCTGAGGGAGCCTGGAAGGGGGACTGACCTGCAACCACAACTCAGTGGGACTGAATTGTCAAAGGTGCACTGTCTAGACTCATCCACTAACTAGACTGATCCAAGCAGGAACCTGACTGCTGGCCACAGTGGTCCAGGCCTGGACAATTGGCCAGATAAAGCCTGGCCCAGCCAGTACCCACAGCCTGGCAGGGTGTCCCATGCTCTTGGAAGAAATTGGCCAGCTCTGAGGGGTCTGGATAGGGTCTGAACTGCGGCCACAACTCAGTGGGACAGAACGATCACAATCCTGCTGTCTGAATAGGTCCAGATGGGAACCTATCTACCCAGTACAGCAGTCCATGCATGCACAATTGGACAGTTAAAAACTGGACTGGACAGTCCCCATGGCCTGGCAGGGTCTCACACATGCTTTGGAGAAGTTGGACTGCCCTGAGGGGTCAGGACAGAAAATTATACAGTGCCCCCAACACATCTGGTCTGAATCTGCTCAGCAGTGTAAATAGGATTAGGCAAAAACCTACCTCTGCTGACCCAGACAGGAGCTTAAGGTATAGAGCAAAGTCTCCTGGAGCAGAAACCAGGTCACCTGCCAGTTCCAGGGAAGAACTCCCTGATCCCCACAGGCAAGGGCATGTGACCTATAATCATTCACCAACTATCCACTCTCAATGACCAGTGAAGTACACCAGAAGCTACCACTCAACATAGGACATAGCAAGATGACTAAAGGACAGCACAAGAATGCAAACAACAAAACCTAAAACAACTCAGCATCTCCAGATCCCAGCTATCCCAAAGAAAGAAAGCCTAAGAACTCAAACACAATTGAAATATAAGGAAATGACCTCAAATCCTTAGTAATAAAGATGATAATGGAAGAAATGAATAAAATCTATAATCAAATGAAGAAAGACTCAGCCAAACAGGTGGAAGACATAAAAGAGGCTTACAGAGAGGCACTGGAGAAAATTCAGGAATATACAAACAACCAGAAGAGGGAAATCAATAAAACATTTCAAGATCTAAAGATGAAAATGGAAACAGTGGTAAAGGCACAGACAGAAGAAAAACGGGAACAAGAGAACTTAGAGAAGAAACCAAGCAACACTGAGGTGAGCCTCTCTAACAGAATCCAAGAAATGGAGGAATGAATGTTGGAACTAGAAGATACAATCATAGAACTCAAAGCAACAATCAAAGAAAGTGCTAAATCTGAAAACTTGCTGACACAAGACATCCATGAAATCAAGGACACTATGAACAGAAGAAACATGAGAATAATAGGCATGGAGGAAAGAGAAGACACCTGACTCCAATTCCCAGAAAATATCTTCAAAAAATTCACAGAAGAAAAATTCACCAATTTAAAGATCGTGATGCATATAAACATATAAGAGGCATACAGAACACAAAATAGACTAGACGAGAAAAGAAATCGAACCCACCAAATATTAACAAAAACACAAAATATAGAGAACAAAGGAAAAATATTAAAAGCGGTAAGAGAAAAAGGCCAAGTAACATATTATAGCAAACCTATCAGAATTATGCCTGACTTCTCAGCAGTGACTATAAAAGCAGAAGGGCCTGGACAGAGGTCCTGCAAACCCTTAGAGACCACAGAAGCCAGGCCAGACTACTATACCCAGAAAAACTATCAATAAACATTGATGGAGAAACCAAATATTCCATGACAAAAACATATTCAAACAGTTCCTTTCCACAAATCTAGCTTTACCGAAGTTACTAGAAAGACAACTCCACCCAAAGGGACAAGACAGAACCAAAACTATACAGGAAATAGATAACTACATAATAACCAAAACACAAATAAACAAACTCTCTACTCTACCCAACATCAAAAAGTAAGGGTCTTCACAATCACTGGTCATTAATATCTCTCAACATCAATGGTCTCAACTCTCTAATAAAAAGACACAGACTAACTGAGTGGATGCATAAATAATATCCAACATTCTTCTGAACTCAAGAAACACATCTCACCCAAAGGATATTACCTCAGGGTAAAAGGCTGGAAAAAATATTCCAAGCAAATGTTCACAAGAAGAAGTGGTATAGCCACTTTAATATCTAATAAAAGAGACTTTCAGCCATAATTAATCAGAAGAGATGAGGAAGGACACTGCATATTCATATTCATCAAAGTAAAATCAACCAAGATGACATCACAATTCTGAAAATCTATGCTCCATATACAAGCGAATCGACATTTGTAAAAGAACTATTAACAAAGCTTAAACCACTCATCGATCACCACACATTAATAGTGGGAGACTGCAGCACCCTATTTTCACTGAAGGATAGATCATTGAAACAGAAACTAAGCCAAGAAATGACATCACTAACCACCATCATGAATCAAGTGGATCTAACAGATATTTACAGAACTTTTCACCCAAACAAAAGAATGATACCTTCTTCTCAGCACCCCATGGAACCTTCTCCAAAATTAATCACATAATAGATCACAAAGCAAGCCTGAAAAGATACAGGAAGATTGAAATAGTACCTTGTACCCTATTAGATCACCATGTTATAAGGCTGGACTTCAACAACAACAAAAATAACAAAAAGCCTGCACACACATGGAAACTAAACAACTTTCTACTTAATGACATCTGGCTCAAAGAAGAAATAAAGAAAGAAATTAAGGATTTCCTGAAATTCAATGAAAATGAAGGAACAACATACCCCAATTTGTGGGACACATTTAAAACAGTACTAAGAGGAAAATTCATAGCACTAAGTGCCTTTATAAAGAAATTGAAAACATCTCACATAAGCAATTTATTGATATAGCTGGAAGCCCTAGGAAAAAAAGGGAACAAAAACACCCAAAAGGAGTAGAAGTCTGGAAACAATCAAACTCAAGGCTGAAATCAATAAATTAGAAACAAAGAGAACAATTCAAAGAATCAACAGAACCAGGAGCTGGTTCTTTGAGAAAATCAACAAGATGGACAAACCATTTGCCAAACTAACTAAAAGGCAGAAAGACAGTATCCAAATCATCAAAATCGGAAATGAAAAGGGAGACATAACAACTAACACTGAAGAAATATAAAGAATAATAAGATCCTACTTCAAAGGCATATATGCCACAAAATATGAAAATCTAAGGGAAATGGACAATTTTTTTTGATTGATTCCACTTGTCAAAGCTGAATCAAGATCAGATAAACAAATTAAATAGTCCTATTTCTCCTATAGAAATAGAAGCAATCATTGAAAGACTCTCAACCAAAGAAAGCCCAGGGCCAGTTTGTTTCAGTATAAAATTCTATCAGACCTTCAAAGAAGAGCTAATACCAATAATTTTCAAGATACTCCAAAAGATAGAAATGGATGAAACATTATCAATTTCATTCTATGAGGCCAGAATAACATTGGTACCTAAATCCCACAAAGACTCAACAAAAAAAGAGAATTTCAGACAAATTTCTTTTATGAACATAAAAAAAAATACTCAATAAAATTCCTGCAAAATAAATACAAGAACATATCAAAGATATCATTCACCATGACCAGGTAGACTTCATTCCAGGCATGCAGAGAGGATTTAATATAAAGAAACCCATCAATGTAATCAACCATATAAACAAACTGAATGAAAAAAAAAAACACATGATCATTTCCTTAGATGCAGAAAAAGCACTTGACAAAATCCAACACCCATTCATGTTTGAAGTTTTGGAGAAATCAGGGATATAAGGCACATACCTAAACATAATAAATGCTATATACAGCAAGCTAATAGCCAACATCAAAATAAATGGAGAGATACACATGGAAATTCCTCTATAATCGAGGACCAGACAAGGCTGCTTGCTTTCTCCATATCTCTTCAGTATAGTTCTTAAAGTTCTAGCTTGGGCAATAAGACAACAAAAGGAGATCAAGGGGATCCAAATGGGAAAGGAGGAAGTCAAATTATCCCTATTTGCAGATGATATGATAGTGGACATACGTGATCCCCAAAATTCCATCAGAGAACTCCTAAAGCTGATAAACACCTACAGCTAAATGGCTGAATACAAAATTAACTCAAAAAAGTCAGTAGCCTTCCTATATACAAATGACAATCATACAAAGGATGAAGTTAGGAAAGTTACACTCTTCACATTAGCCACAAGCAATATAAAATCTCTAGGAGAAACTCTAATCAAGCAGGGGAAGGACTTGTTTGAAAAAAAACTTCAAATCTCTGAAGGAAGAGATTGAAGATGACACCAGAAGATGGGAGGATCTCCCTTGCACGTGGATAAGGAAAATTAACCTAGTAAAAATGGCCATCTTACCAAAAACAATTTACAGATTCAATGCAATCCCTATCAAAAGACCTACACAATATTTTAAAGACATTGAAAGATCAACTCTCAACTTCATATGGAAAAGCAAAAAAAAAAAAAAAAAAAAAAACCAACAACAACAACAAAAAAACCAGAATGCTAAAACAGTCCTATACAATAAAAGATCCTCTGGAGGAATCTCTATACCAGATCTCAAGCTGTACTATAGAGCAACAGTAATTAAAACAGTATGGTACTGGCATTGCAATAGGCTAGTTGATCAATGGAATCAAATCAAAGGTCCAGAAATGAATCTGCACACATCTGGTCACTTGATTTTTGACAAAGAAGTGAAATCTTATCAATGGGAAAAGGATAGCATCATCAATAGATTGCTGGTTTAACTGCATGTCTACATGTAGAAAAATGCATTTAGACCCATATTTATCACCATGCACAAAACTCATGTCCAAGTGGAATAAAGACCTCAACATAAAACCTGAGGCACTAAATTAGTTAGAAAAAAAATTAGGGAAGAGCCTGGAAACATAGTCACAGGAGACAATTTCCTGTACAGAATACCAACAGCCCAGGCCTGAAGGTCAACAATCAATAAATGGGACCTCATGAGGCTGAGAAGCTTCTATAAGGCAGAAGACACTGTCAACAGAATGAAGTGACATTCTACAGACTGGGAAAAGATCTTTACCAACTCTACATCTAACAAAGATCTAATACCCCAAATATATAAAGAACTCAAGAAATTAAACACCACAAAACCAAATAACTCAATTGAGAAATGGGGCTCAGAATTAAACTGAGAATTCTCAACAGAGGAATATCGAATGGCTGAGAAACACTTAAAGAAATGCTCAATGTCTTTGGTCTTCAGAGAAATGCAAATCAAATTGACTCTGAGATTCCATCTTACACCCATCAGAATGGGTAAGACAAAAAATTCAAGTGACACCACATGATGGCAAGGATGTGGGGAATGGAGAACACTCTTTCATTGCTGGTGAGAATGCAAACTTGTACAACCACTTTAAAAATCTATCTTAAGCTTTTTCAGAAAACCAGGAATAGGGTTTCCTCACGACCCAGCTTTTCCTCTCCTTGGAATACATCCAGAAAATGGTCCACCACACAAAAAGGACATATGCTCAACCATGTTCATAGGAGCCTTATTAATAATAGCCATAGCCTGAAAATAGCCTAAATGTCCCTCAGTTAATGATAAAGAAACTGTGGTGCATTTACACTACAGAAAACTAATCAGCTATTAAAAACAAGGAAATCAGAAATTTGTGGACAAATGGATGGGACTAGAAATGATTATAATGAGTGAGTTAACCCAGAAGCAGAAAGACTCAAATGGTATATACTCCCTTATAATTGGGCACTAGCCCAAAAGGCATGTCCCATGAAAGTCTTCATTTACCAGGATATTGGAGTAGATTTGAGGACATCCTACTTGTTCCCTAGGTAAGAGAAATATAGGAGAATGGGGAAATATAAGGATCCAGAGCATTCTAGAAACCTTCAAGAAGAACATCTTGACATGTAGATCGGAGCCTTCGGGGGTGATTGCTCAATCTATTGCACTAACCAAGGACAATACAAGTAGTAAACATTGAAACCCTACTCTGATCTAGTCAATGGACAGGACATTCTCCACAGTTATGTGGAGAGTGGGGACTGACTCTGACATGAACTCTGGTGCACCATATGTGACCATCTCCTTTTGCTGGGGAGGCCTGGTGGCTCTCAAAGAAAGAATAAGCAGGCTACCAAGATGGGACTTGATAGCCTATGACCATATAGAGGGGGAGGAGGTCTCCCTCAGTTATAGGCCTAGGGGAGGGGAGTAGGGTGAAAGTGAGAAGGAAGGAGGGACAGGAGGATACAAATGATGGGATAACAACTGAGTTGCAATCTGAATAAATTAGTTAAATAAAAAAGGTAAAAAAAATTAAGACTCCAGAACAAGCAGGTAACTTACATTCTTAATCCCTCTACATGGAATAGCTCTGAGAAAGGCTGAGACATGACTATGCATTGTGAATGTTTCTTATTGGTTACAGAATACATCTGACTTAGGACTAGATGCCATTCTTTGTATGGCATGATGAAGATTTACAGATTATCTTTCTTCTGCTCAGTCAAAGAGCAGAGAACTAGCATTAATTGCTATGTGCACCTTGCACACACCATATACTTATAATTTTAAGATGGTATAATGCTTGTGAGAAATTATGTTTTCAGAATAAAAGAACCAGACTTTGAAGCTGGATCTGACCTGACAGGATTAATTTCTCTCAGCATGCTGGACACTAACATCCTACATCCTTCATGTTCCAGACAAAATGCTTCAATTTGCTGTTCTCCATCATAGCTCCAAAGACAGCTTCAAAGAAGACTTCTGTTTCTAATTGGTCCAGCATTTCAGACTATGACACAAAGGACTTTTATGAAGCCTGTAAGTTCTCAACATTTAGAAACTAGACCACAAATGATAGTCCTGACTTCTTTAACCATATTCCCCAATTTTATTTGGCCCTCTCAAAGGTATTATTCATCCCAAATCAGCCAGAAGAAACACTAAAAAAACGACACCCCATTTCTCTTAAGGGGGCATGGGAGGGTTGTTGGTTGATTTCTTGAGCTTTAGATATTTTTTTTCATTGGGAGTTAGTTATAAGTTACTATTGATCTTATCCAGAGAAAAACAAGATTGGACTCAGGGATGTCTCTCTTTTCCTTTATCTTTCTCTCTTAGTTTTGGAGATAGTGGGTGAAAATAAAGAAGGGGAAATATAGAAGTATACAGGGATGATAGGACAAAAAGTAGAAAATTAAGTTGAATCCTCAATATAAGATGTTAACTGTGCCTACAAGGTTAATTTTAATTCATTGGTATGGAAATTTGTATACTGATGCAAAATAAGTTTAATTTTGATACATTGGTATAGAATTAAAATTTAAGATTATTCTTCACACACACACACACACACTACTCTAATATTAGGTATTGTACCCATATCACTCAAGTAGAATACAAGGTTTACCTCCAATATTTTGAAAAAGCTACTGCAGGCTATCTAGGATAAGTAAGTTTGTCAATTGATCAAATTGTGGTCATTTTATTTACCAGTCTATTCATATCACAGCAATATACATCTTAGATGTAACAGATAGGTATGATTCTATAAACAGATAATGGAAAATAGTTAGATAAGGCCTTCAGAACATCAGAGTCCAACAGAAAATGGCATTTAAAGATGTTTATATTGTTTTAATGATTCTATGACAACAAGACAGGTTAACTCCTGGCAATACCCAGCCTATCTCAAAGAGGATGGTGAGCATCAATGAACCTACTTATGGAGATGACTTTTGTGGGAAGCCAAGCTAAATTCTGCCACATCAGATATCCTGTGCTTAGACTGCACACTGTGACTTTCCTGTTGCTGAGCTTTGCCAGAGAAGGTCTTTGTGTTCCAGGCCATCCTTGGACTATTTACCTTTGAAAGGAGTAGGGAAGTCCCTACTAAGAAACAGCTGGAGGGTTAAGGAAATCCCTTCAGAGAGCTACTCAGTAATAGGAAGTTCTTACAGGGAGCTATTCAGGCTATTGTGTTTTTTCTTGCCTTGGGAGATAGGGAGAGAGGGATCAGAATAGATCCTGTTGACTTTGCTATATAAAGTCTTACTTGTCTGCATTAAAGAGAATCTTGATCAGAAACTTTTGACTCATTTTTTCTCATGTCTCTGTACCCTACTTTCATTCCTCACTCCCTCTTTTAGGTGAACCCTGATTCAATTTTTCTCACAGGATGGGACATGTCAGACTTCAAGTACGGTAAACAAGCTACTGGGCAGAATATCCTTGTTTCAATCACTGACAAAATTCTGCATAAAACTTGACAAGATTGGATTCAGGCAGAGTCAATGGCAACACTTTAACAAGACATTGGAAAGCATGTCCTCAATAGATCCTGTCTCACAAATATGTCTGTAAGATATACTGGTCTGGAAGGCTGAAGATGATGCTCCAACATTTTAGAAAATTATGGGTGAATGTTCAGGCAGCAAACTACCTCTGTCATTTTTAATTTGGACACTGCTAACCTGAACTTTCTGTTTGCTTGGGTAATTAATTTTATTCCTGCTCAGCTCTCTAGTGGGGTTGAAGATTAAATAGTTTAGTTTCACAATTAAGCTTAGTTGTTTAGGGGTTAAGACATTTTTAGGTATAGATAGATGTTTTAAGTTGATATAGATGAGATATAGATATTGAGTTACATTGAGAATTTTAGACTTACCAAGATAGGAAAATGTTTTCTTCAAGGTTGACAAATAAAAAGAGCTAAAACACTATAAATATAATACAAATATAATTCCTGATTGTTCTGTGGTTCTTCTTGCTGTATGTAATTTATTTTATATATGTATAATAATATAAATGCATATTAAAAAGATAATAAGCTTAAAAACTGTAAATTTTAAAAAGTCAGTAATTATATTGAGAGACTCCCCAATCAGATCACCCAAGAGCTGAGTCCAAATGCAGTGACAAGGAAGTCTTTATTGCATGTTCAAACCCGGGATACTTCTCCATTGCACTGACACAGCAGATTCAGGGAAGTAGCCTGGAGTCTCAATTGAGAGGGGTTTTTATAGGTTTTAGACTAAGAAATAGGTTTTACATTATATGATTTGATGGCATTTGGACAGAAAAGCTGCAAGCAGAGAGCTACAAGCCTCTGCATTTTGTGGTTGGGTAATAGGTGTAAGGGCAAGTTGGCCTATAGAAAAGATTTGTTGAAGCAGTCATGGGGGCATTAGGAACTTTGGCCTGGCTTCACCTAATTGGCTGTCGCTATGTGCAAGACCACCTGCTGGTCGGCTGGACCAGCAGGGAGTATATTTGGATTTTCTCAAGTTGAGGTGATTGTGTTGCTATGGAATATCTTTCTGTTTAGACTAGTTTGCAGTTTCTCTGGAATCTGGGTTCAGCCCTTGGCTAGGTTTAAAACAAAATGGAGTTTCTTTTTCAAAATGGACTTTGTCTGGTCATTACAATACATGGGTGTGTGTGTGTGTGTGTGTGTGTGTGTGTGTGTGTGTGTGTCCTCTCAGCGTCCATACTATGATGTTTATCAGTTGGCTAAGACTATGACCCTACAAGAGGCAATTCCTCTTCTAGTGGACAGATGTTACCTATTCTTTCACAAGTGTGTTTCACGTGGAAAAATATTGCACACCCTCACACAAATCTGTTTCACATCCCAGCTTGGGATCAAAACAAAAACATATTTATATCCTCTACAGTTTCCAGTTCTGTGAGAGATAATCTGTTTGAAAATATAAGGTACAAAGTTGTGGTGGAAAACTTCAGATGTCCACCTTTGATGTCCACTTGCACACACACACACACACACACACACACACACACACACACACACACACACACAAGCATGTTACCTTAACATAATTGAAAAGAAAGAATTTCAACTGAAAAATTGTCCCTACCAGATTGGCTTGTGGGCATGTCTGTACAGCATTTTTGATTGCTAACTTACTTGGGAAGACTCAGCCAACTGTGGTCTTTGCCTCCTCTGGTTAGATAGTCCTGAAATGCATAAGAAAATCAGCTGAGCAAGTTATAAGAAGCATGCCTGTAAGCAGCAATTCTCTGTAGTCCCTGCTTCAACTTATACCTTCAGGTATTTGCTCAGCTTCTGCCCTGACTTCTCTCAATGATAGCATGTAAAGTGTAAGGTGAAATATATTCTCTCTCCCACAAATTGGTTTTAGTCATGATGAGAATTAAAACAACAGGGAAACAAACTGGGACACTTCATCCAAAGGCACAAATACACACATACACATGCACAAATAAAGGAAAATCTACCAAATCATTTTCCTTGAAGTTTTTTGTTTGGGTATCTGGTATATCTTCATGCTCTCTGCTTTAACTCGTCCCACAAGGACTCCATCTTACAAGTTCTTTTAGCCTTATAGTTATTGAGGTACACAAGCACTCTTTATTTCATATTTAGATACCTAATGACAGGAATGAAGCTTTAATTTCCTCCACTAAACAGATTTTTATCTTTATTATTTCTCCTACTATACTGGTAGGTCAGTTTTATCATAAATAAAAGCTATGGTTTTTGCTGATATTTTTTCCAAGTTTGAATCAGTATTTGTAATGGCCATACATCCTCAAAAACAGTTTTTAAGTAGCTATATATCCATTGGAACAAACATTGCCTTCCACTTCATAAAGCAAGCTAGAAAAATTTCATTCATCTATTTATATTCCTGGAAAAAAATTCTAAGTGAATTAATAGTCATTTGCTGGTTACAATAGCCACCTCAATTACTTTAACATCTTTTATATGCATCATAGACTTTATTTTTGGTATTTCAGGTTTCCTGAGAAATTGAGTTTTTCACAATGGTTTTCAACTGTGTTACCACATAACAGTTCAGACTATGCCAATACATTTCAAATTCTATTTTCTGTCTTACTTAATTATCTAAAATAGAATTTCAGAGTATCTCTTTTGTTACTGATTTTCAAGTGTGTCACATTCTGATGAAATAACTTATTCCACAAGAATTTAAGACATTGAAATTGGAGATACTCCAATTCTGCTTCATATATAATAATTTTTATTCCTATAGATATGGTATGATTATTTTTGATATATTCATCTATCAATGTATGTAAATGCAAATCTATAGTTCAACAATTGGGTTATTGCATTGTTATAATAGGAGAAGAGTTGGGTTTTTATGCCTGCACTTTCCAGAACAGAGCTTCTAACACTCCTGACACATCCTGAATGAGAACATCCTATGGAACACAATCACAGTGCTTATCACTAGTTCTTGAAGTTCTAATATATTAGTTAATTTTCTCTTTGGCTATAATGCAACACTCAGAAAAGTGAAATTAAGGAAGGAAGTATTTGGTGGGGGGGATCTCACAGTTTGAGTCTATTATATGGGGAAGACATGGTGGAAAGGGCTTGAGGCTGGTTGTGTCACTGTATCCACAACCAGAAATCAGATAAAAATATATACTGTGGTGCTCAATTAAATTACCTCTTCTTATTCATTCTGGGTTACTGGTCATAGAATAGTGTCACTGACATTCATGGTGAGTCTTCACTCCTCAATTTGTTCCCACCCAGAAAACACTCATAGATAGTTCTAGGTGCTATAATGTTGATAATCTTAATCACACACAGAGTATCCTGAATTATGAAACAGAGGAGAACATCTCTTTTTAATGATAACAATGTCCTCTAATTGCACCTGTGTTTATGGTCATGATGTTTATATGAACAAAGTCTATGGATGACATGGTTGTCTGCCTAAGGGAGACAAGTGATTAGAAAGTTGGAATAAGCCCCATTCACCCAGCCTGGGAGATTAAATCATTATTGGTTAGTGATTTGGTCAATCAAGTTTATATAATGGTGACATTGGATGAATAATGAAGAAGTTTGAAAAACTTAGTAAAAAGAATTCTACCTACTAGGAAGTGCATCCCTATTTTTCTGTGAACCATTTCAACAGATTATAAATCCTGGTGAAAGATCCATGTAACCTTAGCATTTAGCCAAATTAGAAATATAGTAAACTGGAAACTTGATACTTCAAATTGGCATCTGAAACAGAGCAGTCTTGTGGGCTTAATTACAACTCATGGGGTCTGCAGTGAATTAGTGTAGTTGACACCTGAAGCAAGTCCCGGTGTATGGCACCACATGGTGTTTGCTAAGACAAGTAGAAGTCCTCAGAACATTTGGCATCAAAATGCTTACTTTGACAGCAGGGGTGGGGGTGGGGCGCTGGATCCTTTGCCTGTATTACAGCTCTACAAGGCTGATTAACTGATTCCAGTGTCCTCAGCTATAATTAGAATGTTGAAAACCCAAATTACCATGAGCTTACTTTAACTGTCACCAGGCTTTCGTGGGTGACACAGCATGTGGATGTGTTCCTTTTCTCCGAACCAAACAGGATGGGTCAAAGCATGGGCAACAGAAAAATTTGGCAGACAGAACCTCACAAGGTAAACTGGATCTTGGTCTAGGGACATGGGTGAGTCAGCAAAGTGCATTCATTCAAGCATAAAGGCTGCATCAGCCAAGGCATCTCTCTCCATATCTGCATATTCACATTGGATGTGCATCCCCTATAGACATGCATATTTACACATGTTCAGAAAAGGAAAATGAAGCTATGCTCCAACACATTTTCTGATCATTCATCTTGATTTTGTTTTTCATTACAACTAACAACCTAAAGCCACCTGAGAAGAGGTAATCATGCTTGAAGAATTAGCCTGTAGCCACACCTATGAGATACTGTCTGGAGTCAGGATTGATGTGGGAGAGCTCATCCTACTGTGGGCAACACCAGTGCCTGGACATGTGGGCCTTGGCTGAATACGAAAGTAAGCTGAGCGTCAGCCAGCCAGGTAGCCAGTAAGCATCATTCCTTCATGGTTTCTGCTTTAGTTCCTGCTTCAGCTCCTGCCCTGACATCCATCAGGAATTGGCTATTACCTGAAATTATAAGCTGAAAGAAACCATTCCCTTCCATAACTTGCTGTTTGTCAGTGTTTTATCACAACAACAGAAAAGTTACCAGAAACATTTTACTTCCATTTTCTAATTTTTCCTTGCTTCATATGTCTCCAGTGTTCCAGTAGCATGATGTTGAATTTAAAAAAAAATTTTTTTTCATCCTATTGTTACATATGAGGAAGTTTAGCTGCTGAGAATTTAAATAATTTCTCTGCATTATCTGCTCACGATGCAAGAGATAGGATATGCACTATTATGTCTAACTGCAACTCCCATGGCCCTTCCTTGGAATTTATATCATATAATATAAAATAAGCAGAAATCATTTCTAAGAATACCACTTGCTAAGTCAGTGGAAAAAATAATCTTAGTTACTAGAATGGAAGATCATTTCAAATTTGTCCAACAAATTCAAACACACAGGAGATATTTTCATTCCCAAATGTTCATTTCCACTCAATGGAAATGAGAAAAGGCTGTTTAATAAATGGAAAGAAAATCACATATCTCATTTACAAAGGCAACTCATGCAGAAACTGCATACAGAAACCCCATAAGTGGACTATCAACATTGAGGGTTTAGAACGAGGCAAGTGATATGCACACAGCAAATGGAATCTCTCACATATCTCCAGCATAATATTTATTAGCCCTCCTCACAGGTAAGCAGTTTTCAATGCAATGTCATTACAACAGCCCTTGAAACAATGAAGCACATTTAATTGTTAATTACCACATACTTACAGTTATGGGAACAGGCACAAGAGAGCCAAGTCAAATAATGTAGCAAATGGGAAATATCACCTGAGCTATCACTTCTCCAATTTTTTCAAGGCAGAGTTGAAGTCATTATCTATGGTCCACAGAAATGACTCAACGGTTAAAGCACTCAAAGAACAAGAACAAGGACAGGAGTTCAGGTCCCCAGAACTGACACAAATGCCAAGTGAGCATGGTAGCCTGTTTGTAATTCCAGTTTCTGCAGGCAAAGGCAGAGGAATCCAAGAGACTTTAAATATAAGCAAGATCTGCGTTGAATGGAGAAACCCTGATTTAATGGATAAGGTGAAAATGTGATTAACCGGGCCCCTGGTGTGGACCTCTGGAGTCTACATACACACAGACACCCTTATACATACGTTCCCACACACATCCAAACATGTACACAACAGCAAACACACCCACACACACCACACACACACACACACACACACACACACACACAAAAGAAAAACGTAAAATAATTGCCTATGGTACTTGCTATTTTTATTTCGCATGGTTGACTGTCACACTTCAGGCACTGTGCCATCATTGATCTCACCACCACCTCTAGCCTCTCTGTCTTCCAAACCATTGTAAGAAGCTAAAAGGCTACACCTGATGTGATCTTGCAGGTTTTCTCCCTCCACCCTGCTGCTCAGGTGTCAGAGCCTATCAGATAGCAGCTCTCATGGTGTGGTATGGTCTACTTATTAACTGTGTGGTGTGCTATCACCCAGCTAGAAATCTTTACAAAACAGAATGCCACTTTGCCTGGTGGGGTGCTAGAGGTTTTTTTCTTTATCATGAAGTCTGTGATATCAACTCTTTCCTTAGTAAAGTTCTCCCCTAAAGGACAAGGCTTTCTCTCAAACCACCTTTTATCTCCATTCTTCATAATCCAACATATAATTATTGAATGAAAAGCTTATTTGAATACAAGTGGATTATTTTTTAATAAGTCTACTAATTTTACTGTGGTGAAGTATCTTCTTTGTAAGCCATAGTAATAGGTGTTAATCTCCATGGGATTATCAAACAAAAATTCTCACATGCACAGCCCCTGTGTTCCATCCCAGTTAGTCTATTCTTTAAAGCAATATTCAACACATTTAATCAAATGTTGCCACCAATTAGATGGAGGTTACCAGTCTTTAGGTAGAATTCACAGATGAATATATGAGTCAGCATAGGTAAAATCAATCTGTTTCCTATCCTGTTCAAGTGGAAATAGATCTAGAAAAATATAACAAGGAATGTCACATGAAACATCCTGGGTGTTAAGGATTTGCAAGTCCCCCACAAGTCTAACTCAGGTAGGTTAGTATACATCTACAATGTTGCTGTGCTAAAGTGCTCTGAGGCAATTTAAGGGAGAAATGGCTAAATCTGACTTACAGTTTGAGAGTATATGTTCCATCACAGCAACATTGTACCATGACCAACACACAGAGATTGATGAGAGCTGGAATTTAGTTCCCTTTCTTCTTTTTTTAACATAACATTTTTATTTGTGAATTTCAAATCATGCATCTCACCACACTCACTTACCAGTTCTCTCAGGTCTGCCCTTCACTCTTGTGACTGCCCCCACTCAGAAGAAGAAGGAGGGGGAGAAAAAGAAGAAGGAGGGAGAGGAGGAGGAGGAGGAGGAGGAGGAGGAGGAGGAGGAGAAATTTATGTTGTTCACATACTCACTGGAGCATGCTCAAACTGCCTGTGCTCAACTCCTTAAAAAAAACTGAGTCCTTCCAGACCTGCACTCCCACCAAATCCATCAGTTGTAAAAAGCTACCCTTTAAAATCTTTATCACAATTTTTAAGAGTACTTTTTGGTGCTTTCCTGTCTACACTCTTATGTTGGGGGGCTGCTGGGGCTGGTAGTGCCAGTAGTTGTCACAGAATCCCTCTATGTCCCTCTTTCTCAACTAGATAGACCATTTCTTATTTTTATTCAGGTCCCTTTCTTCTTTTTATACAGTTGAGGACCCCAGCCCAGGAAACAGTACCATCCACATTTAGGGTTGACCTTCCTACCACAATTAAATCAATTAGGAAGATGTCTCCCAAGTATGCAGATAAGGTCCTTTATAAGGGATTCTAGGCAGTTCAAGTTTACAATCACTTTACAATCACTTTAAGGCATCACAAATGCATTCCCAGAAACCAGGAACCCATTCCAAAGTATCAACACTCTCTTAGCTCAAAGAGATCAAGTGATTAGACATTCAAGAGAAATTTCTCAAGGAAAAACCATTTAATGTGCCTGGATGTATCAGAGGCCCCAGTCCTCTGTTGTAAGGAGGTAATGGAGAAAGGGAATTTTATATCCTGGTGGCCAGGAAGCAAAGAAAAGGAGGCTTCAGGAATATTCTGTAAAAAACATAGACATCAAGGACATGATGACTGCCGGTAGCCAGTCTGTGTCCTTTTGAGCTCCAAACTACATTTCACCAGTTTTGAATGTTTTCAGTATGGTATGAATGGACCAAGGGATTAATCTACTGGTCAGGTGAGGATTCTTGTGATCTTATTGTCTCTGGAAACTCAGACATACAGAAATGCACACTGTTAGTCCCCTAGACCCTCCCTGGTACAAAGAGGTGGACAAGAGAAATTAAACATTACACTTACCCTTTTTGAACTTGTTAGAACAATGTATCTCTTAGCAAGCAGGAAATGGGGTATTTGGTGCTGCCCCTCCAGCCTCTCATCCCTGTTGCCAGGAAACAAGTTATCATTATCTAGATGGTGAATGGTTCCAGCAATATTTACTTAAAATCAGTTCTCTTCTAGAGGAAACCACAGCACTAATCTCACACTGGGGAAGGAAAATATAATTTCCATTTTCCCTTGGACCTAGGAATAGAGAGAACATTTATTTATTCCCTACAGCTGATTTTGAACAGTAGCTATTTATGGGGCTTGTCACAGCTATCAAGAGGGATCAGCTTAGAGACTAAGTCACAACCACTGAGAAGATGCAAACATGCTAAGTACTATATTGAATTCTCAGCTCTAAGTGAAGCATCTACTTGACTCCTAAGACTCAAGGAACATCATGGAAGAACATAGAAAGAATCTATGAGCAAGAAGAAGGTGTGCAAAGTCATGCAGACATGACATGATATGGCCATGGTAACTCTTACACCTTTAACAACTATGACTGCATGCAAGACATCTGTATAAGGCTGGGCCCTTGTACATCACAGAGGGAAGGATAGTAACAGAGCTGCACATATTCCATGTGCAGTTAACAGTTGCTAATTGAAAAAATATTTTCTTCAGTGGTATAGTCACTGGTAAGATGCTCATGCTTCTGTAAATAAACCCACCACCACATTTCTGTAAGCAACTCTATGGAAATGTACTGGATTATCAAAAGAGAAAATAAAAGGAGTTAGAAATAGAAAGGGGCTAGTTGGAAAGATGAAGGGATTTGTCAGGAGTAAGGGGAACAAGAGAAGTGCCTGAGTATGATCAAAACATAGTATGTATATGTTTGAAATACTATAATAAAATTCTTTATGTGTAATTCATAGATGATTGTAAATATTTTTAAAGAGCCAATCCTTCCAGTAATCTCTAGCTAAAATCTCTGACTCACTCAGACTTGTTTCCACAATTAAAAGTCACTTTCTTTCCAAGGACTCTAAATTCTAGAAATATTTGCCCAAACATAACCAAACTGCAGTTTTTAAAGAATTTGAGAGACTCAAGTCAGGGGAAGCCACTATTTATGTTTTGTAGGATATAGTCAATATACTCCTTTAGATAGACATTAAATCTTTCTAATACTCTTGAATAATGGATTTTATACCTCACCTTCAGAGAAGGAAAACTAGAATTTGAGGAAGTTAATACATTTTCCAGTGTCCCTTGAAGCACAGACTATATGTACGTAAATCTGAGCAACACCACATTGAGTGCCTTCAAAGACTCTACAGTGTTTTCTTTCTAATTATAAAAAAATAGGAAAATACTGTGTTTTCATAAATACTTATGTGAAAACTGAAAATGTTTCATTTAAGTATCTCTCTTTTGGGGTAATTTGGTTTAGATTTCCATTATATTGTAAAATACTTTGTCTAAAAATACTTTCGAAATGTTATGTCCCTATTACAAATCAGGTTGTTATTAACTTTTTAATGCTTTATAGTCTTTACATAAATAATATTTTTACTTATACAATGATCTCGAATCTATGTTGTTAAGAGAAGAAAGTAATGAAAATTTTCAGATTACTTCCCACATATTATGAGGCTAGCTATGAACCATGGACACTCCAAAGTTGATTGCTCTGAGATATTTTGTGCAAAATAGCCAAAGGTAATGTAAATTACTTCAGTGTACAGTCCTAGAGGCCATCATAATGTAAAAGGGTAACTTGGATTTGTTTTTTAAAATGCTGAATATTTATCTATGTGAATATATAACAACATAGTATTTATGAAAGCATTCATGAGACATTAAAAGCAAGTGTTGCTATTATTATTAATAAATTTGCATACAAACTTTAAATGGTAGAAGAGCTGAAATAATCCTAGATACCATTTATTGACTATATTTTATGTGTTATATTAGACACCCCATCTGTGATAACTTTATTTTTTCTGTATCTTTTATAGGTTGGTTGCTGGGGTATAAAGATTAAAAGGTATTACATTGTACACTAGTAATGTTTTAAAATAATGGATCCACAGCCATGGGTAATGAATGGGTAATGAATTGGAGAGGATCTGATTTTGTGAAATCCATAACTGTGATTCTGAATCCTAGAGCTAAAATCATAATTGATAGAGGGTCTTTTGAGACAGTTTTATGATGTAGCCCAGACTGTAGGTAAATCGGTGATCATCTGTCTGTGGCTTGCCAATACTGAGATGACAATCAGTAGCTGCCATCTGAATTTCAGTTGTTGGGACTGTAATCATGAGCTTCCATTCCCAAGACTTTAAGAAAGATTTGGATTCTGCTTTACATAGTTTTGAAATTCTTCCTCACGACAAATGTCCTCAGAGTTCCTCATAAGATGAGGATTGACATTCTTTATGCTATTCACAGCACTGATGCCTCTCTCTAATTTGATTGCCTTGAGACTCCATAGTTCCCTTGAAGGAAGCTTTGAAAGTGAGGGAACACCTCTACAACGTAGGTGATATCAGTTTTCATCTGCTGTACACCCTCTTGAACCTGAATATTAACCTCAATTAGTGAGAACATTTACCTACAATAACCCAAGGACAGTGAAAAGTATAGAATACTGTTGGTGTATTAAACTGAAACCACCTTCTTCCACTCACAGAGTTCATTTAATCTCATGGACAAGCTGACCAACATCATTGTCCCTAAACAGTGTGATTGTCAGACTTATGCCATCACATAGCTCCCTCTTAGAACCAGAGAGAGGTTAAAGAATTTTACGATAAACTGGATTTAGAACTACAGGATGACTCAGTCAGTAAAGTCCTTGACTTGTAAACCTGAGGACCTGAGTTTAATCTCCCGAACTCTCATAAAAATGTTAGCCTTGAAGTTGTGATCCTTAAACCTCAGTGTGCTGAGCTCTGGAATTACAGGCATGCACCACTAGGCCTGCCTATGTGCAAGTTATATAAGCAGGAAAGTTACTTTAATATATGCATGTGTATTGCAAGACTTTTAGCAAGTGTAGCAATACTACAAAGCAATGCCCTGACTTTCATTAAGTGTAGGAAAGAAGGAAATTAGTTATATGGAATGAGGAAGGTTGAATCCAACTATAATTTTTTCTTTAGATTACAATATAATATACAATAATATAAGGTTTTCAAAAGAAGTTTTTGGGGAAGGTGAAACTAATTAATATTGGTTAGCAGGTACATGCTTTTCTGTCATACATATGCTACTCTTTAAAAATTAATGTAGCTCCAGTTCCGACAATGTGTCCAGCAGTCCTTGTTGCAGTTATTTTACCAGTATGACCTAATAATGTTTATTATTAGGCCAATAATTATTTTTACAGCAGTATTTTCTGACCTGCTAGCAAGCAATCAAGACACAGACACCTGTTATATTTTAAAATAGCCTTAGTTAACCTGGGTCAGGGAAGATATTAATCCCTTAAACTACTTCCCAGAGTAGGGCAGGTATCCCATACCTGCCACAATCCCATCTCATCTGCTTCTAATAATTTCTATCAAGCAATCTCCCATCCATAACCCCAAAACCTGCTAATTATCATCTAGGCCATGTCTCCATCCACACCAGCCATGTGCTTCTGCACCTAACCCATGGAGCAGCCTTTTTCTCCTCCCAAAATTTTCTCTGCCTCCTCAAGCTCTGAAACCTTAGCCATGCTTATCCTGTTTGCCTTGCCCAGGTATGATGCCCTTTTATTAGACAAACAAGTTAGGCTCTTTGGCAAGGTACAGGTGAGACACAGAGAGAGCAAGCAATAATTAGCATCAAAATACATCAAACCAACCTCCAACAAGCCCTGATGCCTTGATTGTTACAATGCAACTTCCTATGTCATTACATCAAGGTTTCAGTGTAAAGGAAGGTGTTTTACACATTTTTGGATGTATATCAATGGAAGATTTATAACTCAAGTGTCTGGCCTTCTAGAGAAAGGTCACATCACTGTTAGTAAAGAATTATAAACTGAAAAATATTCAGCTTATGCTCCTGAGCCCTGGTAAACAAAAATAACCTGACAATGGAATTTGAACTGAATGCAACTCTGGCACTGACATGCTGTGGTTTAAACAATCTGTAATTCAGCAGAACTTCCACATGGATGATAAAGTGGCCACACATAAATATTTCAAGATGATACACTCAAGCTTCATGAGAAACCATTTCAAAATTGCATATCATTGCCCCTGTTGCACCAGGAACAATTCCCTTGAGGCTACACACACACACACACACAAACACACACACACACAGAGGATGATAGAAGAAGAAAAACTTTGACTTATTTTGTATCATGTCCTGCCATATGCTTTCAGGCTAACCCATCCCATATAATTAAAGCAATCACAAGATAATATTCTGTTGCTATGCCCACAAGCCAAAATAATCAAGAAAATCAACTTTTTGTTGAGGTTTTCTTCTCAAGTGATTCTAAGTTGAGTTAACTTTACAATTAACCAAATCATCACCTAGTATGTGTGAAATAAGAGAGTACACAAGACTCGTAGGATATGCCTACATTTTTAAAGAGTAACAAATTATTTGTCATTTGCTGCAAGCAAGCAAAAAGGAAGACTAGAGTATTGGTGCATGAAGGACTGAAGTGAAAAGATTTATGAGAGTGAGCACAAAGAATGAAGATTTTATCAGACACCTAACAGATCAGTACTGCAGACAAGGCACTGAAGTGATGTATAGCAATTTACTCTAAACTGAAACTCCCCATCCTGAAGGGATTGTGATTAAGACTCAGGAAGTTCTGAAGGAAGGACCCTTAAGACTCCAGAAGTCACCACTTGGGGAGAAAGAAACAAGGAGATCTTTGTGAAGTTGAGGCCATCCTGGTCTACAAAGTGAGTCCGTGACTCTCAAGGCTATACCAAGAAACCCTGTCTCAGGGGTAAAAAAGGCTCAAGAGGTAACCAGTTCACAAATCTCAAGGAGTCCATGAAGTTAACTATATTTACCAACCACTCCACAAGATTATATACACATTAAAGGATACTGAGAAGAGACTTTCCATCTTGAGATTCTTGCTAGTCACCAGACATACAAAGTGCTCCAAAATTTTGTCTTTTATCAGTCACCACCCTTGCTGGAGTGAGGTTTCATAATAAAGCTATTTTTAAATCATCGCTGCTCCAGTGAGTAAGTTTTCATCCCTACTTCTTTAAATAGTTCTTTAAACTAGTTCATTGAGTTGCCACAGGAAAGGCATCACACAATATCAGCAACATGATATCTGATGCTGAGGATCTAACATTCGCATGACTACAAAATAAGCTAACATCCACCTTGAGACATGTGGGGAAGATATATATATATATTCACCTGCCTTCATTCCTTCCCATGGGTAATCCAGCATCTTCCTCCTACCTCATTTCCAAAAACAACTTCTTCCATTGCCTACTGATTTTTCTACCCTCACTCAGAGAAAACCTGCCTAGCCCTTTGGACATAAAATATACCAACATACAGTTCTATGTTGTGTTTTTAAATGGGCAATTTACAATTGAATTAAGAAACTATACTGGGATTCAGAAATTTAGGCTTTTTGTTAGAAAAATACATAATGAATGGTCTACCATGCAATTTGATCTTTAGTAACTTTAATTGTGTGTCTTTATTCTAAGTAAACATGTACAAAATAAGTTCTGCAGTACTTCCAAGGCTGTCATCATCATTGTTTGCAAAACACTCAAATCTAGAAGAACTCTTTAAAGCTAGTTGCCTACAAGAAAAATAATTAATTAATTTTTGAGCATGATAAGGTGACCAATTCTTAATTTTTTATTCTTAATGAGACATTCTCCTTTTACAATTTGGAAAAATGAATGACCCAAGTCTACTTCCCACTCAAATTTAAAATAATCATTATTAAGTCATTTTAAGTTATAGTTTTTAGAGAGTAGAGTTGTGGGACAGGAGACAGAGTACTTGCTTAGCAAACATAAAATCCTGGTGTCTATCCCTAGTACCACAAAATGAGGCAAGATGTACATGTCTATAATCTCAGAGTTCAAGAGTTAAAAGCAGAAAGATCAGAAGGTAAAAGGCATCTTCAGCTGTACAGAAGGTACTAGGAAAGCATGGGGTACATGACACCCTATCTTAAAGAAAAAGCACAAATTATTCCATTCACAAAGTTGTCAAATATTTCTATTTCCATTTTTAAAAATCATGGTGTCTCTGTCTAGCCAAACACCACAGAGTACCTTTTCTGTTGTGCCATCAAGAACAGAGAACATTTTCATTGGAAATAAATTCACTTGAGCCAAAAAGGATTGGTAAAACTGTCAATATCCTTTGTCAATGTCTTCCTATTTCCTCAGGTCTCTGTGGAAATTTTAACTTCATAGGGGCTGTGAAGAAAAGAATTTTCTTAGTTGTGTATCCATAGTGACTGTACTTCGGCAGAATAAATTCCAATTAGATGAGTAAATTTTTCTTTTGCACCAGATCCATGATATGAAGACAGTGATGCTTATGAAACTTATGAGGCTAAGTTTCTTGCCACTAAAGGGAACTAGCTGCAGATGGGTTTCCTGAAACCCATAGGCAGAGGATTCATAGTCCCTGTTGTGAGCTATGGGGTGGGAGGCAGGGGGTTGTTTAACAGATGAATCATAATATGATGATCAAAACTGACTATCTCTTCTTTCCTGTCCTTGCTTGCTCTTACCCAGATGGATATCAGATCTTATTGAATTTTGGGTTTTCTTCCCTTTATGTTACAGTTTTTATGAACTATTGAAGGCCTGGCTCTTCCAGATTGGTTATGAAGTCTTCCCCCAGAGGCTCACATGGAAAAGGCTCAGCACCCCAGGGAGAAATGTTCAGAGCTTGGAACTTTGGGAAGTCATTAGAACTTGAGAAATCTGCCTTAATCAATGCACTTATTGGTTTAATGGTATTCATGGAAGAAGATGGAAACTTGAGGAAATGGTGCCTCTTCTGAGGAGATAGACCATGTATGTGTGCCTTGAAAGAGGACTGAAGCAGCTAGTCTAAGTACATCCACAGGCAAGAGCAGAGAGCTGTGAATTATGCACGCCTGCTAGTGCTAAGCTCAGCTCTCTTCTTTCCACTCACTCCAGAACCAAGACTTAGAAAAGACACTGCTCACAGCAGGGAGGATCTCCACATCTATTAAGAAAAACCCTCACAGACATACCCACATACCAATACATTTATTTCTTCCTAATTGAGACCCCCTTCTCAAGGGAATATCTATTCTGTCAAGTTGGCATTTAAAACAAACCATCATAGTGATTAACATACTTGCTTACCTAAGTTTAGAAAGAAGTGCTTTCATTTATATGTTTATTTTAACTTTTTCTATATACAAGATCTGCATTCTACCTCAAAGGGATTTCTATGAATGATGGAAAGAGAATTTTAAAAGTCATTTTCTCTATTGAAACTCAGTTTATAAAATCTATTATAGTGTATCTCTTCCCTGTCCCTTTATTACTTTGGGCTAGTGGTTTTATTTACTATATCTACATCTTTCTTATGTCGTACTATAATAAATCTCAACTGTTACAAACCTTGCGCTTCGTTCTTCTTCAAAATTTCTTTCGCTGTTCTTTTGAATGTCAGTATATTTTGGATTCAATTTAAACATTTTCACTAAAAACTAATGCTTAGATTTTTCACTGAGATTGTAGTAAGTTAGCAGGTTAATTAGGTAAAGTCTCAGCTTTATTTTGTTGAATCATTTTTTGTTTACCATGAAATGTCATTTCATTTCATTTTTGCTTCTGTCAGGATATTTAAATTTCTGAACTTAAAATTTTTATTTTATTTGCCAATGCCCTACAAATCTATTCTAGATTTATTTCTAGAATTACCTCATGGTCCTATAAAACATCTCCATTTGAGAACTGTCATCTAATATTTATGGCAGTTACTATATTACTTCTGTGCTGAGTCACTGATTTTACTGACTTCATACTGGATTTTCTAAGCACACAGTCTAGTGATAGGCAAGCACCTGAAGTTCATAGACCAGATAACCTTGCCTGTTTATTAGAATTCCAGGCAATTAAGAGACACTGCCTCAACAAATAGTAAGTACCTGAGAAGCAGCATTGGAGGTTGTTCTTTGCCCTCTGTCACGTGCAAAACATACACACACACACAAACACACACACACACACACACACACACACACACACACACACTGTAATAATGTGGAACTTTTGATGTGATGAGTTTGATAATATGAGGCATGGCCTCATATTATCCCACTAATGGTGAAAGAATCTCAATACAGACCTATGCAATTACATGATTGACCACATGATCTGAAACTCAGTTTGAATAAGTATGTGCCTGGTTGCTGTTATATATATGTTAGAGGGCTCTGGTGGTTGACTCTGATAATAGTCACTGAGGCATATATGCTGATGAGTCCCAGGATGTAATAGCATTCTATAAGGCTTGGCACTGGTAAGCTACATCAGCCACACATTGAGGACTGAGGCCAGGGTCTAGTCACTGAAAGTAAGAGGGCAAAGCTGCCAACACAGTACCATGCAGTGCCAAAGATGAATCCTCTACTTTTGATTTCATGAGACCTGCTCTTGAAGAAACTCATGTTAGAGCTGCCTAAGGAAATTTACTATAATTCAAACTTTAATGACATTCAGTGTAACATTTTACAGAAATTAACAGCTCTTCCAGCAAGTGTCAGCCTGAAGCTTATGTGGCATTAGTACACAGCTAAGTAATTTGGCAACTCAGACATCCAGGAACATAGAAACAGCTGGAAAAGGGCAGCTAGTAACCTTTTGTTGCAGTGAGGAGCAGTCAACCAGATGCACCAGCATCATGGTAGACTTGGAAGTGTGTTATAGTGGTTCATGACAGATTTCTTAATTGGAGCTGATGGTATTTGCCTCCTTTATCCTATTAGTGGGCAGGAGAGCCTTCATTGGCTTACTTTAATCTCTGTCACTTTGCCTGCCACCTGTTAAGTTTAAACTTATAGATAGAAGCATTATATTACACCTAATGTAAAAGGAACTCTTCCTTTTATAATTTTTGATTTTTAATAATCTATTCACATTACATTCTGATTGTTACCTCTTCACTTGTATATTCACATTCCCACACTCTTTCCCTTTCCCCCATCCCCCTTTCCTGGTCCTCTGGCAATTGGACCCCTCCTTCTCTACCATCTTAACCAAGCCTATCAGGTCTCATTAGGATTGCCTACATCCTCTTCTTCAGCAGCCAGACAAGGCTGTCCCAAGAAGGGGAAGTGATCAAATAGTGAGCACCAGAGTCTATATCAGGAGTAGCCCCTGCTCCCCTTACTAAGGGATCCATGTGGAGAGTGAACTGTCCATTGGATACATCTGAAAACTAGGTCTAGGTACTTTGCATGCACTGTCTTTTGTTGGTTCATCAGTTTCTGCAGGACCCCCTGGCTCCAGACTTGTTGGCTTTGATGGTCTCCTTGTAGAACTCCTGTTTACACTGGATCTTTCTACCCCCCCACTAATATCCAAAATATATAAATACATCAAGAAAGCAAACACCAACAAGCCATATGATCCAATTAAAGATGGGGTACAGAGCTAAAGAGAGAATTGTCCACAGAGGACTGTTGAATGGATAGAATAACTTAAAGAAATGTTCAATGTCCTTAGTCATCAGGTAAATGCAAATTAAAGTGACTTTCAGATTCCATGTTATACCTATCAGAATGGCTAAGATCAAAAACTCAAATGACAGCACATGCTGGCAAGGATATAGAGAATGGGAAACACTCCTCCATTGCTGGTGGAAGTGTAACCTTGTACAACCACTTTGGAAATCAATCTGTCACTTTCTCAGAAAACTGGAAATAGCTTTACCTCAAGAACCAGCTATACCACTCCTGAGCGTACAGACTAAAAATTTTCTATCAAACAACAAGAACATTTGCTCAACTATGTTCATAGCAGCCTTATTCATAATATCCAGAATCTGGAAACAACCTAGATGCCCCTCAACTGAAGAACAGCTACAGAAAAAGGAACTGTTTCTTAACCATTATGAAGTGTGTGTGTGAGAGGGGAGGTGGATACATAAGTCCTAGAAAAATCAAAGGATGAGAAAATTCAGAGTTTCTTTCTTTCTTAAACACCCCCCCACACATACTCTTTGGTGTTCCTCCAACTGTTCTTCAATTTCGATTAATAACGGTATCTTTCACTTTACTTACTTCTACCTGTGTTTGTACCTTTAATATGAATTGGTGTGAGATAATGAAATCAAAAGCCACTATCACAGGCTGACCTTTGGTGGCAACTGAGTTTTGGGTACCACCCTAAGTCCTTGGCCCAGAAAAGATTCATTATTCTTTTAAAAAGAAATGCATCACTACCAAATATTCCAAAATACCTGGACCATCATCCTTTAGACAAAAATGCTATTATATAAAGGTTGTGGATGAGTTTTACTTTGGTGCATATATCAAGTCATCCTTTAGTATAGGTTTCCAAATGAGAACCAGTGAGGGAATTTTATGTTTAGATGAACAGTAGATGGGTCATCTCTCTATAGCTGTGACTCAACACTTAAGAGCAGAGATTTAGTTTGGGTAAGTAACTGTTTTTGAGGATTCAGTCCATGGTCAATAGGCCTATAATAGTTCAATATATTCATGGTGGGAAAGGAAAGCAGATAATGATCATAACATGGTGGCTTGGAAGATAAAGGGTAAAAAGCAGTCTAAAGTTCCAACATTCCCCTAAGAGAACATTAGCCCATTTCCTCTATCGATCCCCACCTTTTAAAGATTCTAGCACTTTTTAATAATACTGAAAGGCTAAGATTTTAGGACATGATACTTTGGAAGGTATGAAGATCTAAACCACAATGGATTTTAAGACACTGTGAAAAAAATTAAAATGTAATATGCTTGCCAGTCAAATGAAAGTTTCCACAGGGTTTGGATCCTAACTATAAAACTATCAACTTCTTCCTGCATAACTTTCAAAGAACTGGTTTAGGTCTCTAAGGTTCCCTTTCTTCAGCGAGTAAAGTTTCTGTTAGTCATAAGAATTGAAAAGAGCTGTGCAGTGGTGGTGCATACTTTTAATACCAGCACTCAGGAGGCAGAGGCAGGTGGACCTCTGAGTTCAAGGCCAGCCCAGGCTGCATAGTGAGCTCCAGGACAGCCAAGACACATAGAAACTCTGTCTCAAAAAACAAATAAAACAAAACAAGCAAACAAAGTATTGACAAGAGTGAAACACAAAGCACTCATTGGGTACATCCTTATTTTCCATGTCTGAGCTTCTTATGTTGGTTTAGCTTCATCAAGCTTTCTAGTGAAAAGTGGGAATATGTCTCAGTTGGTAAAATGTTTGCGACACAAGCATGGGAATTTGAATTCAGTTCCATCACCCATATAAAAAGCTAGATGTAATGATATATGTCTACAATTCTAGCCCTTGTAATGTGGAGACAGGCAGATTCCTGGGATTTACTGACTAGCCTGTCTAGTTGAATCAGTGAGCTCCAATTTCTGAGATACCATATCTCAGAAAAGAGAAGATGAGATGGTACAGCAGCTTAAGGCACTCATAACCAAGCTTGATGGCTTGAGTTCAGTTCTTGGAATGTATATTGCAGAAGGAGAGAATCAGTTCTCACAAGTTGTCCTCTGATCTCTATTTCTGGACTGGTAAAGAAATATACACACAAATAAATAAATATTTAAGAAAATAAAGTAGATATCATCTAAAGCAGTAGTTCTCAACTTCTCTAATGCTGCAACCCTTTAATACAGTTCTAGTGACCTCCAACCATAAATTATTTTGGGACTACGTCATAATTGTAAATTTTTAAAAATATATAGACAATGTGTGGTGTGGGAGACTATAGAAGAAAGCACTTCCTGGAAAATGGCCTGATGAAATTTTAACTTTGTCAGAGTACTTGGCAAGA
The DNA here is from genome assembly GCF_964271855.1 of Acomys minous. NCBI lineage: Eukaryota > Metazoa > Chordata > Mammalia > Rodentia > Muridae > Acomys > Acomys minous. The sequence continues at coordinate 71,739,005 of NC_140483.1, read as the reverse complement.
GTTATCTTGGTGGAATTAGAAAGTTAAAAGCAAACAGAGCAACTTGCATCATGGAGGAGAAATAGAGAGGGAGGACAGTGAAAGACGGAGAGCAAGAGAGCATTGTTGGCTCAGTTTCTTAACAATTACGCTTTATTATACAATCCAACTACCCTATACAAGAGGGAAAAAGGGTTAAAGGGAAACAATAATAAACCTTCCAGTATCTGTTCCATGGGGTAGATCACCAGGTGTCTTGGGCCAGCACACTGGTGTGGCCTGTAAGCTGCTAGACTCCCCAATCCACATGCCTGCAGCCTCTCTTTTCCTCTCCCTCCAGTGGATGCAATGCTGATCCTCTCTGGTTTTCTCCTTTCATCCAGTACCATGCAGTTTTAATTATTGTTACTTTATAGTACAGCTTGAGATCAGGTATGGAGATTCCTCTGGAGGATCTTTTATTGGACAAGATTGTTTTAGCTATTCTGGGTTTTTTGTTTTTCCATATGAAGTTCAGAATTGAACTTTCAATGTCTTAAAAAATTGTTTAAGTATTTTGATAAGGATTTCATTGAATCTGTAAATTGCTTTTGGTAAGATGGCCATTTTTTACTATGTTAATTCTCCCAATCCACGAGCAAGGAAGATAATTCTATATTCTGATATTATCTTCAATCTCTTTCTTCAGAGTTTTGAAATGTTTTTTTAAACATGTCCTTCACTTGCTTGGTTAGAGTAACTCCGAAATATTTTATATTGCTTGTGGTTAACATGAGGGGTGTGGTTTTCCTAATTTCTTCCTCTGCATGCTTGTCGTTTGTATATAGGAAGGCTACTGAATTTTTTGAGTTAATTTTGTATCCAGCCAATTTGCTGAAGGTGTTTATCAGCTGTAGGAGTTCTCTGGTGGATTTTGGGGATCACTTATGTACACTATCATATCATCTGCAAATAGGGATAATTTGGTTTCCTCCTTTCCCATTTGGATACCCTTGATCTGCTTTTGTTGTCTTATTGCTCTGTCTAGAACTTCCAGTACAATATTGAAGAGATATGGAGAGAGTGGGCAGCCTTGCCTTGTTCCCAATTTTAGAGGATTTTCCTTAAGTATCTTACAATTTAATTTGATTTTGGCTATTGGCTTTCTGTATATGTGCCTTGTATCCCTGATCTTTCCAAAACTTTAAACATGAATGGGTGTTGGATTTTATCAAATGCTTTCTCTGCATCTAAGGAGATGACCATGTGGTTTTTTATTTTCAGTTTGTTTATATGGTGGATTACATTGATAGATTTCTGTATATTAATCCATCCCTGAATGCCTGGCATGAAGCCTACCTGGTAATAGTGAATGATATCTTTGATATGTTTTTGTATTCATTTTGCAAGTATTTTATTGAGTATTTTTGCATCAGTGTTCATAAGAGAAATTGGTCTGAAAGTCTCTTTCTTTGTGAGGTTTAGATATCAATGTGACTATGGACTCATAGAATGAATTTGGTAATGTTCCATCCATTTCTTTCTTTTGGAGTAGCTTGTAGAGTATCGGTATTAGCACATCCTTGAAGGTCTGGTAGAATTCTGCACTGAAACCATGTGGCCCTGGGCTTTTTTTGGTTGCGAGACTATCAATGATTGCTTCTCTTTCTATAGGGGAAATGGGACTATTTAGCTTGTTTATCTGTTCTTCACTCAATTTTGGCAAGTGAAATTAATCATGAAAATTGTCCATTTCCCTTAGATTTTTAAAGAATCTTATGATTCTTTGTATTTCTTCAGTGTCCGTTGTTATGACTCTCTTCTCATTTCTGATTTTGTTGATTTCGATATCGTCTCTCCACCTTTTAGTTAGTTTAACTAACAGTTCGTCTATCTTGTTGATTTTCTCAAAGAACTAGCTCTTGGCTTTGTTGATTCTTTGGACTGTTTTCTTAGTTTCTAATCCACTAATTTCAGCCCTGAGTTTGATTATTTCCAGACAGCTACTCCTCTTGTGTGTTTCTGCCTCTTTTTTTTTTCCCTAGGGCTTCCAGCTGTGTTGTTAAATTGCTTATGTGGGGTGTTTCCAATTTCTTTTTAAAGGCACTCAGTGCTATGAATGTTCCTCTTAGCACTGCTTTCAATGTATCCCACAAATTTGGGTATGTTGTTTCTTCATTTTCATTGAATTTCAGGAATTCCTTAATTTCTTTCTTTATTTCTTCCCTGATCCAGGTGTCATTAAGTAAAGAGTTGTTTAGTTTCGAAGTATGTGTAGATTTTTTTATTGTTGTTGTTGAAGTGCAGCCTAAGATCATGGTGATCTGATAGGATACTAGGTTTTATTTCAATCCTCTTGTATCTGTTGAGGCTTGCTTTGGACCTACTATGTGATCAATTTTGGAGAAGGTTCCATGGGGTGCAGAGAAGAAGGTATATTCCTTTTGGTTTGGGTGAAAGGTTCTGTAGATATCTGTTGTATCCATTTGATTCATGATGTTAGTTAGTGTGAATATTTCTTGGTTTAGTTTCTGTTTCAATGACCTATCCTTCAGTGAAATTAGGGTGTTGAAGTCTCCTAATGTTATTATGTGGGGGTCAATGAGTACTTTAAGCTTCATTAATAGATCTTTCACAAATGTGGGTGCCCTTGTATCGGGAGCATAGATGTTCAGAATTGTGATGTCATCTTGGTTGACTTTACCTTTGATGAGTATGAAGTGTCCTTCCTCATCTCTTTTGATTAATTATGGTTGAAGTTCTATTTTGTTAGATATTAAAATGGCTACACCAGCTTGCTTCTTGTGGCCATTTGCTTGGAATATTTTTCCAGCCTTTTACCCTGAGGTAATGTCTATCTTTATGGGTGACATGTGTTTCTGGAATGCAGAAGAATGTTGGATCTTTTTTCTGCATCCATTCAGTTAGTCTGTGTCTTTTTATTGGAGAATTGACACCATTGATGTTGAGAGATATTAATGACCATTGACTGTTGAGACCTTTAATTTTGATGTTTGTTCCAGTAGAAAGTTTGTGTGGTTGTCTTTTTGTGATGGTGTAGTTATCTATTTCCTGTGTAGTTTTGGTTGTGTCTTGTCCCTTTGTGGTGAGTTTTCCTCCTAGTAACTTCGGTAAAGCCAGATTTGTGGATAGGTATTGTTTGAATTTGTTTTTGTCATGGACTATTTTGTTTTCTCCATCAATGTTTATTGATAGTTTGGGTTGGTAAAGTAGTATGGCCTGGCATCTGTGGTCTCTTAGGGTTTGCAGGACCTCTGTCCATGCCCCTCTGGTTTTTTTGGTCTGCTGAGAAGTCGGATATAATTCTGATAGGTTTGTCACTAAATTTTATTTGGCCCTTTTCCCTTGCAGCTTTTAATATTTTCTTTGTTTTGTATATTTTATGTTTTGATTATTATGTGATGGAAAATTTTTTTTCTATTTTATTAGGTGTTCTGTAGGCCTGTTATATATTTATAGGAATCTCTTTCTTTAGATTGGGGAAGTTTTCTTCTATGATTTGGTTGAGAATATTTTCTAGGCCTTGGACTCTGATACCTTCTCTTTCCTCAATGCCTATTATCCTCAGATTTCTTCTTTTCATGGTGTTGTTGATTTCTTGGATGTTTTGGGTCAGGATTTTTCCAGATTTAGCATTTTCTTTACTGGTTGCTTCAAGATCTATGATTGTATCTTCTAGACCTGAGATTCGTTCCTGGATTTCTTGGATTTTGTTTTTTAAAAGCTCTCCTCTGTATTGCTCATCTTCCTTTCTGAGCTCTCACATTCTCATTTTTCTTCTGTCTGTGGGTTTATCATTGTATCCATTTTCATCTTCAGATCTTGAACTGTTTTATTGATTTCTTTCATCTGATTGTATAATCCTGAGTTTCTTCCATTACCTCTTTATAGGCCTTTAGAGCTTGAACAGTTTTATTGAGTTCCTTCTTCTGGTTGTTTGTAGTTTCCTGAAATTTTTCCAGTGGCTATTGGCCTTTTTTTTATGTTATCCACCTGTTTGGCTGCTTCTTCCTTCATTTGATTACAAATTTTATTTGTTTCCTCCATTATCGTCTTCATTACTAAAGACTTGAGGTCATTTTCTTGTATTTTCATTGTGCTTGAGTTGTCTGAGTTGGTTTCTTTGGGATCTGGAGATGCCACATTGTTTTGGGATGTTTGTGTATGATTTTACGCTGTCCTTTAGTCATCTTACCATCTCTATATTTGGGAGGTAGCATATGGAGTTGGGTGGAGAGGGTCTGGGGATAGATTCACCAGTTTTCTCATGATTTCCATAGGCCAGAAGCTCTGATGCTTCACTGGTCTAGATGGTAGGAGGCCCGCCCTGTAGTTTGGGTCTCTCTCAGCCAGTGATCCCCAGGTCCCCTGTACTGTGAGTCTCAGAATTGTCCTGGGTCTCAGAATGCACACTGGGTCAAGCCAAAGTGTCCCCAGCCTTCTGGGTCCCCTCTTGTGGCATTGGAGCTCTCTAGAGACTGAGGTAGGTTGGGTGGAGGTGGGTCTAATGGCCACTCTACTCCCTGTATCCCTGAGATTTCCCTAGTCCCAGAGCTCTCATCCTTTGCTGTTCCTGGACCCAGAAACCTTGCAGAGTCCAGGCTAGTGTGAGGGGGCCCAAACCACACATACAATGTCCAGTTAGTGTCAATGGACCCAAACTAAGTGTTGAGTCCAGTTTGCATCTCTGGACTCAAACAGGTCTGGAGGATCAGTCCACATGCTTACTCCAGTTAGTGCTGAGTCTAACTGCACAGTGAGCTCAGTCAGGGTCCAGTTTGGGACTCAGGGCCCGAATTGCCTCCTGAGTTCAGCTAGGGTCACGGGGCCCAAACCACACACTGAGCTCAGTCAGGGTCTGGTGGCCCAAACCTCCTGCTGAGTTCATCTAGGGTCTTAGGACCCAAACCACGCACCAAGTCCAGTTTGAGGCTCAGGGCATGAACCGTGCCTTGAGTTGAGCTAGGGTCTCTGGACCCAAACCACGCACCAAGTTCAGCTAGGAACTCTAGCCCCAAACCACATGCTGAGCTCAACTAGGGTCTCAGGGCCAAACTGCACACTGAGCTCTGCTAGGGTCTTGGGGCCCAAACCTTGCACTGAGTCACCTCTTCTGCAGCAATTCCCACTGGGCACCATGCCAATCACCTCTGTGAGAGGGTTCCCAGCTGCCAATCTCAGCTGTCTCTATGGCCCAAAAGCATCAGCACTCCTCCCGTGTTCAGTGGTACACAGGTTTTCTGTATTTTGTTTCTTTCAAACTGTGGCATACACCCACTGTCGTGGGGTGGGGACCTTGGCATTCCTGTTTAAGAATTCCATGTAATTCCCTGAATCATTTACTGGAGCTTCTAAATTTGGTTCACACTGCTCGCCACCATCTTGGAGTCTCCCTCTTGCTCTATTATTACAGCCTCTATTTGCCACCATGATAACCACTCTAACTGTTGTGCTGCTTCTAATACCACAGAAACGAATTTTTTCCAATCTTGGTGAACAAGTTTATTCTGCATGACCCAGCTATTTAACATTTGTTTAACAAAGGCAGAGTGCATACCATAGTTGATGGATTCCTTAAAATGTTTTAAATCCATCATGTCTACAAGATGCCAGGCCATTTCATCATAACCCTCAGCACCATTTGCACAGGCATGAGTCGTATAGAGACTGGAAAAGCTGAAGGTTTCTGGGCAACTCTGGAGGTGTCCTCCACAGGGACATTTTTCTCCAAAAACCCTCTGATCTGTCTGCCTTCCTTTTCCTCCAGTTTCTAACCTTCTCCACCTTTTTAACCAAAGGTGCCTTTTGCTTTTCCAGCCCTTCCAAGTTTTCTGCATTTTTTTCATTTGTTCAGTCAAGTCAGTAATTCTTTCCAAAAGGGTAGAACTTATTGACTCTTCCATTTTTTTCTGGCTTTCTGGTCTCCCTATTTTCTGTTATTCATCACTCTTATTTACCAAATATGCTATTCACTTTCCCATCCCTACATTTTCTTTCCTCATTCTTTCCATCTGCCCAGTCAAATCTGCAATCTTTTCCAAAAGGATAGAATTTACTGACTCTTCCGGCCTTTCTATCTTATTAGCCTTTCTTCTACTCCTTCTAAGAATGAAATACAATAAAAGAACAATGAGAAAACAGAAAATTCCCTCTAAGTATAAAGCTGGAAAGAGTTTTGCAATGGTAGTTGAGATTTTGCTGATACCCTAAAACAGCATTTCTGTACCTTCGAATTTTGAATCTTCTCTCATATCATTAGTGGAGAGTGGGATATGACTTTCTCACATACTCTGGTGCCTCACCTTTGACCATGTCTCCTGGAGGGGGAGACCTGGAGGCACTCAGAGGAAGGACAGCAGGTTACCAAGAGGAGACTTGATACCCTATGAACATATACAGGGGGAGGTAATCCCCCTCAGGAACAGTCATAGGGGAAGGAAATAAGGGGAAAATTGGAGGGAGGGAAGAATGGGAGGATACAAGGGATGGGATAACCATTGAGATGTAACAAGAATAAATTAATAAAGGAGAAAAAAATTTTTAAAAAGAAATTAGAAAACCAATCGGGCCCCATGTTGGCCTCCACTTGTTGGCTCTGTTTCTTAACAATTAGACTTTATTGTACAATCCAACTATCCTATACAAGAGGAAAAAAGGGTTAAAAGGAAACAAGTTTAAACCTTCCGGTGTCTGTTCCATGGGACAGGTGTCTCTGGCCTGCACACTGGTCCGGCCTGTAAGCTGGTTATTTCCCCAATCCATGTGCCTGAAGCCTTTCCTCTCCTCTCTGCCTGTGTATCTCTCTTTGGCGGGTACAATGCAGATTCTCTCTGGTTCCCTTCTCCCATCAACATTCAATTAGAAACACAATAGGCCATCTGAAACACAATAGCTCAGCCAGAGCCAGGATGGCTCCATTAAGTCTATCACAATGTCTATCTCAGTGGGGTATCTGTTGTTTCAAAGCCTCTTTACATGGATAAAGCTTATAATCCTTGCTATAGAGCATGCCCTAATAGTTGACATTGAGGATCAAGACACATGACCAGATATATTATTTTTCTATTGCTATAATAAAATACCACAACAAAAGTAACTTAAAGTAAAGCGTCCTGTCCTGCGGTATGGTGCTTGCAGCATTTCATGAAGAAAAGTAGCCATGGAGAACAACGAAACCTCTGTAGATTCGAAACCCATTAATAACCCTGAAATAAAGACCATACATAGAAGCAAATCAATGGAATCTGGAATGTATCTGGACAGTAGATATAAAATGGATTATCCTGAAATGGGTGGGTGTATAATAATTAATATTAAGAACTTCCATAAAAGCACTGGAATGACACCTCGGTCTGGTACTGACATCGACGCAGCCAAACTCAGAGAAACATTCCTGGGCCTGAAATATGAAGTCAGGAATAAAAATGATCGTGAAGAAATTGTAGAATTGATGAATAATGTGTCTAAGGAAGACCACAGCAAACGGAGCAGTTTTATTTGTGTGATTCTAAGCCATGGTGATGAAGGAATAATTTTTGGAACAAATGGTCCCGTTGACCTGAAAAAATTAACGAGTCACTTCAGAGGGGACTACTGCCGACTCTAGCCGGAAAGCCAAAGCTCTTCATCATCCAGGCCTGCTGGGGCACAGAGCTGGACTGCGGCATTGAGACAGACAGTGGGGCTGAGGATGATATGGCATGCCAGAAGATACCCGTGGAGGCCGACTTCCTGTATGCTTACTCTACAGAGCCTGGTTACTATTCCTGGAGAAATTCAAAGGACGGGTCCTGGTTCATCCAGTCACTGTGGGCCATACTGAAACTGTACGCACACAAGCTTGAGTTGATGCACATTCTTACTTGTGTTAACCGGAAGTTTGAGTCCATCTCGCTCGACTCCACTTTTCATGCAAAGAAGCAGATTCCGTGTATTGTGTCGATGCTCACAAAAGAGTTGTACTTTTTTCACTGAAGAAATGATTGAGGGGGTGTTCTGTTCTATGTTTTGAATGCCAAATAAGGAAACAGTGTCAAGGAGACTTTACTTCTCTCATTTAAATAAAATCTGATGTTCCAAATGGTACTTTGCACCATACCACTGCCCTAGCAATACAACCGCAATGCAGGTACCTCAAGTTCAACATCAGGTAGTTGAAATGCAATTTAATTATGACCAGATAAGTGACAATAATGGTACTGTCATTAAAGAGTAAATTATAAACTTACCCTTTTTATAATTAGCAAGATTTGGTGATCCTATGAGATTTTGAAGTAATCATGAAGAAGTTAAACTTTGCAGTGATGATTTTATACTCACTCCACACATTGAGAATGTCATCCTAGCTTTTGTTAAACTGTAGAGATGATGATGTGTAATGACATGTCTTAGAACTTGAATCCATGGGCAGAGTCAAAGGTTGGAACCCTTATTTTGGAAGTGATGTATGGAAATGAAGCATTGGACCACTGTAGCATACGTTGTAGCTACTGCTTGTGACATTTGTCCTGAGTAGGTATTTGTTATTTTAAAATCATGTTTTATTACTGAAAAAACACATGAGTATTTATGTGATAGAAAAACCCTGTGTGAACTCAGTTGTTCTTTGAAGGGGGCCATACATCAGTAGCGGGCATGATGGCAAGGTGCTAAGGTCTACCAGCATTTGTTTTTTTACTTGTTCTTATACAAATCGACTTAGTTTTACAGACCAGCAAAATATCTAAAGAGTGGTTACGTAACAGCCTCAAATTGTTGATTATTAGAAGGAAATAAAGAAATTCTATAGGAACATACTAAAATACCAGTTGTAAAATAGAATGTAAGTTGAACCTACTGTAACTGGAGAGAAGAGGGGTTAAGCCAGACCAAAGACATGGCAGAGCTATAGGCACACCTTCAGGAAAGATCTGCCAGCCAGCTGGACCCACCTCATGAGGACTGTGTGGATGATTTGCCAAGGTCCAAGTCACCACGTGAGAAAATGAACCAGATCAGAAACTTCTGAGAAAGGGCTTTCACAAGTGATGAGAGTCTCAAGAACATCCACTGAGCTCCATGTTCAGAGCCTATGAGCATGCTGACTTTCCTGTTGAAGTTTACAATAAAAAGGAAACAATGGTGATATTCATTCTGTCACCAGAAATTAAAGGACCATGGCAAACAGAACTTGGAAAGCATCTAATCCAAGCCCCTGCAGCCCACATGGGGAGTCTACATCTCCATGGATGGGGAAGTCCATCCCTATCCAGGAGGCTCCAGGTTTCCTCATAGAGGTGCTGAGTCATTGCTGGCTCTCCTGATGTGTCCAGCATTCTGCATAAGCTTCTTTTTTACACAAAGAAAAAAAGGAACTCACATTTACAATTCATAGCTTTTGTTTAGACCGGATCTATTAATTCCTAAGTAGCATGTGATGTTATTTTAAAGTGTATTTCCATATGGCAATTTTATAAAATTTGTTATCTTGGATTTTTATTGCGAAACAAATTCATATTTAAAATTATCTGCATATTTGAGTTTTTGTTGTTATACTTCGGATGTTTTTTATTTCAAAATAAATTCAGATTTAAAATTTAAAAAAAGTAACTTAAAGTAGAAAGGTGTTATTTTGGCTCACAAATGAGGGTATATTAATCATGATTATGCCAGGAAAGTCATTGCAAGAGTTTGAAGCAACTGATTGTGGCATGAGCAATCAGGAAGCAGAGGGATGAACATTCGTATTCAGCACATTTCCTTCTTTCAATGCAATCTGGGACCCTCTCTTCCCACACGTACATTGGACATTTCACTTCAGATAGACTAATGCATAAAACCCTCCCAGATATAGTCACATGGATTCCAAAACAAAAAGCAGAAAATGCTAAACACTGGTGCTCAGCTAGCTTTCTCCTTTGTATTTAGTCCAGGATTCCAGTGAGGAACTAGTACTGCTCCCTTTAGGATTATTCAATTTCAATTAACACAGTCGAGACAATCCCTCACAGTCATGGCTATTATAATCATAATTCCTCATATATCTGTCTGTCATAGAGGTTTGTCTCACAGGTGGTTCTAGATCTGGTCATGTTGACAGTGTGGTGACAATCCATCACACCACCATAGCTGTGTTCTTTACTGATGTTGACTTCAAACCAGTAATTTATTACTCCAAATTTTTATTTTACATCGCTTCACATCATTTTTCTTTCCCAAAGAAAAACACATGAGTTGATGAGTTATGTTTCAGTTCACCTCACAGCTTGTGAGGTGGCATATGCTGAGATGATGTAGGAAAGATGATGTTGGCAAAGAGGAGGACATGAAGGCACCATTTCTCAGCAGAATAAACCACTGTCTCTGAGGAACTTGATGAATGTTTTAAAGATATATGATTTGCTGGCAAGGCTATACCAAGAACAACTAGCTATGTTTTGAGGGGGTAAATAAGTCAATGATAGCAAGTTTGAGTCTCAGCAGGCACTTGTTCCCCAAAGCCCAAACACTACAAAAGACACATGTCTCAAGTATATGTCATGGCTAAAGAGTATGTTTCATGTCAAAATCATCAATAAATAATGATTTCATTCCTCACAGACAAATTTCCATTTTCTCTGTCCATTATCCTGTGTCACTGAGAAATGAACTCTTTCCTTTCACTAGGTCTCACAGGCAGTCACTTTCCAAAGCCTTAAGATGAAGGAATCCATCACCCTTTTCTTATCTTGGGCTGAGGGAATGGCTCAGTTGTTAAAAACCCTAGCTCAGCAAGCATGAGAACAAGAACTTGGATTCACCAGAACCCAGAACTTATGCAAATGATGAGTGAGCATGACAGCCCACCTGTAATTCCACCCTTGGAAGGCAGAGATGGGGATCCTCAGAGCAAGCCTAGTTACATTGGCAAACTCTGGGTTATACTGAGAAACTCTGTCTGCCTCTATCAGTAAGTGATTAACAGTGATTCTTGATGTCAAATTTGGGCCTTACACATCCAGACATGCCCATTTACACACGCACACACACACATTCAAAACCTGTATATACAATGTATGCACACCACATAAACATAAAAAAGAAAATCTATAGAATTGTTTTATGACTATCAAACTGCTTGGATGAGAAACTAAGGATTTCAGCAGCAGCAATCAGATAGGATAACACTATGTACATCACATTCTACCTAAGACTTTTTTTTTAAGAAATAGCTATGGAGCCACCTGGAAAAGCCCTTCTCTTTACATTGCAAGGAGAATTCCAAAGATTCAGCTCCCCCATCCTGGATGATGCAGCTCCAAGGCCTCAGCATACCTATGCATCCCTTTTCCAGGGAAACAACATAAAGGAAGGGAGTTGTGGTGCTGTTTTTAGAGAATTTTCTGCTGCAGAACTTACTTGGTTACATTTGGATGTGATCTATGGTGCTTAGCCATTATAACTGTGGTTTGAATGTGAAAGCTCTCTGAAGAGTCATGTTTGAATGGCCCAAGCTAGTAGCACTCTTTGAGGAAATTTGGAAACTTTGGCAGGTGGGTCTTTACTGGAGGAAACAGGTCATACGGGTGGGGGCTTGGGACATGACCTAGCCCTATCTCCTATTTACTGTCTGTTTCCTGGCTGCTAAAGCAATACAGCCAGGTGGCATCCCACTCTTGCCAGCATCCCTTCTCTATGATTAAGAGATGAAGACCTGAAAACTCTCAACAAAACTAAACCTTTCTTCTCTTAAGTAGTTTCCTGTCAGGTGTTTTGTCACAGCAAGGAAGAAAGTAACTAGTAGGCCAAAGAACTCTCCCCAGTGAAAGCTGTAAACTGCAGGCCTATGTTCTCAGATGATCAGAAATCCAAAGGTAGAAGTGTAGGCTGAGGGGTCTGAGGGACCTCCTGAAGTAGATTGGACCAATTACTGTAACAGCACTTCAGCAAATTACTCCCCTCACTGAGTTTGAGAGTTTCCTGTGTGATATAGGGATAATGAAGTTGCTTTTCCCATGGTGAATGTGACAAGTCCATGAGTAATAGGTATTTGGAACTGAGTCTGAGCTCAGTCAACATGAGCATCATAGCTCCAGGATTGAACAATAGCAGAAAATTATTTCACAGTTTACCTTACATGTAGCATTAAAATCTAGTCAGGATGATGGCTTCAGATTCAACTTTAGAATTAGAATTTGGATAGAATGTTATCAACAGAAGTGAGCAATTTGGAAAAGTGTGCTGGTTAGACACTAATAATTTCACATTAGTTTCCACTTGACTGGAGTTTTCTGATCTCCATTTGTGAGGCCAATTTTGAGAAAATGTTTGATTCATGAGGTTCTTTTCTTGCATCACTAGAGATATCTTTCTGATCATTTAAAAATTCATGTGTAGCAACTCTTCTTATATTGTATTATGAGATCACACTGTGCTGTGTGAATGTAAAACCTCAGATAATTTGTAATTCAGGCCCAGGCCCCTGTGGTGTTAGGGGAGGTTTGGAAATGGACTCTATAATCACATCATCCGGGAGCACAGGTAACAAAGGAGCTGGTTGCCATATGAGCTCCTGCTATCAAGTACACTTTATCCTATGTTAAATGAACATGGTATCAAGAACTACAGAATTTTTTCATATAAGTGTGGTTTCTTGCCCTTTCTTGTACCACTTCATCAATATATTAAAATATTCAGGGCTGGGAAAGAGTTCACTTGGTGAACTTTCAAAAGTACCTGCCTTACAAATATGCCATGAGTTCAGTGCCTGCAGATCTATGTGTGGTGGTATATCCTTATCATTCTGACCCTAGAATTGGCATCACAAGTGGATTCCTGAGTTTTGATGCCCAGCCTGCTTTACTGATGAGACAAGTTCCAAGGCAAGGAGAGTTTCTGTCTCAAACATGGAAGTTGTATAACACCTGAGGAACAACATTTGAGATTAACTTTTGACCTCTATAAGCATATGCACACATGTACAAGTGCACACAGATACATGGGCAGATTCACGCACATGAACATACATTCAAGGACACAAATAAAGGATGTAAGGAAATACTTTGTGCAGAGAATAAAAATAAGTTCAAATACTGCAGTATATAAACACAGTCACCCCTTCTTCGAACAATGAGGTGACAGCTATGTATTAGTATTCAAAGTTGCTAATACAACCTTCTGAGAAAAACTAAGATGCTCATAGGGGATCATAGACTGAAATGACAAGCAAGGTACCTGTATATGTTTGTGTCAAATCTTCTGTGTATATGATATAGTTGTTAGCTTGGTGTTTTTGTGGGACTCCTAACAGTGGGAGCAGATATGACTCTGACTTATTTTGCTTGCTTTTGATACTCTTTTTCTTGTATTGGGTTTCCTTTTTCAGTCTCCATAGAAGGGCTTTTGCCTTGTCTGATTGTGTCATGTATCCTGCTTGGCTGTTGTCTCTTGGAGGCCTGCTCTTTTCTGAAGACAAAATGAAGCAGAAGTAGATCTGGGGAAGAGAGGAGGTGGGGGGGCATCTAGGAAGAGAAGAAGAAAAGGAAACTGTGGTTGCAGTGCATTGTATAAGAGAAGAATGTATTTTCAATTTTAAAAAAAAAAGAAATTTGAGTATAACTATAATACACTGTCAAAGTGAAAACTTGTTAATTCCTACTTGATTTCAGTAATATTTTATTAATTTTTATAAGTAAATTCACAATGTCTAACATCTAAAGAAAACTATGATGCATCTGTAAATATAACATACAGTCTACCTAAAAGTAGGGACTTTTCAACTATTTGAAGTTTTACAGATAACTGAAAAGAAACTAAACACTGTTCATGATGTAGTTCTCTAGTGCTCACAATAATTGTTTATTTAAGTCATGCCTAAATGTTTCCTGTAGTGAAAGGTAATCAAGACTATAGACTTACTGTGAGGTAGAGATTATACAGCATTGACTCCTCACAATTCTGTGTGTAAGATTCATAAACAAGTATCCCCACTTGCTCATAGTTAATGAGAGCCTCATTCCCAAAAAAAAAACCTCACCACTGTGGAGCAGTCTACTGATGAACAAGATTGGAATGTTGTATGCAGTTTGAGCACCTGTCTTTCCTGCTACAGCACAGAGTCCAGTTATAATAAAGACATATACAAATCACACACAAAAAGTGCATGACCTTGTGCCACTTTAAGACTCACTAAGGCAAGACAGGGACGTTGCTCAGTTGGTAATATCTTATCTAGAATGCATGGAGCCCTGTGCTTGATTTGCAGCACATAAATCAGGCATGGTGATACCCTCATATAGTCACAATTTTTGCATACAGAATGACCAAAAATTCAAGGACATACTCAGGTACCTAGTAAGTTCAAGGCCAGTCTCAGATATATTTCATATGACCCTGTCTCAAAAAAAAAATCAGAAACACCTTAAAAAGTCTATGAGGCCTCATTTTTAGTAGTATCCCTGCAAAAAAAAAAAAGTTGCAGGAATAAGAGACTTCACATTGCCTGGTAAGTCATTAGCAACAGAAATGTGGCAGATCGATGTAGAGCTATGAAATCAAAACCTTTGGATGCTAGGGTTTAGTGCCATGTCTTAAAACAGTTTGAATGATGGAACATGCTAAAATGTGAGAAAAATTATTCTCACCCAACTTCGTCCTCATTAGATTGTCTCCAAGCCTACTTTTGGGACTGATTGCACACACCTCAGTCAGTAATTGGTGGCCATGGAGCACACTGAATGTGCTGAGAAAACTGCAATATTCTAGAAGCATGAAAACACATTGACTATTTGAAACATTTTGGTAAGAAAATGTGTTTCAATGATAGTTCCCATAAATTATATGTTAAAAGTACTATGATGTGACATAATAAATAAAATATATTTAACTTCTTATTTCTTAAATTTATGTGTGTTATCTGTGTATATACATGTGTTCTTGTGTATATGGATATGAGAAAATGTAAATGTGTGTGTGTGTGCACGTGTGTGTGTGTGTGTGTGTGTGTGTGTGTGTGTGTGTGTGTAGGTCAGAAGATACTCTATAATAATTACTCTATTATTCCACCTTAACATTTGAAACAGGGTCTCTCAGTAAACCTGGAGCTCACCAATTCTGCAAGGATACACCAAGCATCTGCCTATCTGTGTGCTCAGCATTGCAACTGTAAGAATGTGCTGCTATATCTTCCTTATTAAATGGTCACTGGGTGTTCAAACTCAAAGTCTTCATGCTTATTCAGAAAGCACTTTACCCAGTGAGCTATCTCCCGACTCTCTCATTAATTTTTATTTGTGTGCCTAATACAATATTTAAAACTACATATCTTGCTCTCATTTGAGCTCATACTATATTTTTTCTTTCATAGTCTTTTTAGGGCATTGACTTTTTCAAAATCATGTTTAGGTTATTGAGGTATAATTATCATATATATATACACATATATATGTATATATTACTATTGATGGATGGATGTACTGTTAAATGATCAGACTATTTAACAATGTGCTATCATCTAGCATGATTACTATTTTATTGATTTTTCATTTTTAGTTTTGTGTTGAGAAACTAAACTCAGAAAATGCCAACTATATAATTCTTGGTATTATTTATGTCTCAGTTTATTTACCGATTATTGTGATAAAAAAATACCATGACAAAAGCAACCTGAGTGAGAAAAGTTTTATCCTGGTTCAGTGCATGGAATCCTGGTGGGGAAGGGAAGGGAGCAGAGGCTTCAGGCAGCTGGTGACACTGCGTCCTCACTGGGTCAGTAGACAGAACCTGATGCTACTGTTCAGCTCACTTTTTTTTTCACATTCTGCATGCTCACCCCAGGGAATGGTGCCACCCACAGTGGACAGGTTTCCCCTCTATTAAGTGTATCAAAGTACATGCCTGAAAGCACATCTTCTGATTTGTTCAGGTTTACTATAAGCTGTTATTACTCACCTGGGCTCTGGAATGTCTTCATCTGTAAGTGCTCTGCTTTTGAATACACATTTCCTCAGTATCCGTTCCCCAGTACACCTGTGGTCACCACCACTCTACTCTCTTCTATATGGTTGGCTTTAGATTTCACATATAAGTAAGGCCATGCCATATCTCCCTGTAATTCCATACATTTATCAAAATAATCTCTATTGTCATCACTATTACTGGGAATAATTGGCCAAATAATACTCATATGAACCTAATTCTGATATTGTTCCACTCTTGTGTGGATACGCATTTTGAATGTACTACTACAATAAACTTCCCTTCAAGATTCAGATTTGACTTCCTTTTGGCTCAGCCCAACAGTGCTATTGCTAGTCATCTGCTTCTTCTGCTTTCACTGTTTCTGAGGAATCTGCATGCTGTTTTCCATGAAACAGGTGGAATGACACTCATGTCTATGGATTAGAATGATAAACATTGTTTAAATTACCCAAAATGACCTATAGACTCGGCACTCTCTTAGCAAACTCTCAGCAGTGTTCTTTATCGAAACAGAACTGTTACAGTTCAGATGAATCATATCTCAAGGAGCCAGTACAGTCTAGAGAATAAAAGACAAGGCTGAAGGAGTCACACTTCATGATTTCAAAGTATATTACAAAGTAAATGCTATCAAATAGTATGCTATCATAACACACATAGGGATCCATGGAATAAAATGAAAAGCCCAGCGATACAGCTTCACAGTCAACTGATCCTTCACAAAGATGTCAGCAACATACATTAGGGAAAGAAGTGTTTGCCTAACCAATGCTGTTGGGAAGCTCGATTTCAAATGCAGAAGACAGACCTGGGATTCTTATCTCTCCAGATACACAAAGGTCAGTCAATTCAAAATTCATTGAAAACATAAACTTAAGCTGCCAGACCACGACTCTCTAAAAGATGATAGAAAAAAGCTGCCAAGTATTCCTTTTACCAACAATTTTCAGTTAAGATGTTAAAAAGCAGAGGCAAGAGACATAGCTCAGTGAGTAAATTGTTTGCTTTGCAAGCATGAGGAGCTCAGTTCTCTCCCTGGCACTTACATAAAAACCAGCAGCAGCAGTGGCAGTAGTGGTGGTGCACATCTGGAAGTCATCACTAAGGAAGTAGAAGTGGGCAGATCCCGGAGTCTTGCCAGCTAGTCAGCCTTACCTAGTCAGTGAGTCCATTGGCTAGGAAAACAAAGTAGATGGTGCCCGAGGAATAACACCCAAGGTTTAACTCTGTCGTATATGTTCATACACAGAATATGTGCAGGGCAGAGAGGGACAGACAGACAGACAGACAGACAGACAGACAGACACAGGGGATTAGAGAGAAAGAGAGATGGACAGAGAAAGAGACCTGAAAAGCAGGTATCAAAAGCAGACAACAAATACCAAGATAGACAAGATTGCCTCAGACTAAGTCTTCCTTCCAAAGAAAACCATTCCTAAAGTGATAAGCAACAGCAAGAATGGGATAAATATTTGCAAACCTAGTATGGAATGAATACCCCAAATACAAAAGATAGCAATGAAGCTCAATAGCAAAAAGCGAAGAAAAAACAACAAATAAAAAATAATATCTATAATGGAGTAAGAGACCAAAAAAGGCATTTATCAGGACATCTAAAAATGACCAGTCTGTACATGGAAATGGGTTTAAAATAACAAGTAATCTGGAAAATATAAGGTAGAACCACAATTAACCATCTCTGAACAGTTATAAGAACGGCTGTTACTTTTTAACTTTAAAGGTATACCTATTAATATCTACATATGTTTATGTATGTGGATTTGCATATACCATGGCACAAGTGTGGAGGTCAGAGGACAAGTTTCAGCATCCCGTTCTCTCCATCTTCCATGTAGGATTCAAGGATGTAATTCAGGACATTAGGCTCTGTGGTGAGTGTCTTTACATTCCAGGCCCCCTTGTTGGGCTCAGATGGCTCCTATTAAAAAAGATGAAGCCTATCAATTGCAGGTGACACTGCAGAGAACAGACGACAGTGAACCCTGTTATTTTTTTCCCCATGAACAGAGCTATCCTAGAGCTGACACTCTCCTTGGAAAACTTTGCCACTTCATCAGGAGACACAGTGTCAGAAATCAAGTGTCAAAAGCTATGGGTGAAATGTAACAAGGCTTTTCAACACATAATGGCACCCATTGGAATAACTTTGTAGAAGAGACCATTGTAAGGCAGTGGAGCCAGGCATATCTTCCCAAAAGAGGAAATAGGCCCCTGCATGAATTATTCTAACAAAAAAAATAAACATTACTGTTCCTTGGGACTGAATTATCTATTGTGGTATTGGTCTCAGAACGAAAACCAGATGTCATTCTCCACTTTGGTTTCAGAACTTAGAAGCTGCTCAACCTGCATGTGTGGATCACAGCTCTTTACCTTTTTGTATCCTGGCTGTCTCCTCCATCTCACAGACGCTCTCCTTTTGGTTGACCTCAGCACCTCTCAGCAATCACAGGTTTCCTGATTTGGGACTAGTACCATCTATCCTTGGCTCCTTCTACACCTTGAAAACTTAAATGACAATGCACAATCAAGAGGATGTGATTGGTTATGCTCATAGCTGGTGGCAGACCTGGGGAGGTAACTCATGCCAACCTTACACAAAGGAGGAGTACTGGAAGGAAGGAAGATCTTAGACTTAGAGACTGATGAATGGAAAGTGAGGATTCATTGTCATTTGTCTCCACTAAAACTCATGTTGAAGCTTGCATCAGTGTCAGGGTGGGAGCTAGTGGAAGAGGCTTGTATGTTAGATAATTGTACTAATTACTTTTCTTGTTGCTGTTGCCAAATAACTGATAAAGAGCAAATTAGAGAAGGAAGAGTTTATGTGCTGTGCTTTCCTTGGGGTCAGTATGGTGGCAGTGTTTCTGCAGCCAGCATAGATGGATGCTGGGGCTAACTTTATTGTGCTGTGTTGTACCCCTGACCATAGAATAGCCACCTGTGTTTAAGGTAGGTCTTCTTGTCTCAGTTAATATAATCTTGAAACCCCCTCACAGACATGCCCAGAGTTTATGTGGTTAGAGATCTTGTCAGGTAGGCTACCAATATTAACTGTCATAGTTTTGGATCTTCTCTTGTGATTTTTTTTTCCCCTGGGGAGCCATGAACAACAGACAGTGCACTTATGACAAACCAAAGATTCCACTGAGCCTGGCTCTGTGAACTAGTGAGTTCACTGGAGTTATAAGAGCAGGGGTGAGGGGTTGCTTACATCATGGGGAGGGGTTATTTATAGCCATAAAGGGGACTCACAGGCAGCTTCACCTCTGAAAACCCACCCAGCAGCTATGACAACTAGGGGAATAAAGAAATGTATTGTTGGAGCTCCCTATATAATATGCACATAGCTGCCACCAAATTCTCTGCTCCTGGAAACTGCTTCCTGCCTTTATACCTTTGGAGAAGGGCCTGTGAATCTGGAAACTTTCTGAGGATTTTAAGTTTCATTTGACTCCTGGGCCTTGTAAATTCCCTGGATTCTCTTTTCCCTCCTGGACAGAGTGTTTTAATTCAAGAGAAATAGACACACACACACGCACGCACACACACACTCACTCACACCACACAGACCTAACAAGGCTTGCTTTCATGAGCCAGTGGGACTGAGTTAAGAGCTTCAGATCAGTTTGCTATAAAGCAGCTTTATCTTTCTTCTGTCTCCTCCCCAGGTTTTTCCTTCCTTTCCACTTTGCCTCAATGAGTTTAAAGGAACACATGGGTCTTACCATATAAAGTTCCTGTTAATCCTGCAGAAGTAAAGAGAAAAACCACTGACCCAAATCATGGTCAAATTAAATCAACCGTTATTCTTGTACACATTCATGAATTGATAGCTGTCTCCCCTTAGGGAGGTATCATGAGACCAGCCCTGAGCCAGCTTCTCAGGCTCCTTTTATAGGGCATAACCATAATGTGGGGATTTTTCCAGCAAGTGAAGTTACAGAATCAAGACCAGGCAATTCAAGGAATCTTTCTGGAACATTTGTTACTGAATATTCTATGGTTACTGGGGTGGGATGCAACCCATCTCTGAGAAACAGAAACTCAAGTTTTATAGTAAAGAGAATCTTAATTTAGCTAAACACTGAAAATGGTCCCAGGAATAGAAAGGAGTTTGGCTGTCTCTTAAGTCATCTTATCTTGGATTCCAAGAAAATAAGTTTGAGCCTTTAAGATCATTAGCCAAATTAAGATAGTTTATGAGTTATCCAGTGTTTCATTTACTTTGTTTTATTACATCTCATGCTATAACACATAGCTGAGAAGAGTCAGTGAAAGGAAGAGTTATTCTAGCATATATTGGCTGAGAAGATATTGATTCACTGAAAAGAAAGCATAGAAGCAGGAGTAGGCTCATTAGTTAGGAATAAAAGGGTTGATAGAAAGTAGAACTCTACTGTGTAGCCTCAAGTCCTATTCCCAATGAAATTACTTCTTCTCCCAGCAACACTCAACCACCTCAAGGCTCTCCAACCTTACCAAACAGCATCCCCAGCTAGAGGCCAAGTATTCAAACACAAGGGCCTATGTGGGACATTTTACACTCAAACCATAACCTTCTGTCTCATAAATCCTGTTATAGCCAGAAGAAAATGCATCCCTATAGTCTTTCTTCTCAGCACAGTTATGTGGAGAATTGCTTCTTGCTATACCAAGTATACATGCTGGATAAATGCCGATGCCTTGCCAGAGGTTCACCTAAAGAACTCAGTGATCTAATTACTTCCCTCAGCTTGCCTCTCCTTGCTGCCTTGTCCTATAACTATTTGATTTTAGAAATAAGATGGCAACACATGGTGAGATAGAGGATGAGAAACAGCAACAGGTGAATAGACTGTGGAAGAGTGCCTGGGATCCTGGGTCAGCAAGTGGCCTCATGATGTAGCAAATTAACAGAGGTTTTTCTTCAGTTAAAACATGGGTTTGGGAGATGGTTCGCTTTTCAAAATGTTTACTTGGCAAGCTCAATGGCACTCATTTGTAATCCAAGTGCTGGGGATGTGGAAACAGGTAGATCTCCGAGGCTCACTGGCCAGTCTAGAGTGTTTGGTGACTTCCAGATTAGTATAAGAACCTGTGTCAAAACCAAGGCTAGACATTACTGAGGAATGGCAACCAAGTTTCTCTTCTCACACACACACACACACACACACACACACACACACACACACACACACACACAAAGGGGAGAGATAGACAGAGACAGAGACAGAGACAGAGAGAGACAGAGACAGAGACAGAAGTAATTATCAACTCCAAACTAAAGTGCTTTTCTTATTTCCATGTTAAATAAGGAGACTAACTTTTCCAAAGTTTATTTCCAAAATACAGTTGATTTTCTCCAGCTGAACTAAAATAGCTTCAGTAAGTGCCAATTGACCCACTTTTTCACTTATATTTAGAGAGAAAATAAAGTTCCTCCAATAGAAAGCTGTTCTGACTTATTCTTAGGTCATCTCCCGCTAGTTGCAAGTGTGACAGAAAAGCTGGCTCATTAGTACTGTGGCAATGCTTGTGCGGGAAGACATCCCATTTTACTTTGCTGTTTGACATTTTTCTCTCTAATGTGTAATCTACTGAGAGAAGCTAATCCTCAGCTCATCCCGCTCAGTGTGAAGTGAAGTAATTGCTAATTATCTCATCATGAATCCATGAGCACTGCAAAATTTGGTGTCGCTGTTTAGTACGTGGCATTAATGAACTAACACTCACTCTTCCTGGTGGGAATCTAAGGTGGAGTACCTGCCACATATTTGCAACAAAGAAAAGGCTGTGGACACAGGGGGGAAGTTCCCCCAACTGTATGTATGCAGCTGAGGAACAGCAAGGTCACATTCCCATAAGAGCAAGGAGAAAGAAAATTTCTGGAAAAAGAACTTCTAAGAAGCTACATGAAAATGTATTATGCTTGCCTGAGAGAATGATCTCTGCATGTGTCACACGTGCATGGGAGACAGAGTTCCAGAACTCACGTACAGCAGGTTTTAGCGGAGAACATCTGGGATCCCAGACTCCTCAGTGAGTTGGGGAGGACCTGGAAAGAATCCTTCAGATCTGGGACTAGTTAGCCTATTGTAAACAGTACAAGAAACTCGAGACACTGTCTCAAAAAGTTAGACAGTGATAGCCAAACTTCTGATCAATATTCAGGCACAGTGGCAGAAGTGTGTCACATTCACACACACAAATGTACATATATACATTATAACATCAAACGATAAAAACGTAAAAATAAAATATGCTATACCAATATAAAGGATTCTTCTAAGAGCAAAACCACAAACTGTCAAGCTCTGTGACTGAATCCAAATCATAGACAGGTTTTCTTAAGCTTATTCAGTACACTTTATGAAAATGAATTTGTTGGCAAAAATAAAAAATTGGCAGGGTGCACATAAAGATGCCATCCATATCTTTTACTTTTGGAAGACAGGTCGATCTAATCACGTTCCATACGTCCTCTGTTGGATGGTGCACAAGGAATATTAACCTCCTAATCCTCCAATATCCCCCTGACCTCTTCTTCAGCTCACCACTTGAAGCCACGTGTGTTTGTGCTCCCAGATACCTTTTCTATATTCCAGCTGCACCAGACTGGGCAGCAAGCACTTCAACACCAAGAAATGATCTTGGACAAGGGTTCTTCAAGTAAGACACAGCCAAGAATCACCACTTGGACAAAATATTATCTGTCTTTTTGTGATGATATACTCCGACAAAGCAATGTAAGAAAAGGGATTGCTCTGGATGAGGGGTCCAGATCACAGTGCACTATGACGCGGGAGTCCCAGTAACAGGAGATGTGGGAGGGTTGATATCAGGGCAGCCTCCTGGGGAAGCAGAGATCTGAGGAGGGCTACAACTCAGTTTCCTCTGTCTTCTCCAATCAGTGGATAAGCAGACATGTGAGTACCCTGTCTCTCTTCCAGAGCTCTCCTCGCCCTTGCAGCTAGGAGATGACCTTGAGTTATAACAGTGCTTTCTGACCTCCAACAGGTAGATCAGGCCACGTGCTGTGGCACTCATTCTGCCTCTCCGGCAAGCCTAAAAGAATAAGAAACTTGTTTGGTTCTTGGGATCTGAAGGGAACTGGGGTACATAGAGGGTTCCACTTCTCCTTTCGGGATCCCTCAAAGCTGACCTAAGCCAGGATGCTCTGTCTTTTCCCAATAGTGTGGAAACTGAAGGAGACATCCCCTCAGGACCACTCTATCCACAATCGCTGACCCTCCTTTCCTCAGGCCTGTAGGTGTGCTTTCTCTCTCAGGCTGTGGTGCTGTAACTCTCCTAATAAGCACATCTGGAGAGCAATTCATTTCCGCTTCCTTTCTATGAAACCCCTGCTCCTTCACTTCTATTTTTAAAGACTTATTTACTTTTATTTTGCCTGTGTCTAAGGGTTTGGCCTGAATGTATTTATATGAGCCATATGTATGCAGTGCCACAGAGAGACCAGAAAAGGGAGTCACATCACCTGGAAGTGGAGTTACAGATAAAGTCACCTTACACATGTTAGGAAATGGACCTGGGTCCTCTGCAGGAACAGCCAATGCTAGTAACCACTGAGACACTTCCATGCCCACCCTCTGCTCTTTACCATAAGCACTTGTTAGAAATAACCTGGCAGAGCTAGGCAGCAACTGCCATCCTAGCCCTAACACCAGCTCTTCTTGCTTTGGGGACATCTAGTTTTCTCTCACATCCTCAGTATTCTTTATTATAGCTGCCTAGTTTGAGAAAAATCCAGGTTTGACCATCACAGATTTAAAGCATTTCCAATAGCGGACATTGCTTAACTGGGCTGCGGGCATTTAATCATCTGCTAAGTCATCAAACAGGCACTCTGGGTGTGGCTGAACAGGTCGGCAATTTTATCTAGATTTCACTTTTGTACTTTGGCTTGACATGACCTTCATCTTTCTTTAGCTTTTTAGTTCTCATGAAAAGTTGTCACATCTCCAAAATTAGAGGACATGTTTATAATTGGCAAGCTCTCCAGTATCATATAATTTTCAACCTATATTTTAGGTGCCGACCAGCTGCTTATTTTCATCTTGCTGCGGCTCTGTCTCAGGAACCTAGTGAGGAACTCAGCACCTGGCAGATTCTCAAAAATATTAAATTTAAAGGGTAGCTTCTGTGACTTCATTTGCAGTCCTAAAATATAAAAATGTGATTTTTTTTCATTTTTGTGTTCTACCATTTATTTCTTTATGTTGCAAGTCAGGGTCTCTCCTGGGAGCAGGAAACTCAAGTGGTCCTGGGCCTCGTGACCCTCCAGATGCAACTTTCAGTATACTGAAATTACCACATGCTGTTGTTACTTACACCTTCTTGCCTAAACAATTTTCCTCAATTCCTGTCTCAAATAGTTATCTCTAAATCTCCTTCAGAATTTTACTTTAATTACTGAACAATCAAATGCCTATTCCTTCTGTGCATAATTTCTCTTCCTTCTCTCTATCTCTAGACTTTGGGTATCTAGGAGGGTGCAGCAAAGGTTAGTTCCACTCCCATACCCTACTTCCCCATCACTAGAAAGCTGGCAGCACTGCCAAAGGAGCAATAAACACTGGGATCAGAGAAGAAATGGTTATAATTGGCTGTGGAGGATGCTCTGTTGGTAAGGGTTGTCTGGCATGCAGCAGGTGGGGAGTTCCATCCCTAGCACCAAGTACACCAGAGTGGTGATCTATAGTGCCAATGTTAACTTCTCTTGGCAGACTGTACCAACAGTTTTCCCTTCTACCTCCCCACCACTGTTTCTGCACATTCCCTTCACCTTGATGTCAAGGCCATTTTCCCAACCTCTACTGCTGTCCCTGGTCTTCCAATACTGGAGGAGGAGTATGCTGAAATATTCCACTCAGGAAAATTTCAAATCACCATGTTTTCTTAAGCCTATTAAGAGAACAGTGAGTCATTGAGCAAGAGCAAGCTCCTTCCTGGGAAAGCCTCTCAGTGTTGTGGCAAGGGAGAGCAGGTTTTTAAAAATCAAAATTTTGCAATCACCCTTTGGGTAGGACAAGAGGGGTTTTTTTGTTTGTTTGTTTGGTTGGTTGGTTGGTTGGTTGGTTGGTTTTTGGATTTTGGTTGTTGTGGCTTTGCTTTGGTTTTGCTTTTTGTTCTTATTGGTTTGTTTGTTTTACAGTGTATCCTCCGATTTTGTGAAATATCACTGGAGGCAGTTCCTCCAGAGGAACCAAATCATAGATATCAGCCTGCGTTTCATCAGGGAAGGATGGCTGTTTTGGTGATGTAAAACATTTTATAGAGAAGGATGAGAAGCCTTTCCCATTTGAAGACAAATGTGGCTCCTAAGTGGAGGAGGTAGGATGGGTAGGTCAGAGCAACCTGGACTTTTCTAAGTCATCTCAGTCTGTCCTTGGCAAATCCACTCTCTAGTGGGGACAGATAGCAGCGCATGCCCTTTCATGCCAACTGCCTCGATTCAGATGACAGTCACACACAGCCTAAGTTTTCCTTTTACCCTATATTATATGAGGCTTTTCCTGGGGGAACATGACACACACATGTCTACTCATCCCCACTGAGGAGTCCACGAGAGAGCATAATGGAGAGTACATCAAAATCCAACTTGGTTTTACTTACAGGAGAATGGGATACAAGCTGTGTGCAGGAATATGGGTGGCACAAAGGCAGCTGCATCATTGAAAGCCCATCCCAACCTTGGTGATGACTCCCCAAAACTGTACCCCTGGAGCTTTCTGCAAAGATGATGCATCTTTACAGGTTGAAAGAACCTCCTCTTGGAAGTTCCA
This sequence comes from Acomys minous, assembly GCF_964271855.1. NCBI lineage: Eukaryota > Metazoa > Chordata > Mammalia > Rodentia > Muridae > Acomys > Acomys minous. Next base: position 71,713,284 of record NC_140483.1, on the reverse strand, counting down.
CTGGTCAAAGCCTGTTCTTCCCAGGTGCCCCTAACTTGTTTACTGCTTCTAAAACCCTCAGGAGAGGCCTCCTGTGAATCTCCTCACTTTCACCTTTTCAAGGCCTGGAAAGTTTGTTCACTGGCTCTCATGAGCCTCCATTCCCTTTCTTCAGTCAAAGTATCAGCTGCCAAAAACTTTGGGATAGCACTCAGGATCAGCCTATAGAACTTCACTATGGTTCCCAAGCCATGTTTACACACAGCCTGTGGTAGAGCTTCCCCCTGTGTTTTCAGGCCCTATAGGTAACCCACCCAAGGGAAAGTGAAGCCTGTGAATTATTTGTTACAGGGTGGGGATCACTCTCATTTTTAACATCAGTTACAACATGGTCCTGAGCTATTAAAGAATGTAATGGCAAGCACTTGATCAAATGTCCCCAAATAAGACTCCTTCGGGAGTTGTGTCTCTTTGGTCAACCTTAATTTATAACAACAGAAGCATCTGAGGTTGATTTCTGTGGACATCATTTTTTAAGAAAAAAATTACCCAGTTTATCTACCCTCCACCTCTGAACTGCGTTGTTTTGTGAAAATTACAGCAGTGGCATATGCAAAAATAGCTTTTTTTATTGGCACTAATTCATGTACTAGGCCTTTTAATCTCCATCCTAAAGTATTTAGGTTTAGCTTGACTTGCTAGCATTCATAAATTCATTGGCTCATAACAGAAGATAGAAAAGTTAAATGATCTGAAATACATTTCACTGGAGATTTTCATTTTTCAATAAAGGTTCAGAAAACAGGACCAGATTCTCCAGTAAGAAATATATTAGAGCCACACTGGCGATTCCAATAACTTGTGATGTTCACTATGGATTATTTAGATGTTTCTAACAAAGAGGAAAGGTTTTCCATCAAAATCTGAAGAATTATGTTTTCTAGGGATATTTTCTCAATAAAATCCAATATTGTGGGCCAAAATATAAAAGCTTTCAGAAAATAATCTGCCATAAAAGGGATAACAAATTGTCCTGACAGATCTTCATCTTCCTAATTCCCATATAGACAGTTTCCAGTCCTTCAGCATCTGGCTCAACACAGACAGTGATATATAAGGGCTGTTTGTCCCTCCCCATTGCCTGCCTACTGAATGTCTTTTGTAACCCCACCCACATCCATGTGTTGTCATTTTCCTGCTTGTCAAAGGCATAAATGGTACTAGGGAAGTCTACTGCTTTACCTTAAGAAAATATGGTGTCTCCATACAGCTGCTCTGAGCTCCTGGCCATGTCACTGTGTTCTGGTTGCTTGTCATACAGGAAGCATGAGACTGAACACTGGGCTTTATGGGATCATAATGGCCCCTGATTAACTGAAGAATGGTGAGACAGCTTCAACTTCAGAAGCCTCAGGTAAGGATGGCAGGAGTTGGTTCCCTCCCCTCTCCCAACATGGAGCCTAAAAGTTGGCTGCCCCACTGCCAACCCTAGTAAGAATTTACTACCCTGAGAGTTCCCAGGCCTCACTCCTTGTTTGATCTTATAATGTTTTTCCCCTTGGATCCTCTCTAGACCCTGAGTATGCAGATGAAGTATCTTCCAACAACCCTGTCCTGGCCAATTTCACATGACCACACAAACCTTGTCCTAGAGATACTAAGAACCTCCCCAGGGGCATAACCTTTGCCCTCAACTAACTGAACTAGTTCTCTGAAGCTGTTCCTATGTGTATCTGTCTATGTGTATGTTCTTTACCCACACAGTCACTGCTTATCAGGGCCCTGCGTTACACCCACCTGCTTAGTCTCGGCTAAGCTTGCCTCCCACCATCCAAGCCTGGTGCACAATGAGATGGCTGTCCCAAGGGGAATAAACAGAAGCAGAGTGGCAGGGCTTCTGGTGGCAACTGGGTTATAATGAAAAATAGTGAGTCTTTTAGGATGTGCTGCTACACTAAGAACTTTTTATCCATTTCTTTATTCACTTTCCCATTTTTGTCTTTGGTGGATCTCTGATTATAATAGTAGACCTGGTGGCACTCAGAGGAAGGATAGCAGGCTACCAAGAAGAGACTTCATACCCTATGAGCATATACAGAGGGAGGAGGTCCCCCTCAGTCACAGTCATAGGGGAAGTGAGTAAGGGGAAAATGGGAGGGAGGGAGGAATGGGAGGATACAAGGGATGGGATAACCATTGAGATGTAATATGAATAAATTAATAAAATAAAAATTTTTTAAAAGTACATGCTATGTGCCAAGCACCTACACTCAGCGTACAATACAGGAGAAAGGCAAGGGCTCTGCATCTCATACAGGAGAGGCATCTGTTCTCGGTACTCTGTACCCAAAATGCATCTGTGTTCAGCATTCCTTACAATGGAGGCGATGCTCACCATACTCTAAACATGGGAGAGGCCTTATCTTAGTTAGGGTTTCATTGTTGTGAACAGACACCTTGACAAAGGGAACTCTTCCAAAGAAAAACATTTAATTGGATCTGGCTTACAGTTTCAGAAGTCTAGTCAGTTATTGTGTTGGAAAGTATGGCAGCACCCAGGCAGACCTTATGCTAGAGAAGGAGCTGAGACTGTGTGCCACTGAGCTTAGCTTGAGCATGTGAGACCTTAAAGTCCCCTACAGTGGCATACTTCCTCCAACAAGGCCAAGTCTCCTGATAATGCCACTGCCTAGGACCAAGCAGTCAAACACATGAAGCTATGGTGGCCATTCCTAATCTAACCACAGCAGGCAAGCATTCAGGTCTCCCTAGAAAGTAGAGCATGCATGAATGCTTATGCACCTCTGTGTGTGTGTGTGTGTGTGTGTGTGTGTGTGTGTGTGTGTGTGTGTATCCATGTGTCTTTATGTACGACAGTTCCCAGAGCTAGAACTAAAAGCTTGTGAGATACCCAACATTAGTGGTTACTACGAACTGATTTATGGTTCTCTACAAGAGCAACAGGTGCTCTTAGTGGCCGAGCCATCTTTCCAGCTGTACCTGTTTTAATTATGGCCACTTCGTATAAGAAACAAGTTCACATCATCTTCTTACTTCTATGGTCCCTTCATCTTTATTCCCACCAAAAACAATTTTACAAGAACATCATCACATCCTGAGCTGTGGAGATTGTTCCATGGGTAAGATCAATTGTTATGTAAGTGTGAAGACTCAAGTCTAAATGTCTAGCACCTGCATAAAACACTTGCAAAGCCAGGACTTTGAAGGATGGAAACAGCAGGATTCCTGGGGCTTGCTGATATCTAGCATGGGTCCGTCTTCAAGGAGAGACCTTGTATTAAAAAAATAAGGCAGACAACAATAGAGGACAGTGGACACCATGCTTTGGCTTCCTTGCACAAGTGGTCATGTGCACATGCATTCACATGTGCACATATACCATATACAGTATATACATGCACACATATGAAATAGTATTGAGTCCTAAAAATAGTGGGAATAAGCAATTTCTAAGTTTTCTATGAATAAAGTTACACAATTAGAATACAAATATATAGCATGCCCAATTACATTTGAATTTCAGATATGATTTATTTTACTATAAGTATGCCTCATACAATATTTAGGATATATTTACACAGAAGTTATTCAGTGTTAATTTCAAGTTGAACAGTAAATGGCATCTTATATTTGATCTGGCAACCCTATTTATAAACCCAGTGTAGGTCTCTAAAACTGGGTCTCATTCGTGTTTTCTCTATGAAATTTGTACATGATCCAGTGAGTTCAAAACTATCTGTACTTTAATATGTTAGTTTTTATCTGAGACAACCAGTATAATTCCCATATATCCATTGGATATCACCTATAATATCTCACAGGTCTCTAGATATCTAAATCCTTCCTGTGTATAATAGGAGAGACATTTGCTTACAGGAATCTCTACAGAGTTATGGGTCTTGTGCAGTTTCTGTAGATCTGGCTTCTAACCCAAATGGATCTTATTATTGACCTCTGAGACCCTGAGGAGTGTCCACCTTGACTACTGGTGAGCATTGCTTGTAACAAACCTTTTCAGGCTATTATATTTCATCTTTGCATTGTGTGAGACATTATTTTTACTATTTCCTTAACATATTATAGGAAAATCATGCCTTTTCTGTGACACATACAAGTTCTAAGCACTGAAGACATTAAAGTGAAGAAGCTGAGGAAGAAAAAAGAGAAACATCACTAACTTACTATTAGAATAGTAGCACAGAGGAACAGAAGATCGATCGAACAGGCTTAGGCTGATGCATAAATCAGGGGATTCAGGTGAGCATCAGTGGGTAACAGATGAAAACACACATCCTTCATTGCCTCCAGATGGATTTTCTCTGGACAAATGTCTTGCAGAACTGTGAATAAATTTGTATGGTTGGTAAGGCTAGACCAAATGGCTATAAGGGAAGCAATGTTTAAGAGCTTCTTGCTTTCTGCAAGTCATAGACTTGGAGGACTTTGAAAAGCAGCTGCCACTTTCTTGATGGTTGTACATTAGGCACTGTAAGTTCCTTATGGTAATTCCAGCGCATCAGGAGGCTTCCTTCTGGCTTCCTATATGATGAATCACCCAGATTCTTCGTGATTCCATAGCTAGTGAAATGAGCTTGTGCTGAACCTCATTTAATATTATTTCTGGAAAGAGCTCCAGGTTATTCAAAACACAGTGCAATGTCTGTCAATCAGAGTAACATGGTTTTGTGGACTTGAAGCTTCCAGATTTTAGCACAATTGCATTGTTCACCTTTTCTTTCTGGCTGAAAGCAAGTTATCAATTATAGCATCCACAAACCACAGTAGGCATGGTCTAGAAACAGAGCTGGGACCCAGCTGTCTGCCAGCTCTTCTACTTGACCTATGACCTCCACTGATCAATTCATCCTTGAGATGTAGATTCTTTATATATGAAGAAATCGTGAAAAAATTGTGATGAAGATTAAATAAACCAATGATCTATTATTGGCTATATGTTGGTTCTCAGGCCTCATCTCCTGGCAGTAACTCTTTTATTACATTTAAAGTTAATTAAAATGAATTCCATATATGAATTAAATAGGACCCAGAGCACTTTTCAAAAATCATCATTAACTGTGTGGCACAAGTGCTAGATTTGTAGTCAGAAATCTTTGGTTATGATCTGAAACTAATCATATTATATCCTAGGGAGCCATATAATAGCTATGAGCTATAACCTTTAAAATTTGGTGTGCAGAAAGCCTTTTCTCACAAACATTTTATCAGTGAATTTTATAGTCAAGTTTGCAAGTAAGAATTTTAAGTCTCACATATTAATGTTAATAAATTGACTTACTGTCACAGCAGTGACAGAAATATTGATTTTTGAAATAGATTGTTTAAAGCTAGAAACGCATGGTAATGCTTTCAATGTGGTTGTGAATGGACTTCCAAGAGTTACTTTTCAAAATAGATTTTATTTTTAATCATGTGTATGTTTTAATGTGTGTGAATGAGTGTGTGTGTGTGTGTGTGTGTGTGTGTGTGTGTATGTGTGTGTGTGTCTGCACATGAGTAAAATTGTCCACTGTGGCCAGAAGAGGGCATCAGATCCCATAGAGCTGGAACTACAAGTGGTAGTGAGCCCTCCATTGTGGGTGCTAAGACCCAAACTTGAGTCTTCTGCAGAGTAGTACATGCTCATAACCACTGAGTTATCTCCCTGGCACCTAGAAGAGTTGTTTCTTGTTTGTAGGGGTGTCTTCTATTAGATTCATATAGTCTGTATCAGACTGAGTTTCTACAATAGGAGGGGAGAAACTGGAGGGCTCTGAATTGTAGAAGAAATTAATAAATCAACAGTTTTCCTTTAACTCCACCAACTCCCAAAGTAATTGACACAGAGAAAATATAATTTGCTACATAAGCTTTAAAGCACTGGAGTTGGGAAGATATCAAACCCCTAAGTTGTTTTGCCGCCCGCCCCCCCGCATGTGTAGCCGGGAGTTGTTTGCCCAAGTTACTTGACAATAAGTTGCCCCGCCTGGGCTGGATATGCTCCATCAGGCCATTCTCTTTATTCATCTGCTTCCTTCCTTCCATCCTTCTGTTCTCCTGCCATGTCATCCTCGGAGACCCCAAGCCTGGGAACCTGAACTCTGCCTTCTTCGCTTTTGCCCAAACCAATATGTCAACAACTTTATTAATGGTAAATCAGGGATAATTGTGGAGTGAAGTTACACAGCATCAGTTGGTGGAGGTGAGAATGCACTTGTTCATCTGATGTGGAATCATATTTGGGGAGGGGGCAGTAATTAGCATTAGAACACATAGCATCATACCAAATCCCAACAACTAATGAATTTATCTTTTAAACAAGAGTAAAAATGTGATTCATTGACTACACTGGAAGAAGGCAACTGCATGGACAATATTAGCACCAAATTCAGGAAAAGGAACTGATCTGGGGAATTAGAGTAAGTTTCTCTGTAGAGTTTCCGACATGTAATTCAAAGTCCAATGGCCAGTGTACAGGTCTGGAAGTTTCACTGACCCACTGTGCACATCATTTCCAGTTGTGTAACTCTATCATGCAAATTAGAGCAGTACAAACCAAAAACATACAAAGAAATTCAGTCATTGAGTGATGATGTGCAGGGCTGCAGCTCTGTGTTGCCAGATCACAGCATTCGTTGGCTAGCAACTTGGAAATCCTGAACATGCTTGTGAAGATTCCCACAGACTTCCCTTCACATAGTCAATGCAGGAAAGCACTGCCCTACCGAGTCCACTGAAGTGAATTGGTTGATGATGTCCCCCTGTCCTGGAGGCTCTGCCTGGAAAGCATGCTATAACTTTCCTCTTCCCATGAAGGTATGTGTGAGGGCTTTCCTTATTTTTTGTTTTCCTCGATAAAGAATTAATTTATTTTCAGACTTATATGTATGCATTTGTGTCTGCATATGGGTATGTACGTGCAAAGACACATGCCCATGAAAGCCAGATGAGGGAATTGGATCTCCTGGTGCTGGAGTTACAGATGTTTAGGAACTGCCTAATGTAGATGCTAGGAATAGAACTCAGCTTTTCTGCAAAATCAGCCACCTACCCAGCTCCTTTACTCCATTAAGTACAAACAAATTCTTTAAAGCCAAATTTATTCATCAGAGGGGGGAGGACATCACCAAGTAGAATGTTTGTATTTGTATAAATTCTAAGTGAACAATCCATTTTAAATGATTAATTCCATTACACTGCAATTTACAACTCATGCTAACTAATGAAATAAATTAGTTTCAACTTCAATTCAGGCCTCTTCCCTTTTCTCACGTGCTCTCATTAGCTTCATCTGGAATCTATTTCTACAGCAGCATCTCTGCCTTGCCAGCTGCTCTGTTAATGGACTGTTCTTATCGATTACTGGGAAGTCACACTTAAGAAAGTAGAATGGCTAGGCGTCTGCTACCAAGATGAGCCTGCAGTTCTAAGGCTGAATAAACACTCACAAAATGTTTGCTCCTTTCTGTTTATTTCTAGAGAAAATGGTGTATATATGGCCCCACACTACTGAAAAAGAGCTTATACATAAGTAGGTTTCCAAAAAAGCACTTTTGATAATGTGGTACAGAGGATTTGAATTGTTACATGAAACAATACTGCTGCAGACGTTACTGTACTTTTCCCAGTTTATGGGCTCTCTTCTTATTCATTATCTCAAGTGATCTTGAGAGGAAACATAGACAATCAAAAACACTGGTATTGCCCTTTCTAGTTATGGGGTCATATGCCTGTATAAGTCTTTGAGAAGGTGAGGCAAGAGAACCAAAAATTCAAGGCCAACAGAGGCTACCCAAAAACAAAACAAAATTGTTTGAGAGTCAGTAAGTAAGCCCTTAGCTGTGCCTTCCGCCATGCTTTTGTTCTGTCATCATTGACTCTAATCCTCTTATACCCTAAGCCCCAAATCCAATGATTTCTTTTAAAAGTTGCCTTGTCACAGAGTTTTATCAAAGCAATAGAAAAGTCACTAAGATAGAAGTCAGTACTAGAAGTGAGTCCATTGCTGTGACAGACATGACTGTGCTCTTTTGAAGGAATGTGGAAACTTTGGGACTTTGAGCTAGGAAAATGCTTGAATGCTGTCATCAGGGGCAGTCCTGCTGGTAGTCATATGGATTATGGACACCCAACTAAAGAGGTTTCATAGGGGAAGTATATTACCAACCGAGCAAGAGGCCATTATGGTGATGTAGAAAAGAATGTGGTCGATTTCTGTCCTTGTACTAAAATCTACATGAGGCTGAATTGGGAAATAATTGGATTAATTTCTTTGGTGAGGATTATTTCAAGGCAGACTGACATTTGCCAGCTTGGCAAAGCTGTCCACATGGTTCTGTCTTTAGTCATGAAAGATGCACAAATATATGGATGGGGGAATCTTCTGACATTAAGGAGGGCAAGTAAGGCTGAGCATGTAACAGGGGAGTCCCTGCATGAAGGCTCTGAGATCTCATTGAATAAAGTTGTAAAAATGAAGTCTGGACTACATTGAAGATCCTGGGATGTTGGGGATGCCAGAGCCATGAGACATATTCCAGGGAGAGGTACAGACACAAAATAGAACCAGGACAAGAGAGAGAAGTGTGCTGCAGTCAGCAAAGCTGAAGGCTAGGTTAATCTAAGCACTTTGCCATCACACATGGAGCTACAGAACTCAGAGTTTGCCCAGAGGGCTTCGGTTTTGCTTTAGTTCAGTATTTCCTCACTGTGCCCATATTCCTCTCTTTTATAATGATAATGAGTAGTCTGTGCCATTGAATGTGGGAAATATGTGATTTGATTTTTTTTCTTTTTAGATTACATTTAGATTGCTTTGAGTCTCAGAAAAACCTTTGGCTTATGAATTTTAAACAGTGTGGAAACTGGCAAAGACCAGAGGGGCTTTTGAAGATGAAGTAAACACATTTTGCTTTATGATATGACTACATACCTATAGAGACCAGAATGACACGTGGTACCTTGAATGAAAATGAGAGTTGTAGGCTCATATTTTAATGTTTGTTCACCAGTTGCTGTGGCTGTTTGGGAAGGATTGGAGGTATAAACTTGTTGAGGGAGGTGTGTCACTGGGTGTGGCCTTTAAGATTTTAAAAGACTTATGTCATTCCCAGCCAGTTCTTCTCCTCTCTCTCTCTCTCTCTCTTTCTCTCTCTCTCTCTCTCTCTCTCTCTCTCTCTGTGTGTGTGTGTTCTGTGTGTGTGTATGTGTGTGTGTGTGTGTGTGTGTGTGTGTGTGTATGTGTGTGTGTGTGTGTGTGTGTGTGTGTGTGTGTCTCCCTCTCCATCTTCAATTTGCAGATCAAGATGGAAACACAAAACCATTTCTTCTTCCATGCCTTTGATCTGACATTATGAACTCTAATACTCTGAAACCATGAACACCAAATCAGATATTTTCTTTTATTAAAAACATGTAGATAATATTAGACACATTGTATTAATACATAAACTGCAGACTGCCTTGTTTTCTTATGGAGAACTTAGGACCAGTTTTCCTTGTCCACCTTACTCTTGAAAAGCAAGAAGAAGAAAACAAGAATGTCATATTTAGAGAACCCCATTTGTGTGTAAATTGTGTAACCAAGAAAGACGCTTTAATGAAGCAAGTCACTGATGTGAATTTTCTTCTTCCTTGCCAAAATGATGGCCTGGTATTATAAACAATCTATTGTTCTTTTAAATTTTTTTGTGTCAGGCATTTTGTCACAGCAATGACCAAAAGAACGAACATAAAAGTTGGTCTCCAAGAAGTGGATTTGCTCCTATGTTAGATTTTACCAACTGGTTCTCACATCTTTGAAACTGGCTTTTGAGATGAATTAGAACAGATGTGACCTGGAGAAACCATAGATTTCTATAAGCTGAGCTTAATTACCAAAGATGGCAAGTCTTGGGAAGACCAAATTACCATTAGAAATATGGAGAGTGAAGACTGCTCTCATGAGGTTCCACATGGGATAAAATACTTTATCAAAAGTTAGCCTGCACCTAATTTATGGTATGCCCCAGCAAAGAATTTGCTGCAACCTGCTGGTGTCCTTCAAATGTGAATGAGGTAGACTTGTAAAATAACTGATCGACTACCCTGGTGGAGGAAATTCAAAGGCATTATTGCATTCAAGCTGTGGCATAGTTGTGGCTAGCCACCTTTCGCTTAGGCATTATAAGAACTGCAACTAACATATGAATAATATGCAGTCTGGTGAGAAAGGGAGGTGGACACAATTAAAGTGGGCAAAGTGAATCCGGATAAAGAGACTTTAACTGAAAATTGCCCAGTGCTTTTAGAGGGGGACTGACTTTTGTGCTAGGATAATGGAAAGTATACCTCTAGGACAAGACTCTCTGCCTTCAATGTTCATCAAAACAGGCTGGAAATAAAGCACACCAACCACCATCCCAAATGCTTCTAAGAGAGGCATGTGACCACTATTTTCTGTCCTGTTATTTTACAGAGTAGAGATAATACCAGCTTAAGAAACAGAAATGCAAAATTGTTTTCATAACCATCTGAAATATCTACATTTGACAGAAAATTCAAGAAAATATTTAACCAATTATTGCGTCAGTTAGTGTTGTATTTCTCACTACACGATAAAAGCCCAAAATTGTTTGCCCAACTTTCTCACAGAGGAATAGTAAAAATACACACATTCTCTAAATTTTAAAAGTTTAGAATATGAAATATTATTAAAGCAGATTAAACTACATCATCATAACGTACAACTAATCTTGAAAAAGCAACTTTACTCCTTTTTAATTTCAGGAATTTAAGCACTTTATCATTATAAACAAGGTCCTTCTCCTAGGGTAACAAAATAAAGAAAATATGCCAGTATGTGACTTACGGGAAACACTAAACAAGACTTCCAGGAACTCTGCATCCTACGGTGTGGCACTGTAGCTTCTGCCCTTCATTCCATTTCCTGAAAAGCCTCTCTTGGGCAGTGTGGACATCATCACCTGTGGGATGCCTGGGTTTAGTGAGTTCTCTTTGCCAGTGACTAAATGCCTTGACCTCTGCCTGCTAACATCAGACATTCCTCAATGCTTTTGACTGACATACAGTTCTCCTAGTAACTGAAGCATAAACACATCTTTTCACTGAACATCTTAACTGTGAACACAAACCCAGTGAGGGGTCTTTATGCTTAAAACTTCAGCTGTTTCCAGTGAATGGACTCCTTTATAGTGGTTTGCAAGATGAAGTTGTCCCTTTCCTCTGCTTCTGGTTACAAGTTTAAGATGAGCTAGGCTCACATCAACACTGAATGAATCGTGAAGATCATATGTTAGAGTGGAAGAGATTTTATTTTTAATGTAATATTGATGATTCATTAACTGGTATTCTCAAATTAAATACATGTGCATTTAAATATTGATAATATTTACAGAATTAGCATATGAAATCTGCTCAAAGTCAGATAATAGAATAAGTCAATTTTATTCTAAAGTAATGTTGATAATAAAAAAAAGGAGAAGACATATTTAGCTGTGTAACTCTCTGACATTTATAAGCTAAATAAACTTTGGTAGGTGATCCTGACAAAATTGCAGACTCAGGATGAAAAATATTAGCACAGCATTAAAACCATCAATTTACCCTTCTCTGGTGTGTGTGTGTGTATGTGCGTGTGTGTGTGTGTGTGTGTGTGTATGTGTGTTGTACTAGGGGTCAATTAGGTACTGTTCCTCAGGCCCACGTTTTTATTTTGAGGCAGGGTCTCTCTTTGGCCTGGAACTTATCTAGCAGCCTAAAGGCCCCAGCAACCTGCCTATCTTCACTCTCCTAGCTTTAGGATTACAAGCACACACCAGCACACTTACATTTTTAGAATGTGGGAATTAGGGATCAAACCCATGTATTTGTAAGCACAGGGAAAGTCCTTTACCTGCTGATCCATTTTCCCAGGCCAATTACCCAAGTTTTTAAATGTCTCATACAAGCAGTTTGTTATGGTTTAAATATTATAAAAATGAACATGCATAAATATCCTAAAATCCTAGAAAATCCCTTAATCATATTATATAAAATGACCATGATCTTGTACTTTATTCCTGATACCTCACAGAAATGAGCTTTAGTGACTGCATCACAAAAGAACAAAGGGGGTTATCAGTTGATGCATAACTCTGTCTCTGTCCCCATTAGATTTAACCTTAGTACCTTGCTGAGCCTCAGATCCCTCAAATGGCTGGCATACGATACCATGGAAAGTAGAGGGGCCTAATTTTCACATGGTGCCCTTTAGAAAATTCAAGAGATTAGACGAAAGTGCTTTTTAGAAATGAGGAAAAAGATGGAGCAATGTTTCCCAAAATATTTTCAACAATAATACCACATATATCATCTGAAATCATATATATATATATATATATATATATATATATATATATATATATATATATATATATCAGTACTATAAATACTGCCATTTCATTTTGAGACTCCATTAAATCATAGGGAGAAACTAAGTTCAATCCCAATAGATGAAAAGATTCTGTTGTAAGGAAACAGTTGTCTGAGTCCAGACACTCCAAGGACAACTCCATCTTACTGGCAGAGTGAAAAAAAAATTCATGTTCCCTGGCCCAGCAACCTACTCCTCTCTTGACGGATAGAAATTCCCTTGGTCAATCCTTATGTCAAAATATGATTGGACAATTCTCCCCCTTAATTAATGGTTTCATCCTTTTACATATGCTGTGCAACATCTCTTTAGAGTCATGGTTCAGCTCCAGGGTCGGTTCTATGGCCCTGATCAATCAATAGCATTTGGTTACAATAAATTTTTGCCATCTCCATTAACCTATGTCTGAGTTATCTTGGATTTAAGTGGACCTTACAACTATATATGTATACACAAATACACTCACACACATATAATATATATAATATAATATATATAACATATATATTAATGTAGCCAAACTGTGTTTTCACTCATATCAAAAGTTTAGCGCTGACTGACACTCTTGCAGAAAACCTTGATTCGGTTCCCAGCATTCAGATCAGGCAGCTAACAACCACTTGTAACTTTAGCTCCCGGGGATCCAATACAATCTTCTGGTCTTCATGAACACCCATACATATGTATACATATGTAGATAGATACAACACACACATACACACACACACAAACACACACACAAAAAAAAAACTTAAAAATATATAAGTTTAAGGATGGTAACCACTTAAGCCTATAATGAGTCCAGTTAATTTTAAAGTTTTAAAGCTGCCATGGTTTGCAAATTTTGAGAGTTGTCTAGGAAAATAATAAAAGCAAAGCAGATGCTGAGCTATGAGCTACTGATCCAAGCCCAGAGTTTGAACTTCCTTTATCTTTTGCAGCTAATGCTGACCAAATAATGTTTCCAATGACTTTATCTTTTGTTCTAATTATCTCTCATCCCTTCACTCAGTAGGGAAAAACACATGATTCATAGGAAAGATGTTTCCAAAGACAGCAGTACCACATTGTTCTTTTCTCCTGTTTCAAAAATCTCCCACACTATCACTTGATGCTCATTGCACATTTAAAATTTCAGATAAAGAACTACAGAAAAATAAGGAATTTGAGACCCAAGAAATCAGAGAGAATTTTTAGAGATCAGAAAATAAAGTAAGCTAGGGAGATGCCATAGTCAGAATTCTGCCTGCTGTGAATGCACGAGAACCTGAGTTCAAGTCCCACCAAACACATGAAAAACTAATATGAGTGTTACAACCTTGTAACCCTAGGAGTTCAGGGACAGGAAGATCCCCAGGGCTTGCTCTAAGCTTGGTGAGAGACCCAGTTCAAAACATAATGTTTAGAGTGAATGAAGCAGACACTCAGTATTGACTTCTGGCCTCTACAGGGCCACGCCGATGCATACACACAAACACCTACACTAACACACATAACAAAGGAAGATACTTATTAGGTAACTTTCTTGGGCTGAATGAGAGCCTGCATTAGCAAGGCACAGTTCTAGTTGCCCCAGTAAAACTATTTGGTGATTTCCCTCCAAATTCAACTGGGTGATAGTGGTTAATTTCAGGGTCACATTTGCTAGAAAACATCCCCAGAATCCTAGTCATGGTCCTGTTTCACTCACTGTACCACACTGGATTTAGATGCAAGTGTTCCTTCAAGAAAGGCACTGTTGGCTCAGCCACCACAGAGCTAAAGCCAAGGAAGGGGGAAACCTGACATTGACCAATGCCACCTTGGCATGCAAAATGCTACTTCCTGGCCAGCTTCCTCCCAGCACTAACTACTCTTCAAATTAGCATAAAGATCATTAATTTTGTAGTTGGAGAGATAGCTTAGTCAGTAACATCCTTAATCCATATGCACGAGCACCTGAGTTGGATCTCAGTACCCATATAACAAGTTGAACACAGTGGCACACCCTCACAGTCTCAATACACTGGGGAAATAGAATCAGGGAGATCCCTGGGAGCTGCAGGTCTACTTAGGAAGCTTCCTGCCAGGAAGTTGCACACTCTCAAAAGGAAAAGCTAAATGGTGGCTGAGGAATGTATCCACATTTGACCTGTGGCATCCACACACATGCATATAAATAAGCACATCAATGTTACCCCCACTCCCACCACAAAACAGCATCAATCTCTATATAGTCAAACTGAAAAACACCCTAGTCTGGCTTATATTTTTAAGCCATATTGCTCCCATGAGCTATAGTCTAGAAATATCTAATTATTTCTGGACTATATCTGGGCTCTAACATACCTAAATATTTATCATTACCATAATTATACAAAAAAGATCAAATAACTGATGGTAATTTCTACCCACTGGACAGTTTAGTAGTTCAACAGAACTCTATTCGGTTTGATTTCATTATTAATAAACAGAAAATGTTTCCACTGGAAGAAGAGTTAGATTTTGTATTTGTTTCCTTTAATATTTGAATTTAAATGTATACAGCGTGTTCCTGTGAGCATATCTTTGCATGCTTGTCACTCCAACCTGAAGGTTTTAGTTGGATATGGTTGAACCTTCAGACTTCCGAAGGTTCACAGGAAATAGTTGATGGTATGGGATGGGGCCCAAGCCAGCCTCCAGTTCACATAGGAAACTGAAGATTAATTAAACACAAAACTCTGTATTGATGCCTCTTCTTACTCGATTGTTTGACTAACTTTTTATTTGAAAGATTTGTCTCGATGTGTGTTTGTGTGTGTGTGTGTGTGTGTGTGTGTGTGTGTGAGTGTTTGTGTGTGTGTGCATATGTATGTGTGATATGTATCTGATGTGTGCATGTATGTATGCTATCTGTGTGTGATGTGCATCCATCATCATCCTTCCTGGAGTCTCTCAGTCCACTGAGGCATTTCAGTCTTTTGCCTTTTCATGCTAACATACTTATGTCTCCCATCCTCATGTTGCTACTGACAGAGTGGGTGCAATAGTTCCCTTCTGAGAATGACTTTTCACAAATAACCATCACACGTAGGCAGGAATCCCAGATGATTCTGTAAGTGATGATCCTCCTGAGGGTATTTGGACCCCAGTGTTGGAAAGCCATTGATGTCTGAGCATCAACTGTCAAAACTAGCAGGTAAGACTGTGGCCACAGCCTCATGAAGCTGCCAGGAATCATTAGTAGAGAAAGTACATGGGTAAGGCATCCCTGTTTTGTTTTGTTGTTCTTGTTGAAGGGAAAAAATTGAATTGCCTCTAATAGAGATTTCTGAGAACACCTGAAATAAAAGGCAGTGATCTGAGAGATGACTAGGATAAAGTGTTGCTCACGAAAGGCAGCTGAGGGCTCCAGGGACACTTAGAGGAGTACCTTCAACAATCAGACACTGTGGCTCTTTATCTGGGGTGAGGAAGATGCGCAAACATTGGTGTAAATTTGTGGGTATATTTATATGTGTGCAGGAGTACAAGCATGTAGTACACAAGCATGTGCATATGGGAGCTAAAAGACAACCCAGCTGTCATCTCTTAGTCATTATCCATCTTTTTTTTTTAAAGACAGTCCCTCTTACTGGCCTGTAACTTGGAAATTTAACTATATCGCTGGCCAATGATCCCCAGGAACTGTCTGTCTCTGTTTACTCAGTATTGGGGTCACAAGCAGACAATCATGCCTGATGTGGGTCATAGGGATCACACTTGTGCTTTCACCTCAAGTACTTTACTGACTCTTTCCCCAGTCCTGTTCTTGTTCTTGCTCTGTTCAGCCTTTCAAATATTACTACTTTCTCTTCCTTGTCTTTTGTTACCCACGCCCATTTTGAGGCTCCTGAACTAGCCGTGTCTGAGACTCTCCTGCTTCTCAAGGGATTATACTAGCTTGCTTTCTGCTGCTGTGATAAAGCACAGCAACCAAAGGCAACATGGGGAGGAAGAGATTTACTTAGCTTATAGATTTCCATCACTGAAGGGAAGCTCACACCGGGAAGCTGGAGTCAGGAACTGAAACAGGGACCACACAAGAACACTGTTTATCAGCTTGTTCAGCTACCTTTGTAATATAGCTCAGGAACACCTGCCTAGGGTAAAAACCACTCATGGTGGGCATCTTGCTACAAAAATCAGCAATCAGGAAAATACTTCCCAGATTTTCTCAAAAGGAAACCTGACCTTCAGTTAAGATTCTCTATTCTGAAATGAGTTTATAATGAGATGTGGTGCCTGGAGAGATGGCTCAGAGGCTAGAAGGACTGTCTGCTCTTCCAGAGGTCCTGAGTTCAATTCCCAGCAGCTACACAGTGACTGTCAACCATCTATAATAAGATCTGGTGTCCTCTTCTGGCCTGTGGGCAGAACACTGTATATATAATAAATATATATTTTTTAAAAAGGTTCTCTATTCTGAAGTAAATCTAGGCTTGTGACAAATAGGCAGCTGAAGCTCACTGAATAGGGCTGAACCAGAACTCTAGCATTTTCCTGAATTCTACTTTTACCCAAGGAAACAGGGTGGAAGAGTAGATGCTTCAACATTACGGAAAGTTTGGGGTGAGTACTCAGGTAGCAAACTGTCTCTGCCATCTCTTCATTTGGAAAGCCACTAACCTGCACTCCCAGCATATTGAGGTAATCAAGTTTATTCCATCTCAGATCTTTGATGGGGTTGAAGATCTGTTAGCTTAGTTTTACAATGAACCTTAGTTGTTTAGGGGTTAAGATGTTTTTAGGTCTACATACATGTTTTAAGTTGATAATGACAAGATGTTATGGAGGTTGATTTCCATTCAGAATTTTAGACACACCAAAATAGAAAAGATGTTTTCTTCAAGACTGTCAAATACAAATAGCCGAAACACTAAGAATGTAACATCCATATAATTCCTGATTGTGTGATGGTTTTTCTTGCTATTGGTAGTTATTTTATATATGCATAATAAAATAAATACATATGTAAAAAATTAAAAAATGTTTAATTAAAAAATACAAAGAAATTCAAATAAAGTAGTACTATCTTCATTTTAAAAGGAGGAAAGAAAGAAAGAAAGAAAGAAAGAAAGAAAGAAAGAAAGAAAGAAAGAAAGAGATACACATGTGTGAAAGCTGGGAAACTTCATGGCATAGCTAGAGACCAGAGAAGGACCCGACCCAGCCAAGGCAGTAAGAGACATAGGAAGGTGCATGTAGTCCTGGGTCTCCCAAGCCAACATCCATGTGGCAAGACCTGAAGTTTTCAGCAAACCGATATGCTGATCCAGCACAGATGGCTGTGGGAGTCCAGCCAGGACAACGCAGTTACTGTATTAACTTTTTCAAGGGAGACATTAACAAATCTCTTTTCACCCCAGGAAGGACACCAATGACAGCCTAAGGAAATGGTTCCACCCTAGTCTATCTTAGTGAATCAGTGAATCTATTGGAGTTACTTGTAAATGAGGGGTCACTTAATAGAGTATGAGTGACCTAAAAGAGCTGAATCTCCAAAAAGGCCACCCTGGGATGGGTTACCGCTTATGAAATTTGTATCCCTTGAGCTCTCTGCACACCTTGCAGCAGCTTGGCTGCAAAGCCTCCTGTCCCAACATCCTTAACATCCTTACCTGTGTATATAACTTTGCATGTAGCCTTGCAAAAGTTCTGAATATCACAAGCTTTCTGAGACTTTTTTCTACTTCCTGAACCTTGTAAGATCCCCTCACTTCTTGAGCCATAATTAGCCTACCACCAGGATGCAGTGTTTCAGTTCACAGGAAATACATACACATCAGGACTTGGAGCTGAGGGATCCGATGAAGGTTCCTGCAGGTCCTGTGTATGGAAGAGTACACCTATGCCGAAAGGACCCAGGCTTAGGGGGATGCCTGGATGATGTTTTTCTCTTCAATGACGTGAACCAGTCACTGTAAACCTCAGCACATAACCTTCGAACTGCGGCACACAGACAGCACATACTTGACCATCAGCACTTCCCTAGCAATTAGTAAAGCACAGTAAGAAATAGATATTTTATTGCCAATAGTCATTAGTTACCATTGGAAGAAGAACAGGTGAACAGGAGGAAGCACAGCCAACATGAGACAGGTGTAGTCTGGAGCTGGCAGGCAGAGTTGAGAAGATGGATCAGCACATATGATAAAGGTTCTTCTCCCCTGAGGAAGTATGAGGACATATGTGCACCAGGAATCCATAGATCTTGGTGTGGCCCAAGGCAGTACTGGTGACACAGCAAGCACACAGCAGCAGCAGTTCGACCCTCTTCACAAGGAGGCAGTGCATGGATGGATTCTGCAGCTGCTCTGGCTTTCCTGACCCTGTGCTTCAGGCACCAGCTGCTCTGAGGAGACAAGGCAGCAATTAGAATAATGAGGACAAATCATCGCAGATAATTAATAATCGCCAGCCACCCTCTGAACACTGTAGGTCTTAATGGAGAATGCAACTCTCAGCATTGTCGTGGACCATAAATAGTCCTAAACTTCTGTGTCGCTGCCTGCGTTCAGGGAATAGACCATTAGGGCAGAAACAAGTTCCCCAGATCCACATTTGGCTGACCTGGTCAATCTGGAGACTTGTTTAGCTGATTGTTTATTAAGATAAGACCCTAGAGGGCAGACAGCATGATAGTGTGTGGCTATTACAGATGAAATCACTGAAGCTGCTGGACACATTCTCAGAAGAAAGCTGGGAGCAAAGGTGCCTCCGTGGGTAAGAGCCAGCAACACTATTTACAGCAAGCTCAGATGTTCAGAGAGTCTCTTCTAGGCAATTGTACTGCTTATGGAAACCACAGGGGCTTGTGACTCAGGAGCTTTACAAGCATGAGGATCTGAGCTCTGAGCCTAGAATACATAAAGTGTTGGGCATTGCTGCACTTGTGCTTGACACCATGGTGCTCTTGGGGAGAAGACAGAAGGATCCTCAGGGCTTGCTAGCTGCCTTTGCTGATATATGTACATATATATATATATATATATATATATATATATATATATATGCTTTTTTACTTTTATTTTTATTTATTCATTCATATTACTTCTTATTTGTTATCCCATCCCTTGTATCCTCCCACTCCTCCCTCCTGCTTTGCCCCTACTCCCCTCCCCTATGACTGTGACTGAAGGGGACTTCCTCCCCCTATATATGCTCATAGGGTATCAAGTCTCTCCTTGGTAGCCTGCTATCCTTCCTCTGAGTGCCCCAAGGCCTCCCCATCCAGGGGACGTGGTCAAATATGGGGCACCACAGTTCGTGTGAAAGTCAGTCCCCACTCTCCACTCAACTTGTTAATTGTGATTCGTGGATGTATATCTCACCAGGAGTCAGCGGACAGAAAGGACTGAGTGATGAAGCAAGTAGCTATGATATAGACACTGGTAATCATGCCCGAGAGATCATTGTTTCTGTTCAATACAACCATCATGTTTAGAAGACTTGCATGTACAGGGTAATTTGACAGCTTTTTATCCAAGTCAAACTGTGGTCTGCAAAAGACAAGATGTTGTGAAAGAGGGCTAAAGGATGACCCAGAGGCTAAAAGCGTACTTGCTGCATAAGTCCATGAACCCAGTATCTACAAAAGGCCAAGCATGACTGTACTTGCTCAGGTTGCCCAAGAATGCTTTAGAAGTTAAAACAGGAGAATAACTAGTGCTTTCTGCCTCCTAGCCTAGTTCCAGGCTCAGTGACAGACACTGTCCCAAATGATAAGCAAGAAAACGGATGTTCTTCTCTGGCCCTGGCTCATGCATGTATAGACATGCACATTCCCACAAAGCCTCTGTATACATATTACACACATGTGCCACACTCAAGTACATGGAAGCATACACGTATACATGTAAGTTATTTTGAAAGAAAAACATAGACCTCATTCACATGGTTTTTACTTTTTATTATAGAATAGTATTTTATAAATATGTAGGTAGTGGTTAATATTTTTATTGTGTTTAGTATTATCTAGTTTATAAACAAACATTATATATATATGTGTGTGTGTGTGTGTGTGTGTGTGTGTGTGAATACATGTATAAATAAATATTGTGATACACAGTTTGACACTATCTGTGGCTTAAAAATATATGCCCTGATGATAAGAGAGAACTACTACAAAATATGTGTTGATTGTTATCTCTTGATTTATGTGTTGTTCAGTCCCTCTGTCACTCTGACAGGCGCCTGAAAGACTAACTGAAAAGGTGGAAAAATCTACTTCGCTCACAGCTCCCATCCAAGTTCCAATGACTCCAATGTGTTGCTCTGTGGTGAGGCACAACATTAAGGCAGCAAGGGTATGTGAAAGGGAGCAGAGTAAAATACCTCAGGACAACCAGGAGGCATAAAGAGACAGGAAAGCATCTAGAAACAGATGTGTGGCTGTGTGAAGTCTCCCCTGGAGACAAATCCTGTTATTCTAGACCTCTGCATCCTAGAGAATCAAGATAGTTTTAATTATTAGTTTTTAATTTGGAAAATTAATTCTGAAGTGTCATGGGTAATCTCCCGAGAAGACTACTCAGACATGGGCTTAAGCCAGTTGAAACTCTTTATTAACTGCTGGATCCCAGTGTAGCCCTGGCCTTTCTCAGGGCGAGCTTTTAAGCACAACACCATGTCCTGGGTTGACATCCTTCAGTTAACAAGAGCAGCTAGGCAGAAGCAGAACTACAGAAGCCAAAAGGCAAGGTCAGTATGTTTAGAGAATTTCCTGGAACTATTGACATTGATGGATTAGGCCTTTGTTTTAGTTTTAGCTGATAGTGCTGTCTACCTGCTGAGTTTTATAGCCTGAATTGTACTTCAACCATGGAGTTACTTGTGCTAAGGTGTCAGGGCCTTTTATGGTCTGGGGCCCCAATTACAGGAGGAGCAAATAGGAATCTTATATTTTTAGGTGATAGCAATCATCAATAGTATTGTAGAATGTCATTTATAAATTATAGCATTTGAATAGCAATATGGAAAAATGAACTTCCAAAAGTTACCATGAAAGGTGATCAGGGATCTGTGCTTTCCAATACTAACAAGGAGTAGACATCTGAGACACTGGGATAAAAATCTATGGTGATTCATTGAAGAAGATTGACAGTCATAAATTCCCACACTTAGAATATCTGCTTTGTGGTCCAGCCTTCCCAGTTGTATAAAAAAAGAATTTAAAAATAAATTCAAATTCATCAGGACTTTTTGGAAATGCAGTAATAACATGATATACTATTTTATTTTATAATCCAGTGGTTTTGAGCTAGGATCATGATACCCATGTGTTCTTACCTTTCTAGGAAGGAGAAGGAGAATTATTCAAGTTTTCTCACATAAATCCCTTCACAAAGTTATAAAGGGAAATTCATGGCTGTTATGAAGAAGTAAAGAAAACCTGAGTACTGCAGAGAATAAGTTATACTAAGATGGTCACAGCTAAAAGCTAACAGAACTGGAATCCATGGCCTCCCTCAATGAAAGAGTGTCAGGTACCTGGAAATGAATTAATGGAGATGTTTTTTCATAGGTGTGTACCATTTTCATACATAAATGTGTGGATAGTGAAGAAAAATAATTAAAGAGTTTTTCAAGTCATTTGGTAATGGTTAATTTGACCATCAACTTGAATAGATTAATAAATCCCAAAGGTATTAGTGCTACGCAGCTCACAGCTTGCGTATGTTTGTGAGGGGCTCTCTGAGAGGAGTAACTGAAGAGGATCTTCGGGGGGGCAAAGGAATGATCTGAGAAGGAGGACCCTCTGTGGTTGTGGGGTACATCCAATGATGTGAGGAGGATAATCTGTCCCAGTTTGGGGGAAAATCTAATGATCAGAGGTCTTGCAATAAATAAAAAGGGAAAAGAATTTCAGAAACTCCCTCCTGAACTCCCTCAGATGCTCCCATATAGCAAGCAGCAGCTACACTCTTCTGCCAGTGCCCCAGCCCCAGACTTGCCTGCATAGACTGTATCCCCACAAGTCATGAGGCAAAATAAAGGTCTCTTCCTTTGACTTTCCCCTTGTCATGTATTTGGTCAGAGTACTGTGAATATGTCTACGTCATTTTATGTCCCAGGCACCATCCTGAAATCTGACTGTTTAAAGTGCAATTTAAAACTGTAGAGGAGAGGGAATCCTGCTACCTAAATGTTTTATTTTATGAAAACAAATAATAGCCCCAGATGTAGGGTGAACATCCCAGGACTTTCAGAAAACTTGCAGTTGTGCCAAGTCTGTCACCAGGAGGGCTCTCTTCTAGGCACACCATTTATCTTGTTTTAACACCCCTGTTTCATGGTAAATGAGGCATTTACAGCCTTCAAAGCCCTCACTCACCATAACCACCATTACTCCCACCATTACCACACTGCCACATTACAACCAAACTACCACCACCACCAGCACTACCACCATCATTACCACCACTACCACCACCACCATCACTACCACCATTATCACCACCATGATCACTACCACCATCACTACCACCACCATCAGTACCGCGATGGCTACCACCATCAATACCACAACCATTATCACCATCATCACTACCACCATTACCACCACCACCACCATCAGTACCATAATCACTACCACCATCACTGCCACCATTACCATGACTACCATCATCACCACCACCATCACATCCCACCATCACAAACACTTCAAAGACTTCTATATCACATGATGGCTAATCATGGTTATTGACTTGAGTAAATATAGAATCAACTAAAACCCACGTGGCTGGGCACTCCTGTGTGGAATTCTCTTAATCAAATATTTGTTACTGGAAAACTTGCCCTAAATCTGGGCCACGCCTTCTGGTGAGGACACACATACGGGGATATGGAAAGAGAAAGCTTTTGTTTTCTGGCTGCTTTTCTTCATTTTTCTAGGGAAGTCTGTCTATCTTGTTGTAGATGATTTAGAAATGTAGACTGAAGACCAGTAGTTCCAAAGGTATCCTCCTGGACCCCAGCACCAAGTTGGTTCTGTAGAGACATCCAGCCTTGTTCACTGAACAACTAGATTCTCACCTGTCTATAGCAAGACAGACTACACAGACCATAGCTGTAAGTCAGTTTAATAAAGCCCCTTCTAATCTCCTCTCTCTCTCTCTCTCTCTCTCTCTCTCTCTCTCTCTCTCTCTCTCTCTCTCTGTGTGTGTGTGTGTGTGTGTGTGTGTGTTCAGTCTATAAGTTCTACTCCTTTAGAAGGGGCTGACTAAGGCCAGATGGTTTTACTCCATGCTTCTTCTTGGAAAGCCCGGGCATCCATTTTATTAGTGTTTCCGCTAGGGAAGAGTAAGACTAATTAACCCATGTTAGGGAACTCTCATTTTTTTTAATTTATTCTTGTTACATCTCAATGGTTATCCCATCCCTTGTATCCTCCCATTCTTCCCTCCCTCCCATTTTCCCCTTATTCCCCTCCCCTATGACAGTTCCTGAGGGGGATTACCTCACCCTGTATATGCTCATAGGGTATCAAGTCTCTTCTTGGTAACCTGCTGTCTTTCCTCTGAGTGCCACCAGGTCTCCCCCTCCAGGAGACATGGTCAAAGGTGAGGCACCAGAGTACTTGAGAAAGTCATATCCCACTCTCCACTCTACTGTGGAGAATGTTCTGACCATTGGCTAGATCTGGGTAGGGGTTTAAGGTTTACCACCTGTATTGTCCTTGCCTGGTGCCTTAGTTTGAGCAGGACCTCTGGGCCCAAATCTGCCTACCATAATGTTCTACTTGTAGGTTTCTAGGATCCTCTGGATCCTTCTACTTTGACATTCTCCCATGCTTCCCTCATCTAGAGTCCCACTAGAATGTACTCCTCTCTGTCTGAGTTTCCTGGTAAGTGAAGGCTTTCATGGAACATGCCCCTTGGGCTAATATGCAGATATAAATGAGTATATACCATTTGAGTCTTTCTGCTTCTGGGTTTACTCACTCATTATGATCATTTCTAGTTCAACCCATTTATCCACAAATTTTGGGAATTCCTTGTTTTTAATAGCTGAATAGTATTCCAAAGTGTATATGTACCACAGTTTCTTTATCCATTCTTCTATTGATGGACACTTAAGCTGTTTCCATGTTCTGGCTATTATGAATAAGGCTGTTATGAACATGTTTGAACAAATTTTCTTGTTGTGTGCTGGAGCATCTTCTCGGTATATTCCAAGGAGTGGAATAGCTGGGTCTTGAGGAAGCCCTATTCCCAT
The DNA here is from genome assembly GCF_964271855.1 of Acomys minous. Taxonomy (NCBI): domain Eukaryota; kingdom Metazoa; phylum Chordata; class Mammalia; order Rodentia; family Muridae; genus Acomys; species Acomys minous. The sequence continues at coordinate 71,688,656 of NC_140483.1, read as the reverse complement.
CTCCTACTGCTTTCAATACCACCTCTGATTTTCTATTTTCTTTGTATAGGCCCATGAGCTGTTCATTAATGAAATCATTGACTATGTATCTATCGTATTCACTACTAAATGGATCCTAGCCATCATCTTCAGCCTCTGAAGACAGAGTCTGGGACAGACTCTGAAATAGACACACAAACCAGCGTAAGGACTAGAATGTAGGATGGGTGCAGTGGGATGTCACACACAGAGCTTTTGCTATGGGTTTCTTTGCTTCAGTTCAGAAGGACAAAAGATGAAATCAGTAACAACTCAGTGACAATCTGACCAAATATCAAGGCACCAAGACGCTATAATAAATAGCGCTTCATCAAGGAGTGGCCTGCAGTGGGTTATTCTGTGAACCCTGAGCATCTTTGAAGTCCAGTCATAGAGACAGCATGAACACCCTATAGAATTAATGAAAATAAAAATACAAATACTGTCCACAACACCTGTGCTTATACCCTGTTGATACTTACCATTCTCTGATGTAGGATTGTGTTGGCATCCTGTTTCTGCCCTAGGCAAAGGTCAGGTGCAAGGTTGGCATCTGGATGGTTTGTGGGTCATGGTTCACAAAGAGGTCAAAACTCTGTAGCTGCTTCTCTCAGGCGTTCCAAGTCAGAAGGTCAGGGCTTATCTCATAGCCATACTGTGCTCCTTAAATTAGCTCCAGGCATCTCACTCCTCTGAGACTGGAGTGTTAACATTTACATTTGACAAAGTGTCCTCTGTTAAAGGCTGTGAAGATCTGGTGGAACATCTAGGAGGATTGAACTAATGGAAGACAGTTAGGCAACAGGGAGCTTGCCTTTAAAGGAAATATTGGAACATTTTTCTTTCCCACCCATTGTTCTTTGTTTGTTGTCATCATAAAGCAGCAGAGTTCATGCACTCATAATGTACTGTGTTGCTGCCACAAGTATGAGTTCAAACCTAGCATATATAGCATTGGGAGATGGTTCACTTATATAAGCATAAAGACCTGAGGTTTAATCCTCAGCAAACACATAAAAGCTGAGTGCATCACCATGCAGTTATAACACTTGTGATACCAGCACTTAGCGGCAGGGATCATGACAGAAAGATCATGATCTCCAGTATGCATTAGCCAGAGAGCTTTGCCAAATAAATGACCTCCAGGTTCAGAGGCTTTTTTTCTCAAAAATTTCAGCAGAGTAATAATTAATAATAATAATAATAATAATAATAATAATAATAATAATAATAATAATAATAACAACAATAACAACAACAACAACCAAAAAACCAAACTTGAGGCCTGGTGTCTACACAAATTGTTTGTTCTGGAGAACAATCTGCACTACCAATGCATGTGACTTCAAATGGATTAATTTATTAAGTATATACAATGAAAACATAAATGATAAACAGCAGGTAGCATAAAGAAGAAAGAGGTAGATAAATGGCAAAACATTGTTAAATCAAGAGCTCACAAGCTCCAGCAGAGAGGACTGGAGTAGCTTGATTGTGAGGACAAACAAAGATAACATCATCAAATCATCAAACACCATCAGCAAAGCGGCTGGATACAAAATTAACACAAAAATAAGTAGTTCTCTTTTACAAATGATAAATAAGTGTTCAGAGAGAACCTGACATAAGCACTCTTGGCTTTGAAGTTGGGGGTGGTATAGCAATCCAGCATCCAGGGTCAGCAACTCAAAGAACTCAGAACAGCATACAAAGTGTTACCAATATAGTTCCTATGACATATGTGTCACAGGTACACGTGTACCCACACATACATGTGTGCACACAAACACCTACTAATGGGACCATGACAGAAACAATTTTGCAGAAAGAAAGACTACTGCCCCAACTAAGATGATTCTGTAAGGAAAACAGGGTTTGGAAAAGCCACATAAAAAGTCAACCCATTCTGGCACCACCAGTTGCAGCAGGAATAAACACATATTCTCCAGTGAGGCCTGACAGGGCACCCCAGCTAGGAGAAATATATACAGAGGCAGGCAACAGAGTCAGAGACAGCCCCTATTCCCATATGTTAGGGAACCCATATGTTGACAAAACTCTGCATTTGCTACATATGTGTAGAGTGTCTAGGTCTAGCCCATCGAAGCTCTTTAGTTGGCTGCTCAGTCTCTGTGTCCCTCCATAGGTCCAGATATGTACCTCTGCATCTAACTGAGGAGCTGTGGAAAGGTGATGGTTTCTGAGGTAGGAAGAAATATTTTTTTGTAAGGCAACTGACCCTGGAAAGTTGACTATGCTCCCATGCACAGCCTCAAACTCAGGAGTGTACAGGCAGTACAAACTGGTTTGGTGGGTTATTAAAGGAGTGAAAAAGGACAGAAAATTGAGAAGCTATACAGATGAAGGGCATATCTATGAGCAGTTATGGGTAACTATTATAGCAGTACATTGTATGGAATTCTCAAATCATTAATGAAAAAATATAAAATTGTGTGTGTCCCTGAATGAGTTTGTGTGTGCCATCTGCAGTAGGTATCTTCAGAGACCAGAAGAGAATTTTTGAGTCCCTAGTTCTGGAGTCAAATGTAGTAGTGAGATGCCTGATATGGATGCTGAGAATTGACGTCAGGTCCACTGCAAGGGCAGCAAGTGCTTGTTACCACTAAGATATCTCTAGAGCCCCAACAAAGGGTCAATTTGTGTGATCACACTGTAGGTTTATCCGAGGAGGAACTGTGAATGCTTTAAAAATGGAATGCTGAAAACATGACAAAAGTAAGATATAAATGCTTTGACTATATGAGAAAAGCAGAAAATATTATTTACTTAATTATCACAATGAAAAGGACCTAAGCTAAGGACTTCTAGATGACATATGAGCACTCGGCATCAAGCCCCAGGCCAAACCCAAGCAGGACTTCCTATTTCTCTCCTTTCATTCCATCTCCCATTTTACCTCACATTTCAGGTTAAAAGGAATGTATTTACTATTTATTTCATAATTAAATTCACACATATTTATAGTAATCTCAATGAATGGTTAATAATTTTAAATGCCTTCCAAACTCTTAAAAATGTATTCTGAATATGCACAAGTGAAACATTTTCACTTATTGTTTAATTCCAACATGGCAGCACAAAGGACAAGATTGTATTTAAAGCCTATGTATATAAATAAATAAAACAAAATAAAACCTATGTATAATATTAATCTTATATTATAATATATAAAATATAACACATTATATATTAAATTCTAATATAATAATAAAAATCAATATGCTCAGTAGTTAAGACTTTGGGTTTGAAGATCCTTAAAGCAGACACAGACCAACTAAATTTGGTGTACTTACAATGAGTCTGTCTTAGTTAGGTTTCTACTGCTGTGATAAAAACTATGACCAAAGGCAATTAGGTGAAGAAAAGATTCGTTTCAACTTACAGTTTGGAGTCAATCCATCACAAAGGAAATCAGGGTAGGAACTTGAGGCAGGAGCCTAGAGGCTGGAGCTAATGCAGAAGCCATGGAGGAATACTGCATATTGGCTTTCTCTCCATGGTTTGCTCAGTCTGCTTTATTATAGCACCCAGGACCACCAGTCCAGAGGTAACATCACACACAGGAAGTTAGGCCCTCACAAATCAATCATCAATTAAAAAATAGATACAATGCATACACCCTGGTCCCATGAGCCATCTGTTGTAGGCATTTTCTAAGGTGAGGTATCCCCTAGATCTATGTTAAGTTGGTATCAAATGAGCCAGCACAGATCTTAAGATCTCTTGTTTTTTTGGATTTCATAAAGATGAAATAAGAGGCTAGATAAATGGCTCAGATGTTAAGAGAACATATTCCTCTTGCAGAAGACTAGAGTTCTGTTGCCAGCATCTTTGTGAGATATCCCACAAGTTATTGTATAGCTTCAGTAATATTCGAAACCCTTTTCTAGATTTTACTTGACAGTGCATTCATGAGTCTTCACTCATATGTATACATATTCTCATAATTTAATTTTTTTTAATTAAATTGGACTTTATGTGGTTTTTTTAATGATGCAAACTTAGGTGGGTAAGGAAGGGAGAATGGATCAAAGAGGAATGGGGTAGAGAGGGATGATTATTGTCAAAATGCATTGAACAAAATTCTCAAAGAACTAACAGAAATGAGGCAAAGATGAAATTAAATAATGTATAAAGTAGTTTTCACAGTTCTTTTTTAAACCTTTTTATTATTAATTTGTTCAGATTACATTTCAATTGTTATCCTCTTATTTGCCTCCTCCTGTTTCCTCCCTCCCTTCCTTTTTCACCCTATTCCTCTCCCCTAGGTCTGTGGCAGAAGGGCACCTCCTTCTCCACCATAGTTTTCACAGATGTTATATAAAAAAAGCTTTAAGGAATGTTTATCAATACTAATGTTACTTTTTTTCATTTTGTTTAGCAGTGTAGATGTTGAAGAAATTCATTTTTTTATTTTTTAATGTTTTCAGTTTTCAGAGATAACATCTCACTGCGTAGCTCAGGTCTCAAACTTTTGATCTTCCTGCCTGAGCCTTCTGAGTGCTGGGATTTTAGTCATGTTCTGCCACACTTAAATGGCCTGCTCCTTCTGCTTAAAGAAAAAGGTCACCCTTTTTAAAAACACTTATAGAAAGTGAGGAGCTTCTTTTTTTCTTTCTTTTTATTTTCTTTCTTTCTTTCTTTCTTCCTTTCCCATATAGCAACTACCACTATGGTCTTTGAGTCATACTATTTAGGTAAGTATTATTTTTTCTCAAACATTGTTACATATCCCAAACTTGATCCAAAGAGCTGAAGTACAGCAGTGTATTCTTATTAGCAAGTAACTGAGCACAAAAGAATATCTTTATGATATATACCAGACATCTATTAAGTTTTTACAAATAATGTTGTGCTCCTTCAGTTTAAAAGGACATATTCTTTAATTCACATGTGCACTGTGGAATGCATGTAAAGGCCAGAAGACAACTTGCAGGAATCAGTTCTGTGCTTTGACAATGTGCAACCCTGTATCTAAATCAGGCCATCAGGTTTATCTGCAAATACCTTTACCCACCAATCCCATGCACTGTGAGACATTCCTTTTGAGATATGAACAAACATCTTCTTATCCCAGACAGGGTATCAACAGTGGAATAGTGTGGCTAACACCAAAGTCAACCTTGGTAAACCATGAGGTTTATTGGAGTTACTTACAGGCATATGGGTGAGGGGTTACATTAGTAGAAATGACTCAGTTTCATCACCAAAGGCCCATCCCAGCATAGATGACAGGCCATAAAAGCTGGGGATCTGAAGAATGCTACAGAACTTATAGGCAGTTCATCAAGTTGGAAAGTGTTTCTTTCAGGCAACACAGATAGTCTCACTCTCTAGTCAGAGCCTTCTCCAGACAGCTCAGTTGCTGTCTACTTCTTTTTGTTGCTTCTGTTAGTCTCAGACTCTTCGAGGCAGCTCAGCTTGTCAGATCTTTTATTGGCAGTCCTTACTGTTATGTAAGCTTGGAAGGGAGAAAAGTCTAGAGAATCTGCTCAGTTTCAGGGACTGTGTGGAACCATTCTGAATTGTTTGCTTCCTGAACATAAAAATTTTCCCTACAGTATGAAATACTTTGCCTCCATTTAGAATTTCCTGTTATTCCGGGTAGGGGTTCAAGGTTTTTACTGCCTATTTTTTCCTTGGCTGTTGCCACAGTTTGCGGAGGGCCCCAGGGCCCAGACTCGCCTGTAGTTTTCCAGGACCCACTGGATCCTTCCATTTCCTCTTTCTCCCAGGCTTCTCACACCTAAAGTTTCAATAGGATGTCCTCCCCTCTTACCCACTATTCTGGTAGGTACAGTTTTTCATGGGGACGTACACCTTGGACTAGTGTCTCGATATAAGTGAGTATATACCATTTAGCTCTTTTTGCTTCTGTGTGAACTCACTCATTATGACAATTTCTAGTTCAATCCATCTAGCCGATGGACATTCTCCACTGTTGAGTGGAGAAGGAGATCTAACTTTCACACAAACTCTGGTGCCCCATATTTGAACATGTCCCTTGGACGGAGATGCCTGGTGGCACTCAGAGGAAAGATAATAGGTCACCAAGGAGAGACTTGATACCGTATGAGCATATTCAGGGGGAGGAGGTCCCCCTCAGACACAGACTTAGGGGAGGGGAGGGGAGTAGGGAGGAAGTGGGAGGAAGGGAGGAATGGGAGGATACATGGGATGGGCTAACAACTGAGATGTAATATGTATAAATTAATAAAAATGTATTTAAAAAAATAAAAAGAGAAAAGTCAAAAAAAAATAAGCACATAGTTGATAGAAATAAAATTGTTTACTCTTGACTGAAAAAGAGAAATCTGAAAAAAAAAAAAAAGAAATTCTAGATCTGAAGTATATAAGTTTTAATATGTATCTGGATTAATAAGGAATTTACTGTGAAGGAAAAAGGAAAAATGTACATGAATGGAACTCAGCAGCACAGAGGACAAGTCTGAACACTACTTCAGTGAACTAAAATATAATATTAAGCTGGGTAATACACAGTTAGAATACAAGAGAGAGATAAGTAAAACAGGAAAATATATTTTTCCAGTATTTTATCTCACAATGCTTTTTCAGAGCACTTTTTTTAAACCTTAGAGATCTTTTGCTTATATTATGGCTTTCCAATTCTGTGATTTTATAGGTTTTCTGTGTGTGCACGTGTGTATGTCTCTGTGTCTGCGGGTGTTTCTTGTGCTTTTTCTTTGCCTCTTTTTGTTTGTTTTATCCTATTCTGTTTTTCATTTTATATATGCATGTGTGTTATCTAATGAGGAAAAGAAAAGGTGTGGGTTTGGGTGACTGGAGAGGTGGAGTGGATCTGGAAGAAGTCAGGCAGAGGAAACCATCATCAGAATATAGTCTAGGTAAAAAAAAATCTATTTAAAAAAATATATAAATAGAATAAAATGCCAAAAAAAAATAGAATTTCCTGTTATTTCAACTCTTTTTAAATATCTTGTATCTTAATGAGATTCCCTCCAATATGGAAAGTTCCCTCAAAGAAAACTTACAAAAAATCATCTTTTCAGCCCAACATTTATTTATTTTAATTCCTTAGCTACGTTCACATAACAACAACCATCACCTTTGAGATATATCTACACATGATACAGATATGTCTAAAGTAAGTAAAAAATATGACAACTTGCTCACTAAAGATGTATAATTAATTAAAGAAGAATCCAGGAATGTGAGGTAAAGTTTAAGTTGAAAAATCTGGGCAATAGAGAGATCATTCAATGGTTAGGAATAGTAGTGCTCTTGTCAAAGTTCGGAGTTCAGTTCCCAGCATCCATCTGGAGCAGTTTGCAACTGCTGGCAACTCTAGATCCAAGTGATCTGAAGCCTTTGGCCTTGGTGAGGACCTGAAATTGCACTCAGACAGACACATAGACACACAGACACACAGGCGCACGTGTGCGTGCACACACACACACACACACACACACACACAGAAAGAGAGAGAGAGAGAGAGAGATGCAATGTGCACACACACACACACACACACATACACAATTAAAAATAATAATCTTCAAAAAGAAAACTCCTTTGGGTTTTTCATTCTCAGTATTGTCTTTATAGTATACTCAAGGCTTTAGAGTATAGTGGTTCAGAATACCATGGAAAGCAAGAGACTCAATTCCAGATCCATCAGATTCACTCAGGAACTCTCTTTTTATAAATTACCAAAGACTATCAAGCTTCAGTTGCCTCAGTCAAATATGAAAGTGATGCTTTACATCTCACAGCATGATAGAGAGGCACCATGAAAAAGAAATGGCAATTAACCATTCCACATGCTTAGAAAAAGAAACTGTATTAACCCCAAATAATATTCAGCTAACATGGAACAAAGGTAATATGGGACTGAATAGGCTTGAAAATGTGTCCTAAGGTTGACAAATTAATAACTGTATTCATAACTTTAAATCACAAGAAGGAAACGTTGAAAATTATCCTACTTTTCATTTTAAGATGTGGTCTCACCCTCTAGCACCTTAGAAAAGGCAGCATATTATTCAGAAGGTTAGAAGAGGTTAGCAGTTTCCAGGTAACATCAGTTTAAATGCTGGAAGGGCAGTCATGTGCATCACAGTACACACATTCAGCTGCAAATATGCCTATGATCTGATTCCCAGCAACCTTCACACTCTGTGTTAAGGACCCTAAATCAATGCTTTCCTGTTCTGATTATATTTGTCCTTAATAGTTGCTCATCATTTGCTCCTTAAAATGCAATGATATGTTTTCCATGAAAAAATACATTCACTGAGCTACTTCTTGGAGTGGAAAGATATTTATCAGAAGTTGAATTACTAATCAGTATTAATTTTAAGTAACATAGATGGTTTTGTCTTACAAAATCCTGAACATTTTGGTTAATGTGTTCCATTATTTTTTGGTGGGATGATTTGGCTTTTTATTTTTCTTATTTTGTATTATTATTTTTTAAACAGTTGATATATCTAAAGCAATGGAATCTTAAATTTCACTAAATTTACATTGTATAAAAAGCTCTGTTGAGGAATTTTAGCCACAGTAAAAAAAAAAAAAAAAAAAAAAAGAACATGATCATAGATTTAAAAGCAAATGTCTAGTAGTGATGGCTCCATTGAAGACCTGGGAGCCATATACTTACCATAAGTCTGATTTCTGATTTTTCTCTCCTATATTCTATCAGCTTCATCTTCCTGGGGCTAAAAGATGATACTTCAGTCACATTCTGTGACTCTGAGATAAAACTATGCTCTTTCACTTCCAAAGCTATTCCCACAGTTGGAAGGGGGAAATGTTCTTTAGCTTTCTTATTTTTATATTTTTTATTTTTTTTATATTTTTTCCCTTGTTAAAATTTTTTTTTCATTTTTTTCTCCTTTATTAATTTATTCTTGTTACATCTCAATGGTTATCCCATCCCTTGTATCCTCCCATTCTTCCCTCCTTCCCATTTTCCCCTTATTCCCCTCCCCTATGACTGTTCCTGAGGGAGATTACCTCACCCTGTATATGTTCATAGGGTATCAAGTCTCATCTTTGGTAACCTGCTGTCCTTCCTCTGAGTGCCACCAGGTCTCCCCCTCCAGAGGACATGGTCAAAGGTGAGGCACCAGAGTATGTGAGAAAGTAATATCCCACTCTCCACTCTACTGTGGAGAGTGTTCTGTCCATTGGCTAGATCTGGGTAGGGGTTTAAGGTTTACTGCCTGTATTGTCCTTGCCTGGTGCCTTAGTTTGAGCGGGACCCCTGTGCCCAAATCTGCCTCTCATATTGTTCCTAGCAGCCTTATTCATAATAGCCAGAACATGGAAACAGCCTAAGTGTCCATCAATAGAAGAATGGATAAAGAAACTGTGGTACATATACACTATAGAATACTATTCAGCTATTAAAAACAAGGAATTCCCGAAATTTGTGGATAAACGGATTGAGCTAGAAATGATCATAATGAGTGAGTTAACCCAGAAGCAGAAAGACTCAAATGGTATATACTCACTTATATCTGCATATTAGCCCAAGGGGTATGTCCCACGAAAGCCTTCACTTACCAGGAAACTGAGACAGAGGGGAGGACATTCTAGTGAGACTCTAGATGAGAGAATCATGGGAGAATGGCAAAGTAGAAGGATCCAGAGGGTCCTAGAAGCCTACAAGTAGCTTTCTTATTTTTAATATATCATTAAAGTTTTTAACTCGATAACATAGTAGCTGTTTTCATTGTGGCATTTTCATACATGTTTAGCTCTGGGTGACGCCTCATCCCTCCTCTTGTCTCCCCTTTTCCCTCCCCCCATTCCAACTTAAATCTTCAGTCTTATCCTTTCCACTCTCAAATTACATTTCTTCTGTTTTCCCCCTCATGCCTCTCCCTAAGGCTTCATTTTCTTCCCCCATAGACACCTTCCTAGAATTGCTACATTCAATCTCACATGAATATAATATATAAAAGTTAGAACCTTAGAATCACATAGAAGAGAAAACATACAGTGTTTTTCTAAGTCTAACTGATCTCCCTGGATATATTTCACAGTTCCATTCATTTTTCTACAAATTTCATAAGTTTATCTTTTATAACTAATACAATTCTAAGATATATATTATATGCACCTGCCATTATTTATTTGTCTGTTGATGGACATCTAGACAAATTGCATTGTTATTGTGAATGCAATATCACTGTTGAACAAGTATCTTTAGAGCACTACATAGACTCCCTAGTATACAGGAGTGGCAAGCATCTGACATACTTCTAGGACTCAGGTGATCCTAATTTGTACATTTTTTGGACAAAAGAAGGTTGCCTTCTTAACATAACTTCATCTGATTTATCTTATATCGAGACAAATCTATTTTTTTTTCATGGTTGTTCAAATTTTTGTTAAGAAAGTTTGTTTAGACTGTGGGTGTAGGCAAAGGTGAGTAAACTCCAGGGCCTTACCCAAGCATTTATACCAATGAGTTTTAACATTTATGTATAGTGGGATGTGCATGCCTTGAAAAACACATAGGCATCAGAAGACAACTTACTAAGTCAGTTTTTCTTCATCATATACGTCCAAGGGATAAAACTCAACTGATCAGCTTGGCAACGGATACCTTACCATCTATGCCATCTCCACAACTCCAAGGCCAATAATTTTTTAAAACTCTTAGGAACTTTATCCAGCAATACCTATCACACATTTACCAAGAATCATGATATACTGTTTTCTAATCTAGATACACAACAAAATATATACAACATACAATAGTTAAATTCTATTCTTAAAGAATTTACAGTCTACAAAAACAAATAAAAGATAGACATATACAGAAGAAATTTGAAGTATAAAACTGTCATGAGAGACTTAAAAACTGCAGATGTTCAGAGGAGAAATAAGCTTCTTATTTTGGAAGATATGAAAATAAATCCTTAAATTGTGGATTGATTTATAAACATTGCAATGTGAAAGGGGACTGATATTAAAGGAAGAAAGTCTAATATGATCACAGATATGAAAACTAGAAAATATATGAGAGGAACAACATAGCATACAGTGAATCAACTTGTCAGTTGCTGGATAGAAAAAAAAGTTTGTAAAATTCACCTATAGCATTTAATGCCCTACATGTACACTGAAAGGCCTTTTGTGCACAAATAATTTTATTTTATCCTAACAGCATAGGTATGAATATTTGCATCTATTCTTTCTTGAGAATAATCTAAAAGCAGAGTTTATTCTGTTAACTGATTTCCTTCCCTGATATGTGCTTCATAGATTTCTCCTGAATGGGCAGACAATGTCATACCACAGTGAAAGCAAGATCCATAAATATGTGTTCCTGTGTTTATGGTGGTTGGGATAAGTCTGGGCCTCTGATTCTTCCATGATGTGCTATATAGGAAATTCTTCAAATTTTCATTTTGGCTAATGTGACCAGAGGGAGGCTCAATGACTATACTTTTAGCTTTGGTATTATTACCTGTGTGTGTGTGTGTGTGTGTGTGTGTGTGTGTGTGTGTGTGTGTGTTTAGTGTGTATATTTGTGTATGTAGGTTTATATGCATAATGAGGCTGGAGGTCAGCATTTGATTGTGTTTCTCAGTTACTCTCGACTTTATGAGTGAGACATTGCTGGCTGGTGAATTTATAAACCAGAATCTGAGATTAGCAATTAGCATAAATCTTGTTTAAATGTAAGGCATACATTGGTGTTTGGAATATTAGTCATCTTTTGTAAACCATTCCAGAATTTGGGAGGCAGAGGCAGGCAGGTCTTTGGGAGTTCTAGGCCAGGCTGGTCTACAAAGAGAGTTTCAAGACAGTTAAGACCATACAGAGAAATCCTGTCTTGACAAACCAAAAAAAAAAAAAAAAAGTAATCAATGTTGTTAGTAGGATCTGCTTTAAAGATCTACTAATAGTAAAGTACTCCAAACTTTCTATGGGTTAAAAGGAGACATGTGGCTTGTACTCACAGAACAATATTGACTGATAGACAGAGGGATACATGGATACAAGCATAGATAGATAGATGGATAGATAAGTGGAGGAACACCTGGAGTGGATGTAGCTGTGGTCAACAAAGAGCTGTTTAGCCAATCAGCTGGGGAAAAGGACAAGAAGTGGAAGGCAGGGCTTCCACAGGAGGTGGGTGGAGCCTGGAGAGGAGTTCCCAGTTGGCAATCAACAGTTGGCAGTTTGTGGAGAGAAACAACCTGAGGAGGATCAGATTGGCAAGTGATTGGAATATATGTATGTTATGAGGACATAAGGATTAAAGTAGTTTGTTTTAGTTTACTAGTGGATTAGCATTAGTTTAGATTCTGCCTAGTTTAGCGCTTAGAGCTTTAAAAATACAATTCTGTCTCATTGTATCAGTTATTGGCTTCCTTGGCCCTACAGATAAGATAATTGTAACAAATTGACATGCAATGAATTTAAGGTATTCACACCCTTGAAATAGCATACTTTGTCATAGCTTGGTGGTTGAATAAGCTCCTGAAAAGAAAAAAAAGGCATATAAAGATGAAATACACAATAATGCAAAGCTTTGGGGGCTTGTTAAACACCCTTTTAAATGATGCTATGATACAAATAGGAGAGAGAGAGATCGTGTTACTGATTGTGACTACTATTTTTTTTTATCATTCTTGCTTGCTACAAAGATTCAAAGGAAAAGGATTTAAAGAGAAAACTACAAAAATTTATAGACTGGACTGAGGAAAATGCTAGAGTATGAGAGACAAAGCAAAATGAAAAATATGAAATTTTGAAACAAACCTTAGAAGAGAAGTTAGAAAGGCCTATAACTAAGAATAATAATACTGAGATAGACTCTGAAGAAAAAAAGACCAGAATATGCAACACAACTTTGAAACAAGACTACAGTGCAGTCATTATTTGTTAAAAAAAAAAAATGATTTCCTAGCCTTCATAAGGGAACTACCAGGAGATGTGGAAAATCCATAATGTTATCAGGGCTTTGATTGACAATCTAAAGTTTAAAAGGAGGCAATAAGCAGTTATTTGTTAAGATTATCTCATTTGTATGGCCTAGGAAGCCCATAACTGATACAATGGCACTGAATTGTATTTTTAAAGCTGCAAGCATTAACCTGGGTAGAATCTAAACTAATACTAATATTCTAGTAAACTAAAATAAACTACTCTAATCCTATGTCCTCATAGCCTACATATATTCCAATCACTTGCCAATCTGGTTTTCCCTGGGGGGCTTCTTTCCACCAACTGTCAATTGTCAACTGTCAACTCCTCTCCAGGCTCCTCCCACCTCCTGTGGAAGCCCCGCCTTCTACTTCCTGTCCTTCTGCCCAGCTGATTGGCTAAAGAGCTCTTTATTGACAACTGCTACATACACTCAAGGCATTCCTCCACATAGATAAATAGATGGATAGATAGATAGATAGATAGATAGATAGATAGATAGATGATAGATAGATAGATAGATAGATAGAAGATATATAAATATAGATAGATGATAGATAGGTAAGATAGAACATAGATGATAGACACATAGTAAATACATGATACACAGAGAGATAGATAATGGAGGGGTGATAAATAATAGATTAGGATAGATAGATGATAGATAGATAGATAGATAGATAGATAGATATAGATAGATAGATGATAGATAAGATAGAATATAGATAATAGATGCTACATAGATAGATAGTAAACAGATGATAAATAGGTAGATAATAGATAAATAATGGATAGATTATAAATAATAGATTGATATAGATAGATAGATAGATAGATAGATAGACAGACAGACAGACATGTGGAGATAGCACAAGAAAAGGAAGACAAGAATGCTAGGTGAACTCTTTTAGACATGAGTTTTCATAGAGCCACAAAAGTTGGCCATTACACCTTAGTTTCTCTGAGAAAGTATTAAATTAGAAGATTCTGTAAATAACATATCACAGAGCGAAACCAAGGTGAATAAGTAGCTTTATTTGGAAACAAAGACACAAGGTTCTGAAGCAGTATGCAGCATGGAACAATCATCAGAAGCACAACCCAGAGGAAGTTGTAAAACAGCAAATGAGTGGTGTTTATAATGCATTACAGGAAATGAATGGAAACCATGAGGCCATTTGCATCTATTGGCATAAAGAACAGAGATGGTTGAGCAACTCCAGGCTGGCTTTTACAGAATCTAGAATTATGCAATGGAAAGGCGCAGAGTCAGAATTAAACATAGAAACTGGCTTAATTGCTGGCAATTTCAGCTCTCTCCTTGAAGCCGCTTTCTTACCTATGCAGGGTCACAGAACCAGCCTAAGAGATTTCAGTGGAAATACAGTCCATATAAGGAAATTTAGGAATCACAAATTAGGCTCTAACTTTCTAGTTATTAAATTTCATGCTATTTCATAGTAAAAGGTACATGATACTAGCTTACTATTATACAAAAAAAAATTCTCATTTTTTTAAGAGAAATTAAAACCCAAATGAGGTTGGAGCCTTGAAGCAAATAATAACAATTATAGCTTAATGACTTCCTAATGAATGTCAGGCACTAAGCTCTTTTGTTCTTTGTTTAATCTTGAGAATGACCCTGGGGGGCGGGGGGCAGAAGGGGGGAGTGGTGGTGGTGAATGCATTATCTTATCTGCTCTACACTTAAAATTTTTGAAAGAACGATACAATTTTCTCTAAATCAACTGATTCATGTAGAATGAAGTTTGGACTTTACAATTTATTACATGTATTTAATGTGTTCATGTAAATGTATGAATGTGCATTTGGGTATGCCAGAGGGCTCATTGCAGGTGATTCTCTCTTGCCATGTGGGGACTGGGAAACTGAACTCATTAGGATTGGTAGTAAGCACATTTATCTGCTCAGCCCTCTTGTTGCTTGAAGATGAAACATCCACCCTTCTGATTGCATTGTTAGCCTTCAACTTCAGTGCAATCAGACTGTAATTAAGTTTCTTGTGCATACAGGGGACTACACTGATATGCAAAGGGTCTGAGATGAGAACCTGGGTATGCAGGTAAGAGAAGACCCACTGTCTCCAGGAAGTATGTTTGCCAGAGTCTTGGTAGCAAGGCATGATATCAACCAAGTCTGATAAAACTTGGGTCCTGGGGCCGGGTGCTGTGGCACACGCCTTTAATCCCACCACTCACTCAGGAGGCAGAGGCAGGCAGATCACTTTGAGTTCAAGGCCAGCCTGGCTGAGTCTAGGATAGCCAAGGCTACAAAGAGAAACCCTGTCTCAAAAAACAAAGAAACAAAATCGCAGCATTTCATAACCACGAAGAAAATGGTTGGAGCTAAGAGTTTGACATTAAGATAAATCAACATTGTTAGAACCTCAGAGGTCAAAATTAAGAACAAGAATTATGTATTAAAAGGAAAGAACAGATTTCAGTCATAAATGTAGGAGAAATATTGTCATAAAGTATAATAATAAACTTACTTTACTAAACTACTACCATATCTATCGTAATGCTAAGTAATAGATGAAAATGGAGAAATGAATAAAATGGGGAAAAATGAAAGGACAAAGAAATGGCAGATATGAAATCCAGTATATGAGGAATCCATTAAAAAATTTGCATGGAGCTGAGAAAAATCCATTGAACTTAAAATACTATTGTAAAAAACTACCAAAAATGAAACATAATGCTGGGAAGATATCTTATTTGGCAAAGTACTTGCAACACATGAATGAAGACCTTAGTTCAGTCCTCAAAAAGTCTTGGAATGGTGAGCACATGCTTGAAATTCCACTGCTGGGGAGATAGAAACAGGCTTACTGGCCAGCCTAGTATATCTGACTTCAAGTGAGTGAGAGAGTTTGTCTCAGGAAGGAACATGGGGAACCTGCCTTAATGGGAAGGGAACTTGCCTTGTTAGCTTAATACCTAGGACACACACTGTAGAAAGAGAGGAGTTCAGGAAGTTGCTCTCTGACCTATACATTTATCTCCTAGCACATACCTCCTGACATGCACGATAAATCAAAATAATAAAGATACATCAATAAATGTCAAAGATAGTGATGTGGTAGGCATCTTGAGGAATGGTATTAGAAGTTGATCTCTAATTACCATCTATACATACCTGTGTACCTACACATACATCACATACAACACACACACACACACACACACACATACACACACACATTCTAACACTAAGATGACACAATAAAATTAAAAGGATACCATGGATCTCTGCTACATCACTATCTAACCCTGCTGTGCAAGAGTTCCTTGGTTTGAAATAGTCATTCCAGTCAACTCACCCTAAGATTAAAGTTTCATCAGCATTTCACACATGTTAGCAAAATAGTGCCTGCATAGTTCTGTACCATGTTTCCCTTGTAAATTTTACTGATGCCTGAGAACTGTGGCTGGACCGTGATGTACTCAGCATCATGAGGCAGACAGCTGGCCTGGGAAAGGTCCTGAAGAAACACAGAAGGAAGGCTCCTACTGAGTGAGTCTTCCTTTCTCACCATGGTAAGGGTGAAGATCATGGCATGAATTGTTGCAAACCAGAAATTGTCTTAATAGGAGTTTAGAAGAGAATGAACGAGACAGAAGAAAGTCTTGAAGATAACAAGAAAATTTCTGATATACAAAATGTAAGAGCAGACCCCACCTTTGACCTTCCCACAGCAGCAATGAGAAATGTGTATTTGTCACAATAAGCTGTCAGAACATGGGGAAGAAATGACAAAAATATGACAATGACCAATGCTTATAAAAATAAAAAAGACGCATACGTCTAAATGGTAGGAAGGGGAATATACATGTATCAAAAATAATTAAATAGGAGATTGTGAATTTGCACTGGAAACCTGGAAGGAGTTAGAAGAGGAAGGAGTTATGGAGATGCCGAGCTTATATATGCAGTTCTCAAAATTATTAAATAAAAAATATTCCATGTTGGTGCAAGTGTCCTTGCTATCACCAAGGGCCATGCAGATATCTGTGTTTTGTTTTATAGCCTGAAGCCACGTTGATTTCCCTAGCCTGGACTGCCACTGGGGGCAATATTGATGTGTGTAGCCTACTCTGCCACCTGAGTCCATGTTCCAGGCTACCTTCAAGATCCATTTCTGAGACTATGGTCCTACTAGAGCCAGGAGAAATGCACCATGGTCCATGCTGTCACCAGATGCATGTGGAAGCCCATGATGCAGTGATCCTGATGAAATTAAAGGGCAAGATGGCTACTTTTATAGTGATTTTGATTATTTCAGACTCAAGGTTGAGAAAGAGGAATATGGAAGGTTTCTGTAAAATCCTTATATCAACCCCCACACCCACAAAAAAATAGCAGCCCAAATAGGAAGTCATAGAAGAGAACTCTTAAAATGTGATAAGGATACTAAAGTTGTCTCTCCACAATTGATGACTTCTTGTGGGGATGTAGGAGGAAAACAGCTCAGTTCTATCTAAGAAGCAGACCAATTAGATATTGACCATGCTCCACTGAGTATATAGATAACACAAATTGGACCTAAGCTCAGCAGGAGACCTTGTGTCAAACATATGGCATTAACAATATATGAAAGGGTTTGTGGCTGGATATGCATTTATTTGTTTCCTTAAAATATTATTAAAATAATAAGTATCATCAATAATGATTAATATTTGAGGAAATCCAAAGCATAAATGTTAGGACTTTCAATAATTAACGCATTCACACTATCATGCTATGAACATGTTAAAAATGTTAGGATATTGATCGTGCTGATCAAATGAGTTTCAAAATCTTTGAGGCATACCTAGTTATATGGTGTGATTTGTTACTGGTTAATGGGCAGGAGCAGAGTGGCACTGCAATGGGCTGTGGTATACTATTGGAGGACATTATACACTTATGTCCTACCTGAGTTCTGAACACACAGATGGTGTAGAGACATGAGCCCCAGGTGGAATCTATGAGCATCAACAGAGGTACAATGGGGATCTATAACAAAAGCAGACAAACAAATGAAAAACCCCAAACACACCCAATAACAACAACAAACCCCAGCAAACTATCGGGTGGCCTGAGGTGCTAATTTGCCCTTAGCACAGTGGGAGCTTTCAATCCAGGCAAATGAATGAAGCCATGTTGTTCCACTAAGCCTAGGAAGAGTTTGAGCTTGCATTTGTGGCTGTAAAATTACTACTTAATGCTTTGTTGTATGAATAAAAATGTCTTCTCTCTTCACTGTTTTAGTACAATGATTTGAATGGTCATGGATACATTTTTAGTAAATGTGAAATGCCTCACTCCTGGTGCCTCTCAAAGTGGCTATTTGTGTTAATTTCTTTTCTTGTGGCTTTGATAAAATATTCTGGCAAAACAACTTAAAGGAAAAAAGGTTTATTTTGGTTTATAGGTCCAGAGGAATAGAGTCCACCATTTTATGGAAGGCATGACAAGAGGAAAAGGAGGTTAGTGGGGCACATTGCATCCTCAATCAGAATGTAGAGTGAACAGGAAATAAAACTGGGCTATAAAACTTCAAGTCCCACCCCTCATGCCTCACTTCCTCTAGCAAGGCCCCCTTTACTGAAGGGTTTATAACCTTCAAACACAGAAATACCAGTGGGGGATCAAGTGTTCAAATACCTGAGCACAGTGGTTAGGCATTTCACATTCAAACCACAATGTTGAAATGAGAGAGGAAACAGCAGCTGAACTAGGATTCAGATTTTCCTTGGTAAAGCACAGCTCCAGCTGGTGGAGTGCAAACATATGTTCCTCATACACAATATGAAAATAAGAGCACTTCCTCAAACAATCCAGAGCTAACTGGGAATGTCATGTATTCATAGTTTAGCATATTTTTCAAATCACCCAGATTTGTTTTTCAGCACCACGAACATTGTTCTCCTCAGGAGTGACTGCACACTGACCACTCAGACTCCAGACTCAAGTAGATGGAAGTTTATTGAACACTGAACAAGGACTGAGCAGTCAGGGACATAGTATGGACTCAGGAATCAAGACTGTGACCCTGGTCTGTTTTTAAGGCAGCATTTTTATAAGAAAAACTGTAACCAGGTACCACCCAGGTAACCAGGTATAGGAGACAAGAGGAAGGCAGCATTACATCATTTTGACTAGCTAAACAAAGTGTTTCTAACTGACCTTTAATTTGGTTCTGCAGTGGGAACTTTACAGAATTTCCACGTAATAAAGTATGCAAAGTTTGAGAAATGAAACCATAGAGACATAACAATATAAGAGGTTATTCTGACCTTACAAAGTGTCAGCATATTAGTCATTGGGAGACAGCGCCATAGAACATGAACTGAATTTTGCCTTGTGATAAAGATGGAGGCTAAATACAAAGACTTCAGTCATGCTAAATACAAAAACAGGTGTCAACAAAAGAGCTATAGCTATGCAAAAAGTTAATGGTGGCCTCAACAACATATCTAATAAGTTCTAAGATATGATTCTATATGTTTATAACACAATAGATGCAGCAATTTTGTTCGTGTAATCAACCACAGTTTTAGTAGCATACTAAGGAGCATGTTATACAGTTCACTCAGAAGCAGATTCATTGCTTATTATACCAATAAAAGTATAATGACCAAGGCTAGTGGGATGGCGCAGCAGATGAAAGTGTTTGTGAGAAATTCTGGCAATCTGAATTTGATTGCATAGACCAACATGATGGAAAAAGAAAACTGACCTTCCCCCAAGAAAATTATTTTTGACCTCCACATATTCCATAGCTTGAGTAAATAAGTGTAACTTAAAAGATACAATAACCAAATAAAAACTTGGTATTATTGTTGCAGATAATTCAATGGTGTATACAAAAAAGTACTAAAATTAATAAGTGAATTTCTCAAAGTAACAGCACACATGGTATTATTAAAAGTGTAAATTTTATGTGTTTTTACTTGCATAAAATAATAGAAAAAACTATAGAAATGTATTTAGCATCCCCAATAAATTGCAATAAATTTAGGTGTAAATTTGATAAAATATGTGGGAAAATATGCACTGAAAAATAAAACAAAACAGTAACTGAAAGAAAAGGAGACCTTAATATATGAAGAAATAACACACAATTGTCATGAATTGGGAGACATAATATTACAATATAAATTCTCCTGAATTTCATTTACACATTTGAACAATACCTTATTAAACTAATATAAGCTTTTATTGTTGGAATTAACAAGCTAATTATAAAGTTTATATAGAAAGTCTAAGGAACTATGCAACCTAAAACAACTCATTTGAAAGTGCAGTTGAAGCTGTGTGTGACGGCCAGGCGAGGTCAGCTTGATCTACAAAGTGAGTCCAGAATAGCCAAGGCTACACAGAGAAACCCCGTCTTGAAAAACCAAATGAAAAAAAAAAGGAAAAAGAATAGATAATACAGTTGAGAACTAAAATTTGTTGATTTTAAAAGTTGTAACAATGGGCCATTGAGATTTTTTAAGTGGGTAAAGGGGCCTGTCACAAAGCCTGTTGGCACAAGTTTGATTTTGAAGCCCATATATGGAAGGAGATAATTTGTAAGTTGCCCTCTGACCTCTACATGTACACAGTGACATGCCACAGCATACACACACACACACACACACACACACACACACACACACACATGCACACACTATAAAAATACAATAACAATGCCAATCAAGTAGGTATTGAATTCTATAGTGATAAATCAATGAAATATCATAAAGATCACAGAACAAAACCTCAAATTTCAGAGCAAATAGTTTCCAACAAAATGTAGAATAGTGGAAACAGAAAAGTCTCTTATACAATGGCTGGAACAATTGTATACTGGTATACAAAAGAAGACAGGAGTTAAAAACAGGCAAGCAAATGAACAAAAGAAGAAGACACAAATATGACTTTATTCTCTTCCATTCTTGTGCCAGATTTAATATATACATATTATTTATGTATTTATATATAAATTATATATATCATCTCTAAACTTGAAACAATTTTAAAGCCCACTAGAAGAAATAGGTAGGCATAAATCTCCTATGTGACACCAGACCTCCAACTGAAAGGAAAACTGCTGTCATTTGGAAGTCATGTAGCTAAACTCTGTTCACTGTGAGAGCGCCTGTGTGCAGTCACTATGGAGAACTATTGTGTTGTTTCCAGTCATTTTCTTATCCAAGTATTTTCTCAAAAGAAACCAACCACATTCACAGGACTTCTATGTGGTCAGTAACAGATTAGTGTCAGCTGGGAACAAGCCAATATTCACCAATAAGAATGAAATAAACTCACTGCGGATTGTACATTTATTCCGTCAAAAGGTAGATGAGAGTTTGGAGATAGTTCAATCAGTAAAAAAGAGACCTGGTTTGATATCTACAAAACCCAACAAAAAGTTTGGAAGGATGAAAAGCTGGCTATCATAGCTTTTGAGATATTGAGCCTGCAGATTCCTGAGGCCAGCCAGCCTATCCAATCTGGTGACCTCCACATTCAGAGATAGAATGTGTATAAAAAAAAAAGGGGGGGGGGTTGCAAGTGATTGAGGAAGATACCTAATGTAAAAAGTTTGGGTTCCTTGCATACAAATACATGTGTACATTCACATGTATATTCATACTAACATATATACTTGCCTAAACATACATACAAAAAAATCTACCTGATAATCAGAAATTTGTCTTAGTTTGCTTCCTGTTGCTTTATAAACACCATGGCCTAAGGCAACATGGGGATGAGTTCATTTCATCTTATAGCTTGTAGTTCATCTTTTAGGATTTAGCACAAGAACTCAAAAAGGAAACTTGTGGCCAGAACTGAAGCAGAGGCCGGGAAGGAATACTGTCTGCTGCCTTGTTTCTAGTGCTTACTCAACTTGCCTGGGGAATCCAGGACCAACCTGCTGAGGGTGGATTATGCACAGTGTACCGTGCCTTCCCACATCAATAATTAGTCAAGAAATGTCCTACAGATTTGCCTATGGACCAATCTAAAAATGATATTTTTAAATTGAGCTTCCCTTTTTCAGGATAATCATAAATTGTGTTAACAAAAAGCTAACTGGTTCAGAAGTACTATCAATGTATATAAGCCGAAATATAGAAGACAAAAATGTTACTCTTAGTGATGGCACCACATACACAAGATTTCATATTGCTAATTAGATGGCCGTCTGGAAAAGAGAAAGCCAGACTTTGTGCCTGAAAATGACACTGAAATATAATATGTCTGAGTATGAAACCATTCAATATTTTCTTTATGTGGTATCAATGAATATTTGTGATACAACTTCATCAATATGCATGCTTGTAATATTTTATGGTTTATGAATACATATCACTTTAAAGATTTTTTTTTAAGTTGAAGAAAAAGTGTTGATAAGTTAAATTTTTTGCCATCAACAACAGGTGAAAGATAAGCTTGGGAAATGCATTTAGCTACAAGCTGATATGAGCAAGAAATTAACACATGTGGATACAGAGAAAGAAAGCACAAAGCAATGGGACTTTGGAACTGATCATCACTGAGGTATAGTCAATCAAAAGATGATTAATGAAAGAAATGAGGTTTTGTTCCCAGATAAACCATCTGCTGCTTTATGCTTCTCTCCATTTTTGAATACTTACAGCAGAAAATATATGTTTCCTCTGATTTTTACCCATCATTGCTAATTTTAATGCATTGTTTTATTCTTTCTTATAAGGTCATGAAATTTTACATAGCATGGTCAAGTGGTAGGGAATAGAAATTGATATCAAAGGCTGAAAATATACCTATTTATGGCTTATGCTTTTAATAATAGTAGCCTGTTTTGATGGCTATGTCAGCAAATGATGTTATTTTGGCACTAAAGATAAGCTTTTTTTCTGTAGTATTGCATAACAGAGAAAGAAAGCACTTTTTAAAAGTCACCTCTGGGGAATTCTCCTGCTCAGGTCAAAATCTGGCATTTCCAGAGAGCCTCTGGGCTGGATATAAGATGACAGACTTCCTTTCTCAGTTAAGCTTCCTCTGCTTGATCTGGGGAACCCCAGGTCTTCTAAGGAGCCTCACAAAGCCCTCTGGCAGAGTACAAGCCCATCCCTATCCTTTTAAGAAACCCATTCTGCAAGCACCTGGGGATTCTCAGAAACACCCACATTATGCTAATTAGATGTCGTGTTTCCCTTCTTATGATAGAACAGTGTTACTGTACATAAATCAAGTATCCCTGGCATCCCCAGCCCCACCAAAGCAAACACACTCAACCTCAAAAACCTCTCCCACTGCCCAACACTTAAAGCTCCCTGCTTCACATGAAACAAAGGGTCCAACATTATCTGTTTCATCAAAGATCATCTGATTGTAGTCTCTGTTTCTTAACAATTATACTTTATTAAACAACCCAACTAGCTTTCACAAGAGGGAAAAAGGGTTAAAGGGAAAAAAGAGTGAATCTTCCTATATCCATTCCACAGGATGGGTCCTTAGGTGTCTCTGGACTGCGTGCTGGTCCAGCCTGTTCACTGATCCACTTGTGCTCAAGCCCGGTCTCAATCTGTTGTTCTCTCCTCCCTGCTTGTGTCAGGCAGTCTCCTTCTCCCATTGAGCGTCAATTAGAAAAACAATAGACCAGGTGGAGTTCTCAGGCCTGCTTCCTGAATTCCAGGCCCAGGATGGCTCCACTCAGTCTATCACAAGGTATCCATGGAGTGCCCAAGGGTAAAGCCTGCCAAGATTGTTTTTATCTGTGACAACGCTTACAGTCTTTCCCACATATGATACTCATCATTTATTCTCCACAAAGAATTCATCCTTGGATCTCCAGGGCTTGACTGCCAGTCAGCCAGGTGCTTCTGGCCATCATGAGATTCCAAAATTCACTGGCCTGGCAGCATGTATCACCGCCACTACCACTCTGCCCACCGCAGTGCCCTTTTGAGAACAAGAGGCTGGCTGCTCCCAAAGCAGTCATTTTGTCCATCAGGACAAAAAGGAACTCCTGTCTCTGCCCCTCTTGGCTTCAGAACTCCTAGGGAGCCTATGTTACTGGCTGCTGACTAAGCAACCACCACTTGCCCAAGTCAGGCTGGTCCCTCCTTCCACCTGGCTCAGGTTTTGAAAGGGAAAATTTTTAATTAACATTAAAGCAACCAGAACAGCAGAGCTCTCTAACTCATAAGTGCAGGTCAACAGGTATGCTAGCCCAAGGTCCCAGATGATAAGTCACAAAGAAGGCGGAGATAGGAGACAAAGGCCTACTGAGTGTTCCAGGGACCGGCTGGCCATAAAAGATAGGGAGAATACACTAGGACAAATTCCTGAGAGAAACAGATACCGGACATTGTCGAATGAGTAATGAGCCAAGACCCCTCATCCGATCTTATGGTGTCTGCTTAATCCCCTCCCTTGAGGCCCGCACACAATGTTCCAGGTTTGAGTTTAACCAGATGTGTCGTTAGCTCAGATAAACATCTACCCTCAGGTTTCAAGAAAAACAGGAACCAAGGACTGTTCCCATGTGATTAAGTCTGAGCTTACACCAGATCTGCCTATGCAATTTGCTGATGTTCAAATGTTTGAAACAACCAATTGTGTGTGGCCGTGCCAAAACTTTCCACTCCCCCTGACCCTTGCCCATATAAACCCCTAACTCCTGGGCTTCTGGGTCGACCCCTCTGTCTCCTGCGTGAGATACGTGTCGACCCGGAGCTCCGCCAATAAACTGCCTCATGTGTTTACAGCAAGACGGTCGTTTGTGTGTCTTTGGGTGTGTGCCATCCCGAGGCTTGAGTGAGGGTCTCCCTTTGGGGATCTTTCAGTTTCAGAGCCCTGAGCTCCTTTTACCCTGTGCTTTTACCCTTTTCCACCCAGAACATCCACCGTGGGTTTCATCCTCAATGGGCCCAGCTTCCCAGGAGAATGCCAGACACAGCCCAGGTGCCTGCTGGTTATATAACACCACCAACAGCTTCGAATATTCTCAGATTCCCAAGAAAATGTTAATTTCTAATGCTTGTTGAAGTATGGGGATTTGAAAGTAACAAAGAGTGATGGAACAGTATGTGCTTGGCATTTTGCGAGGTGCTTTGTGTGCACTGTTTTATTTAATCTTCATTTAACCCCACAAATTATTCATTATCATTGCTGTTTGGAGGACAGTGGATCTGAGGCACATGATTTAAGTAACTTGTCTATTTTTCAAATGACAAACCATTATCATGATCCAGATGGCCCTGGCGCTAAAGAAGTTCCTGCCACAATGCATGTCATTGCTTCTTCCAGAACCATTGCAAGGTCTCTCGTCTCTAAGTGGCAATAGCTGCCTAGCTTCCAAACCATACTGTTTGTGCAGATGTTCTCTCAGAATAAAACATTCTCCTTTTTAAGCAGGAGGAAGGTTCTTATGACTCAGGAAATACATTAAACATATAAGACTAACTAGACAGATAAACTTTACCAAGCTAAGGAAACTCCTAAAACTTAAACAATTACAGTTTTCAAGATTATAAATAAGTACAGGCTTCTGGGGAAAGGAGACTGGTCTAACTGGTAGAACAGCCTGCTGGTTGTACAGGAATCCAACTTTTATGGTTCGTGTCCTGTTGTAAGGCTGACTTTTCACTGATGGGGATGCCCTTCTGTCTCAAATGTCTGTATATATAAGTAACCTCTCACTCATAATTTTGTAAGGAACTCCAATAAATTTACTGGTTCACTAAGCTAAACCTGAAGAAAATCATGTCTTTTTTTTTTTCAGGCACGAATGTCTTATCGGAGGCCAATAAATGTTCATATACTACCTGGAAAGACACAGGAGCATGCCAACTGAAAATGTTATTTGATATATGGTAAACATAACAGACTGATTTATTGAGTTGACTCTTCACTATATAACTCTCAGAATCACTATCTCTTCTAAATCACAAGAGAATTAATCATTCTGTGTGGAGAGCCACAGATAGCAGCGCCCCCTGCTGCTTCCCCGGCACAATGCGCCCCCTTTTGCACATGCGCAGTGAGTAATCCTTATGCGCATGCGCAGTGAGCAAGCCCCT
The DNA here is from genome assembly GCF_964271855.1 of Acomys minous. Lineage (NCBI taxonomy): Eukaryota > Metazoa > Chordata > Mammalia > Rodentia > Muridae > Acomys > Acomys minous. The sequence goes on along the minus strand of NC_140483.1, from coordinate 71,662,620 downwards.
TATGCGCATGCCTGAAGGCATGGCGTGCGGTGTCGTGATTCAAACAAGTCATAGCGTCAGGTGGTGTGATCTGACAAGGCATGGCGTGAGGTGGTGTGATCTGAATGCACCAACCAGGAGTGACGATGTGGCAGTTTCTGATAGGACAGGCACACTATAAAGGTTCTGTGGGAGCTTTTCCCGGGGTCATTCCAGGATCCTGAATAAAAACTGCTGCAAGAAGAGTTCCCAGTGTTGGTGTCTTTCCTGCTGGACGGGAGCGGCATCGGCAATTCTGAATTCCACACATAAGAAGGAAAAGCTGTTATTCAGAGACCCACAAGTAAAGAGCACAGGCAAAAAAAAAATCAATACCTTGGATGTGGGTCAGCCTTCACTCAGTTCCCTGTTAGCTAATAACACAGAACAGAACACATTGGAGTGAGCTAAGAGTTCTACTTGATTTCCAGAAAAAATAATGAGTAATACAAAAAATAAAAAGGAATTTTGTGAAGTTCAAGGGAAAAATGTTATTTTGGAACTTCTAATCACTTCTCTTTTGCCCTGTAAAGTTAAAATTGCATGAAAAAGAGTCATAAAGCTATGAACAGATGCATTACCATGAAGATACTATGAGGTGTGTAGAAAAAAAATTGAAAACTCTTCAGCTCAAATTCTACACAATTATCCTTTTATTCTGAGGCAGTGTAGAAACAATATTATATTTCCAAAATAACTTTTGATAGTCATGTACACATATATGGAGCGTGTGTGTATGTGTGGATGATATTGATGATGCTATTACTATCTGGGCAATTTCTACGTGTAGTTCTAATCACACAACAGCAAATATCAGTTTTGTTTCTCTGTACTTAGCAGCATTCTGCTTGCATTAGGGCCTCCAGAAACCCTTTAATACACAGGCAATTTCTTTGACAATATGTTTCTATGGTGATTAATCTTCATGAATGGATTAAGCATCACATTAGGATATATCTATGAAGGTATTCCCAGAAACATTTAACTGAGGAAAATAGGTCTTCCCTGAATATGAGTAGCACCCACCAATGGACTCGGATTCTGAACAGGATTAAAGAGAGAAAATGAGCTGACCATAGCATTCATAACTCCCAGCTTCCTACCTGTAGATGCAATTTAACCAGCTTTCTCATGTCTCTGGCACTATGTACCTTCAAACTGTGATCCAACAGTTTTTGTCAGCTATTTTGTCACAGCAACAAGAAAAAATAATCCATACAATTCTCAAATTGCTATTGTGACACCATAGTGACCACCTTCAAGGGTGTCACTTTTCTACCTATTAATATTAAAGAGATACTTACAGCTCCATTTCCCATGGTTTTGGGACCCACTGATATAGTCGAATACAGGGGTTTGAGTACTAACTTAATCCCTTCAAGTACATAGAATATCTTCACCCGCCTAAATCTTAAAAGTAAATACTACTCTCAGTTCTGGTTCTTTAGTTTTAGAAAGCCTAAGATCACAGTGCCCAAAGATTCATTCTTGAAAGTGTCCATCACAGGTTCCTGGTTTGAGTGTTTGGCTAACAGATAATAGACAATAACTTATTGTATTATAAATAGATGTCATTGGTTGAAATGTTCTAGAATTGCAGAGGAAAGGATTCTTAGCAGAAACATGTCACTGGGGGCATGTTCCTGGTGCTGTATCTTGCCTGGGTTCATTCGTACATTTGTCTGCTTTGTGGTCACCTTAAGTAGGCAAAACGCTCTCCTCATCCAGAACTTTTCTATCACTAAGCTCTGCATCACACGGCCCGGAATCAATGGCAGCTACCAGCTGCAATGGACTCAACCTGTAAAGCTTTGAATCAAATGAATCCCTTCTTCAGTTGTTTATGTTAAGCATTTTGTCACATAGATAATGGTCTGACCAATCAGAATCCTCTCCGGTGTACCCTACAAGGTGGAAAAGAACAGGTTGCCCCAGAGCACTTCTGTAGAAAAAGAAATCTCAATCACAAGTCAGCTTTCAAGATTGAATCGTATCCTGAGGGACCCATTTGTTAACACATCAACTTGGGGCTAGATAGAAACCTCTAAAACTTAGAAACACAAACACATGAAACGTATTAACTCCATAAAATCACTACAAACCTCACAGATCCTTCACACACGCATTCAAGTGTGAGGGTAAGTCCTTTATTTGACAGATTTGTTTTCATAAGTCACTTTCAACCTAATTTATGCATTTTTTCCTCAAAGTTACTTATAATATTATCTTGGTGGTATGATTCAGCAGAAATAGAATGGTTCCAGTAAGGAAGCAGCACAGATACAGTAAGGAGTTCTTATCGAAACACCAAGTCTCAGCTTATTTCAATACTCGGCTTAAGAGGAGGGTGCTCTGTCTTTGCCTTAGAGTGAAATTTGTTCCACTATAAAATAGCATGAAAACACTGAGCAAGGGAAATCCTTTTTGAATGTTCTCTAGGTAGCATGGAAGACATTCCACTCAATCCTCATGATTGGGCCATGTTCTTTCCCTATCATACAGATTTCAGGCCTAAGCCAAACAGAATATTTGACCGAGCTGTTTTACAGGACTTCAAAATCCTATGAAATTTGAATTTGCCTTGCTTATGTGTGTGTGTGTGAGTGTGTGTGTGTGTGTGTGCTTGCTTTGGCTGGAGTGTGCCACCATGTAGAACTCAGAGGACAGGTCTTACCTCTCCTTTCACTGTGTATGTCTCAGGATTCAAAATCAGCTTGTCAGGATATGTGGCAGATGTTTTTATTTATTACTGAGAAAGCACATCAGTCCTCATAGAGAACTTTAGCCATTTTTATTTCTATTTTTTATTAAATTACTAAAATAAACAAATGCATAATCTTTTAAAAAATAAATAAATGACTAGATCCTCTTTCTTTTTGCAATTATAGTACTGTAGTTCATGCTGCCTGTCACCACACAGATGAGCACTGAATGTGCGTGATGAATTTTGTTCAAGGAACTAAGGCTCTGAGAAGGCAGATGATCAACATCCTAGAAAAATCTGCCTTCTGTCTCATTTCCAGATTCTATAGGGAGCAGACTGTCTACAGCAGGTGAGACAAAGACAGTCAGCAATTACAGTGCTCAGCCCTGCTCCTCTCCTCGGGTGGTCAGCTTTGAGCTGTGTTCCATGGTGTCAGTGCCTCTCCCCTTATCATTCCCTAATTCTAAAGACATTATCTGTCTGTAAGTGCGTCATGAAACTCTAAACATGCCTGCTGTCTTCAACCACCAACCTTGCACTAAGCCAAGGCCATTTTAACTAGAAGAGATTAACCATTACAAACAGCCAGTAACAGTGTGTAAACACCAAGCTGGTAATGACATGTACATACAGATTCTTTCCTACATTGTGGAGTGCAGATTCTTCCTTACAGAATGTAAAAAGACCTCTTTCTCTTATCTTATCACCATCACACATTCATTATCCTGTAAAGACACAGACTGTGTCCTGGAGGAGGTTCGGAGTTGTTCAGAATAGCTAGGCATTGGTAACATTTTCAGACACTCTGTTCAGGGAACACACAAAGGTGAAACTACCTGTCAGATTCATTGTGTTTGCCATCTAGAATTATGAGACTTATTCTAAGTAGACATTTAACCCAAATTCACTGAGAAATGAGAATTGGCCAACAGTGGGTACAAATCCCAGGCTTTCTTGACCTTGAGTAGTGACCAGAAGGACATTTGAGCTTTAGTCCTGCTACTCAGAATTCACTCTTATCTAAACACTTTAAATTAGAATACAAGAATCATTTTCAAAACACTAATGTTACATTTTTCTGTCAAAATGTTATTGAAAATAGATAGAGATATTTTATCCAATATATTCTGATTATGGTTTCTTCTCCTCCAACTCCTCCCAGATCTTTCTGACTTTCCTACCCACCCAAATGTACACCTTTCTTTTCTCACACTCAATTGAATATTAATGGGAATCTAAAATAATAATAACAATAAAATAACACTATATAACCTAAAAGGAAACAATTCAGAATATAACAAGACAAACAGAAGAGAGTGACAAAGGGAGGGGTGGCTCAAGAAGGACATACAGTTGCAGAGACAAATGTTTGTATACATAGAAATATCACAAAAGCACTTATTATTTGTTTGGGTACAGAAGGAGAGAGGAGAGAGACTTAAACACCATTTCGTCATTGGACCTTTTTATTTTTTTCAATGCAAGGATAAATAACACTTAATTGTGTATGTTTTAAATGTTGGCTTCAGGAGAATAATTATTCTGTAGCTGTAAACTAATGCATTCCTACACCTGCAAAGTGAAGAGAGTCTTCTTACAGGCGCATCCCTACCTTCTTGGGGACAGTGTTCAGGTGTCAGCAAAGGCAGTCTCTCAGAGCTGGAATTCCATTTTGGTATGCAGTCAGTAAGTTTGCCAAGCTTTTCATAAACATATCCATGAGAATATCTTTCGGTTTTTGTCCCCACTGGGCCTGGCATTTTCCTCTTTCAGATGGTAAATTTCTCCCTTCGACTTCTTAAAGACAATATTACAAGTCCTACAAGCATTTCAGGTAGTAGTTCTCCTCAATGACATCCTATTTCCATCTGCCTGTCAACAGACACAATCCATCTCTGTTTAAAGTCTTTGCGGAATTGCAAAGTGCACAGTCTTTGACCATTACTCAACGAAAGACTAAAAAAAAGTATCTGAAATGAAGGAAAAGTGATAAAAATGAACATTTCACTTTGATCTTCCCATTTTGAATATTTAGTGCCATCAACACAACAGTAGAGGAGGGAGTGCCTCATCTTCAAAGCAGCATCTAAATAGTGTATGATAGCCAATTACAGCATCCAGGCAGGTGCTTCACACTTTCTACTCAAATAAAAAGGAAAAGGGAGCAGTGATCTTCTCCACAGGAAGCTCCTTTTGATGAGAATATTTAGACCTGAGAGCTGGAAGGATAGAAATACAATGGACTCCCACCAACCACGGTATCTGCCTTTGCAGGGATGATTTTGTCCAATTGTTACTAAGTATTCAGATTGTGCCAATATAAAATAATCCACTTAATTAAAAATGTGAATATCATGGGTTCAATGTGATGATGAATATGATTAGGAAAATAATACATAAGCCAATAATATAAGTGGTCAATTACATTGAAAGCACAGTAAATAACATAATTACAGTAAACCCTATCTTACCTCTTTCTTCACAAAAACACAGATAGCTACCATGAATGAGCTGCTTAAAACAGAGAACACAAACCAAGGATACAGGCTTCTGCATGAGAAAAAAGTGGAAGAAAATGAAAAAAGGAAGATTAAAAGCAAGAAAAATAAGAGTCCTAAGAGGGCTCTTGGAGAATTGCTAAGAAATCTTCCCAACTCAGGGGAAGGGACAAAAAGGGATCCCTTTTTCCCATTTATTTGTTTCTTTAGTTATTCCCTTTGCATCCCTATTGCAAACCCCTCCCTCCTCTCCTTCCAGTCCTACCCCATATCTTTAAATAGCAAGGTCCTCTAAATCCACAGAAACATGTTTGTTCTCCTTGTGGACACCACCCCTGCCTTACCCTCTTACCATCTTATGTTAAGAAAAATGACAAAACCCAGATGCTCCTTGATTTAAGATGGGCCAAATCCCCAAGCAACCCTTTAGAAAAATTTTCCTGATGCCCCCCCCCTTTTCCAACACCACACATCAACTTGGCTACTCCAGATGGGGTTGCAAACACAGTTTATGAAGTGGAATCGTAGATGAAGATGGTTTCAGAGCTATGGCTGCCACTGCTGCCCCTCATCAGCCTAAGGGTTTACTCTGTGTCCCACTAGACTTGAAAAAGGTGCAAAATTCAATAAACAGTACTTCCTGAATGTCTGTTGCTTTTGCACAAATACAAACTCTAAGCATAATTTACGAACCTCCTATGTTGGCGACTGCACAAATCCCTGTCAGTGAGGATGTTTTGCAACTATTAAAGAAAAAGCTGAATATCATGCAGGTCAGTTTGGGGGCACAAAGGAGATGGCTCAGCCCTTCAGAGTATGTGATGGTCTTACAGAAGACCTGAGATAGGTCCCCAGCACCCACAGATCAGCTCACAAGGATCTGTAATACAGAACCCAGGAACTCCAATTAGCTTCTCTGTCCTCTTCTGGCACTTGCAATCATATGCACATACTCTCTCATAGACAAAAATGCATACATATGAATAAAGCAACTGAATATTTTGGGGGTAGGGGTTTGAAAGATGACTCAGCTGTAAATCATACTTCCTGCTTTGGCTGATGACCCCCTAGTTCACTTCGCAGCATCCACAGCAGCCTGCTCACAAAGGTCACTCCAGATCCCAGCCTCTATGCCTATGCCCTCCAAGAACACTTGCACTCACTTTCACAAATCCACATTCAGATACACACACATGCATGCACACTCATTCTTGCAAACACAAAAGCACAATTAGAAATAAAGAATTTTAAGAGGAGGGGAAAAAAAGCAATTAGATCCAATAAATAAGCAGAAGCCAGATTTTAACCCACATTTCAAAATGTTTCTTCAATTCTCACTCTGCAAACTCCAAGTTAAAAACTACCAAACACACAAAATCTGAGATAAAACCATTAAATCATGAATGTCAAAATATCAGTAATAATTATTCTTAAGGTAGCTGAATACTGTAGCACATGGTATTCAGTTTTAAGCAAGAAGATTTAATTGTGATTTTTCTCTCTGGGATGTTAATCTACTAGCATTAGTTGCAGGGGTAAAGCCTCTTCAGGGCCCTAAAATTAGAGATATTTATTATGGTTACACACGTATCTTGTCTAGCAAGATGCTTGACATCACTTAGGATATGAATGAATTCCTGAATGAAATATTTATGGATTCTAATATACTACACACGATTCTGACTATGACTTTGAAGGAACATTGTGAAGATTAATAAAATATACATATACATATCTATCTGTAGACACAGACATAGATATAAAATTAACTTTCTCAAGTAGACAGCCATTCCATATTGATCGAATTCCTAATATAAAACAGTTAGTTGGGTTTATGGATTTGCATACCATGTAGTGTATGCTGCTTAGTTGTGTCAACTTGACATAAGATAGAGTCATCTTTGAAGTGGGAACCTTAATTGAGGAGATACCCCCACCTAACAGGATTACAGAAAGACTGTAGGGACATTCTTTTAATTTTAACGATTGCTGGGAGAGAATACCACAGTGGCTGGGGCCTACCCCTGGGAAAGTAGTCTAGGATTATTTAAAAGGCATGCTGGGTGAGCCGTGGAAAGTAAGTCAGAAATCAGCTTCCATTTATGGCCTCTGCTTCTCCTTACACCTACATACAGTTCCTTCCTTGAGTTCCTGCTCTGATTTCTCTCAGTGGTAGACTACGACCTCTGATCTGAAGAACAATGCTTAGTGTTTTATGACAGAAGAAGAGAAACCAAACTAGAATGGAGACCCTGGCTACTTTTTAAGTGGGTGGCCATCTAAAGCAAAAGAACTGGTGTCTGTTTTGGGATTCTCTCTCTGTGGCATGAGATGGCCTGCTGTTTCTCTCACAGATTATCAATCCCTATGATTACTCCAAAAATTTGTACAAAACTTTGAGCTCTCACGAGGCGCCACCCCTTCTCACAGATACACAGACAATTAACAGATATTAGATGAGAGATGGACTTTGTTCAGTGGGGTCCATGCCCCTGTAATGAAGCTGAGTAGCACTCTTTGGGTGAAATCACTTCTTTGTTTCCACTATTGATGTTTGACCTGGGGCAAGAAGAGACCCTCTGTGCACCTCAGAAAGAGTTTGCACAGCAGTCTCTTCTGTCTTGGAAGTGTCTGCATTATCTGCTTGAGATTCTAATGGTAAACTGGTGGGCCAGTGATTCTCTAACCAGAACTCCAAGCTCTTCTGATGAGCCAACGTTTGCCGTTTTCCACATATGGCCTACACAATATGTCAAATTGCAATAAAAATATGCAACTATTATATAGCTCAATCAAGAAAGGAACTTATAGGGATCAACTCTCATTGTTCTTGATGGAGCTATTAAAGTCACAGCCTTGGCCCTTGCAACCCTAACTAATCATACGTGGTCAATATGGACTAATTAAAAAAGACAGAATCATTAAAATCCAGATAAAAATTTGTTCAAAGTAACCCAGTAGAAAAGAGGGAAAAAAGAGGTCATAGCCTGTTAGGTTCCTCTTCCTTCAGGGTGCTGACATGAGGTTTAGGTTTGAGCAGAAGGCAAGGGGTATGCATGACAATGTGTGGTCTTGCCCACCACTGATGCATTACTATCTCAGCTCCAGTTCGTCGTTCAGAATAGTATTATAAAGTCTTAGACTGCCTGTAATTCCCTCCTGGGAGACAAGCTCCACTTCTGGTTGGCTCCAGAGCCTCAACATTTTCCTTTTCCCTATAATGAGATGCCTGGGAAAATTACAATTCCCTGGACTCTGTTGTTTCTATAGCCTAAGAGACAAAGTGAGGGGCACACGCATCTCTTTAGAATGCCTTTGTTTCTGCAAGCAAGTTTAGATCTTGTCATGTTCTTGTACTTTCTGACTGAGTAATGTGGTACCCCACTGGCCATCTTTAGGTCATGGTGTTTCTTATCTCAGTGATGACTGAAAGGTTTAAGTTTTGGGTTAAACAAGTTAAATCTACCAGAAAACACACATGGACACGGTAGTGCCACACACTTACAAAAAGTTTTTATCATTGGCCAGCAATTGCATGGTAGAATTTGCCCAAAGCATGCAGGTCTGGTACTCACAATACTTTATCTTTTGAGAATGCAGCCATATCCTAGTTGAAACACTTAAGTTATCAAGAACAACTAGGAAGAAGCAGAACTACAGAAGCCAAAATCAATGTTATTACGTTAAGGGACTTTGGTGGATCATGGACCTATGGAGCAGGTCTTTGATGCATTAGGTCTTTGTTTCCATTTTGGCAGGTGTTAGGACTTGTGTACAGGGTTTTAAAGTTAGAACAGTGCCTCTAACGTGGCACTAGTTTCAATTAGGTCTGGGGACCTATAGAGAGGTAGACATTCACAATAGAGACAATAATTTGTTCCCAAAATCGTGTGTGTGTGTGTGTGTGTGTGTGTGTGTGTGTGTGTGTGTGTATTTCAAGTGTTACTTATTATATTCCAATTTATTTATTTACTTATTTATTTATTTATTTATTTATTTACTTTACAGCCTGATCCTTCTCTCCTTTCCTCCCAGTCCCACCCTTAAGCCTCTTCTTCCTCCTTCTTTCCCTTTCTTCTCAGAGAAGGGTACTCCCACCCACAACCCCATACTAACCTACTCTGGTACATTAAGTTTTAGTAGAACTAAGCACATCCTCTCCTATTGAGGCCAGATAAGGCAGCCCAACTCGAGAGAGGGATCCAAAGGAAGGCAATGGACTCAGACACAGCCCCTACTCCCTTTTTTAGGAGACACATATGATGACCAAGTTGCATATCTGCTACTTATGTGTATGAGACCAAGTCTACCTCATCCATGCCCTTTGGTTGGTGGTTCAGTCTCTGTGAGGCCACCTAGGCCCAGTTCATTTACTCTATTGGTCTATGATGGAGCTGTTTTGTGCCAGATGGTTTAATGTAACTGTTGTAAATGGAGCTGATACCAAGTGAAACACTGAATGGACAACTAGTGTCCTAGTTGCCTACTGAGCTAGCTCACATCTTGTTGTGATCTTTAAGTAGTAACATACACACACACACAAACACACACACACACACACACACACACACACACACGCACTCATTTATTTATTGGTTGATTGATTGATTTATATAACAATGATGTTTGATTATGTACTTCAACTACTCTGGCCCATTAACCTCTGGGAAGATTCAGTCTGTATTTTCAGGTTTTATTAATATTTACTAGTGGGTGAAAGCTCTTAACCAAGAATTTGATGTCTCATATAGTCTAAAAATTCATTAATACACTCTTTCAAATAAATGATTTTATTTTTTTGTTTTTTAATATAGTTTATTAATTTATTAATATTACATCTCAATTATTATCCCATCCCTTGTATCCTCCCATTCCTCCCTCCCTCCCATTTTCCCCTTACTCCCTTCCCCTATGACTGTGACTGAGGGGAACCTCCTCCCCATGTATATGCTCATAGGGTATCAAGTCTCTTTTTGGTAGCCTGCTGTCCTTCCTCTGAGTGCCACCAGGCCTCCCCATCCAGGGGACATGGTCAAATATGGGGCACCAGAGCACCAGAATTTGTGTGAAAAAAACTATGAAGAAAGAAACATAAGTGATTTTAAGAATGTTATTTTGTTTACTGGACCATTTAGATATTTCTGATTACTCAGCTGACTGACAGGTATAAACAGGTATAAAGATTTTTTTCCTTTATTTTTTGTCTAGCACAGCAGCAAACATCTGCAGGAAAGCTTAACACTTAAGCAATTAAGCTCTATATTTACAATTATCCTCATGGCTGACATCTGAGAGATAGAGCAAACATCCAGATGTGTTACTGAAGATTTCAGTTTTAAACAGATGTTTCAGTATCTATTACATTTTTTTTCAAATGAAAAGGATAATTTTCATAACATTCTTTGTAAAGCCTTTACATTCCAATTGTTCTGTTCCTTGATCAAGAGAAAATACAGTTTACTTGAAGCTGAAGTAAAAAAAAAAATAAAAAATAAACTCATTTTTTCTCAGTATCTTTTCATGTCTAATCAAGGTATCATTTTATTAACTGCTGCAATAGAAAAGTCTCCTTTCTTTGTAAAACAGAGAAATTGACTTGGGAACTGGGCTTCATAAAAATTTAGTCTGTTTCATTGCATACCATGTTTCCCTCCCATATTGAAGATCAAAATAAAAGATTCATTGGGAGTCATTTCATGAGTCTATGTCAAAGAAAGGAGAACTAGAATTGAACCTTACCTTTCCTTCCATTTCTGAATTCAAATATCAGCAATGTCTCTAACTGATCAGAGAAATACGATTTTCTGGTTTGTGTATTTGCTTATAAAAATAAAAAGCTGATTTAAGCTTACCCAGACATAAAAAATGGAAAATACACTGAAATGCTAAGATACAATAGACACCATGTCTAGTCAGAAACAGGCTTCCTTTCTTCTCTTCTGTGCTTGCTAGTTTTAAATATCAACTTTCCATAACCTACAATTGTCTGAGAAGACTGTCTCATGAGGAACTACTTACATCATGGTGGCTGAGAGGTAGGGGGTGCATATCTCTAGGGGAGTGTATTGATGGCTGGTTAGTGGGAAAACACAACCCATTGTGGGGGGATCCTTGCTCGAGGCAGGAGTCATGAACTATAGAAGGCAGAAGAATCAATTATGCATCCATTTCTCTCTGATCTGACTATGGATTCAACATGACCAACTGTCTTCAGCCGCTGCCAATGTGACTAGATATTTGAGCTCCCGTTCTGACTTTCCATCGATGATGGACTGTAATCTGGAACCAGGAGCTGTGTAAACTACAGCATGCTTACCACATATGTGTAAAGTAAAAGAAACTTTAAAGATGAGGATGTAGTTAGTCAGCCAGTGGCACTTGCTTGTCACTCCTCTTAAAGGCATATTAAAGTAGAAACTTCAAACCATCCTTAGAGCTGGGGAAATGGATCCAGAGGCAGAGTACTCACAGCACAATCATGCCTACCTGAGCTTGGATCCCAAGCATCTACATAAAAATCCTGGCATGGTCCCAAGTATGACTGTAACCTTAGTGCTATGAGTGCAGAGGTCACTATTGCTAGGGGTATGTTGTCTACACACACACACACACACACACACACACACACACACACACACACACTAGGAAAAAAACTAATACAAATTCATTAACAGCCACATATTTAAATTCAAAGCACATCCAATAGAGAGGATTCATCATATATTTTTTAACTTAAGGATGGATTATTCTACTATTCTTTAAATTTTTATAAAGGAACAGCGATTTGCAAGTAGAATTTACTAAAGATAACGTATGAGAAGTGAATACAATCAGAGATATCATTATGCTCACCTAGCTTTGTTTTCCATTTCAATTTTCTATTTTGAAATATTTTTATTTGTTGTGGCAATGGAAAGCAACTATACCACTCAATTAAGCAAACATCCAACCTTGACTAACAACTACTATTCTCTAAGATCCTGTACTATTGGGGATATAACCTACCTCAAACATGTCTTAGGTCAAGAGAAGAAATACTGACCCAGAATTCAATGTCTGACTTCTCCTCTGTCCTAGCTTGTATGTAAGCCTGAACCAGCCTCTTAGGCCCTTTTCCCCCCTCAGGGCCATTTTAATTGCCTCATCCATCAGAGTTAATATCTAATGATTTACATATTTCCACTGCATTAAAGTATATCTCACTGATAGTTCAGTCCTTAAAGTGTTCACACCAATGAATGAAAACTTGAGCTTGATTCTTAGCACTTTTATTTTAAAACTTGAAGATCTGGCTAGGAGCCTCAGCAATTTATAGCACTTGCCACTTTCTAATTGATTCTGGGTCCATTTCTCAGTAGCCATATTTGTGCTTTACAATCGCCTGCCACTCCAGTTCTAGAAAATCAGATATTCTGCTTTTTCTCCCAACAAATACCATGTGTGGTACACATGCGTGCACTGAGACGTACACACACAAACCAGAATATATGAGTAGACCTTTAAGAAAAATATCCAAGCATGGAGACCTGTATCGGTAATCCTACTGGTGGAAAAGCAGACGCAGGTTGATACTAGTTTCTTGGGACTAGATAACCAACCAGTGTAGCCTAGTTGCCAAGTTTCAGGCCTGTGGGAGACCCTGCCTCAAAAGAGTAGAAGTGGAGAAGTACTGTTATGGGAACCAAGTGGTAAAAAGCGAGCGTTGTGTATATGGCTCCCTAGGTTCAATCCCCAGCACTTTTTAAAAAAAAGAAAACAAGCAAGTAAACAAATAAACAAATACAAATGTGGATGGTGGGTGAGAACCAACACCAGAGTTTTCTTTCTGGCTCTTTCATCACACACAGACACACACACACACACACACACACACACACACACACACACATACACACACACACACACACATACATAATAAAGGAAATAAAATAAATGGTCTTTGATGAAATCAGTTCTTTGTAATGCTGATAACAAAAACTGGTATGTTCATTGTCAGTATGTATCCATTCATTGATTGGAAAGCATTTCCAAATGATTCCATACTATATAAATGCTGGGTCACTTAGATGATGACATCTATTGAAAAACATTAATTGTTAGTCTCTTATCAACAGGTACTATAGATGTCCAGGTGCACAAAAGCCCATTTTAACTGCTATTGGAACCAATCCCTGATCAGGGCACCCTGGAAAAGGAGTAAAGAGGAGAAAGTGAACCACATTTATTGCTGTCTGTTCTGATGGCAAATGCAATGTGGCCAGAAACTTCAAGCTCCTGCTGTCTTGAACTCCGCACTGAGATGGACCATTGAACTATGAGCTAAAATAAATGGTCCCTTATATTCCTTTGTTTGGGGTATTTTATTACAGAAACAGGAACAAAACTAAGAGAAGAAATGAGAAAATAGAAACTTAAATCCAAGTTTGGGTAATTTCACATGTCAATTTTTAAACTGTCTTGCTACCTCTCCCAACATCTCTCTCTCTCTCTCTCTCTCTCTCTCTCTCTCTCTCTCTCTCTCTCTCTCTCTCTCTCTCGTGTGTGTGTGTGTGTGTGTGTGTGTGTGTGAGAGAGAGAGAGAGAGAGAGAGAGAGAGAGAGAGAGAGAGAGAGAATTTTGAGTATATCTATGTCAGAAAGACAATCTCAATTTGATTTAAATTATTAGACCTTTGCATGTGCTGAACACTTTAAAAAGGAATTCACTAGATCAAACTGATACATTAAAGACAGACATGTTTATCAAGATAAATAATGAAATAAATATAATAAAATAAAATTGAAGTATTACTACCTTTATAAATTCAGAATTTTCACATGAAGAAGCTTTCCTATTCCCACAACCAGCCATAGCATACCAGCCACCATACACTGTATGTCCCAGAACTTTAGTCAAAAGTTGGTTTATCAGGTATTTTGTCATAGCAACATGACATGTAACTGATGTGTGTGTGTGTGTGTGTGTGTGTGTGTGTGTGTGTGTGTGTGTGTGTGTATAGTCACTCTCTCCTCCAAATATCCCTGTTGAGGGATAGAACCTTGTAAAAATTAGTAATAGTCCTTTATGGATTATAGCAGGAATGAACTACTTCACCTCTCCAATGGTAGTCTTCTACAGCGGTCAGTAAGTATATTTTTATTCATCACTTTCTTTGTACTAATTTATGAGCAAGTGAACAAGAAAGATGCAGTGTGTGCTCAACATCGCCTTGTCTACAGTTCAGACCAACTTCATGCCAACTAGAAGAAAAGTCAAATCTTATCCCCTGCTCTTTTTCCCAGTATACTTGAACCATTAAACACAAAAGGAACTTGGGTACTCTCAGGAAGCTCATATTCTTCCTTCCAGATGTATGTTTCCCATGCACCACAGAGTCACATATTGTCATGGTCCAGTAAGAGATTTATGTTGGCCATTGGTATACAGGAATGTATAAAGGCAGTAAGAGGAAATGAGCAGGAAACTGACTTCTAGAAGTTGGGTCTTGCATGTAAGAAAGAACACATTGTGATTGTGCTGGATGAAATAAAGAACATTATCCAGACAGTGTTTTGGAAGTTATAGTTTTGTCCTTATCCTTACTCTAAAAATAAAGGAAACAACATGTGAGAGAACATGGCTGTTTTTTATTTTCATTAAAGATTTCAAAACTGACTAGTATTTAAGTGGAACATTTGATCTATCAAGGATAATTGTCAATTCTTACTCTGTATGTTAATTAAAAAATAAAATTGAACTATTTTTACAATCTCATTTTAATGGCATGCTATTGGCTAAATTAACTTAAATGCATCTCATGAATTATTTATTTCTAGGTGTGCTCATGACTTTTAAAACCAAAGCCCATCAAGGTCATTGTAGACATAACCTGACTGGTACGAGGCAGTGGATTGATTTTACTAGAATGTAGAGAAACCTAAAACAGAATTTGACGTTGGCAGTAACTCTGTATTTTCTGTTCATGCATGTGTGCGTGTGTGAATGTGTGTGTGTGCATGTGTGCATGTGTGTATGTGTGTGTGTGTGTGTGTGTGTGTGTGTGTGTGTGAGTGTGTGTGCGTGTGCCCAGAGAGGCCATAAGAAGAAACCAGATCCCCTGAATCTGGAGTCACAGGTGGGTGGTTATGAACCTCCCAATGTCAGTGCTGTGAACAAAATCCAAATTCTCTGCAAGAGCCATAAGTGCTTTTGACCACTGAGACATTTCTCAAATCTGTTTGCTTGTTTGTTTGTTCACTTATTTACTTTCCCACTTACGTATTTACACAGACTATCTTGGTGAGCTTGGCTCTTGCTGAGTTGACAAGACTAACTTGTAGGCTTGGATTTTCAAAACCTGCTTTATTTAGCTTTCTTAAACACTTCAACCTCACTTCTAACCCCACCACTGAAGGAAGAAAGAATGTTAATAGGAAAAGGGGTTGTGGACCCATTTAGACATAGTTCCTTGGGTCAATTCCACTCTCCATTGTCAGGATACCAGCAGTGCCATCCAATAGACAGCACCAAACAGCATATGGATCAGTAGAAGTGGCATTATCCAACAGAAACGGCAAGGCTCTGCTGAATCGGCATGAGGCTGTGGAAGCAGCCAGAATCAGTCAGAGTACCCAAGGAAGTTCTCTGGAACATTTCTCTTATAAAGCAAACACCAACAAAGACCAGTGAAATCCAGCAAAAAAACAAAAACAAACAAACAAACAAAAAAACAGTGAGTTGGCACATGGCACAGAAATGCCAAAAGCCTCCTCCTATTATTCGTGGTTCTTTTTAAACTCCTTCCCATCATCACGGGGCCGTCTCATGTGTCTCCTCCTAGCAAAACATCATGTGCTCTCTGACAGGACATCTTCCAGAAAAACATCACGAGACCTCTTGTGGGGAGCTGTGCTAAATTCTGCCACGTCAGAAATCCCATGTTTAGGCTGCATGCTGTGACCTTTCAGCTGCTGATCTCTGCCAGAGGTGGTCTTTGTGTTCCAGGCCATCTTTGGACAATTTATCTTTTAAAGAAGTAGGGAAATCCCTACTGAGAAACACCTGGAGGGTTAAGGAAGTTCTTACAGAGAGCTATTCAGGCTATTGTGTTCTTCTTGCCTTGGGAGCTAGGAAGAGAAGGATCAGAATAGATTCTATTGACCTTACTATATAATGTTTTACTACTCCGCATTAAAGAGGAATCTTGATCAGAAATTTCCTGACTTGATTCATTATTTCTTGGGTCTCTGTATCCTACTTTCAATCCCCACTCCCTCTTTCAGGTGAACCTTGATTCAATTTTTCCCACAGGCTAGGACCTAACAACCTCTCAGAAGACAGCTATCAGCAAAGCACCATGTAACACAACTGCATATTCAAAGAAAGCAGAAACTTCCACTTCACTAACAGGCTCACAATCCTATCTCCACTTCCCAGCACTGTGTTTACTGGTATGTGCTGCTATGCCAGGTTTTTCCTGGCTGCTGGCTACCTGAACTTAGTTCCTCATGTTTGCTCAGCAGTTACTTTATTCATTGAGCCATCTCCCCCAAAACCTCCTCCTGAATTGTTACCTCACCTTCTAAACTTTCTACTCAAATCATGTGCTATGAGATGATTTATGCAACCCCTACAATATAGTGTAATGTTCCTTCTCCTGAAGCCCTGCCCTTTCTTCCTCATATACAGCATTGCACTGTCTTCAGGTCTCAGGAGTTTCACTAATAGAATAATTTCCTGTGTCTTTGATACCTGGATCTTTGGCTATCCCCTCCTGTGAACTGAGTTTACCCACCATATCCTGAGAAGTCTTGGTCTTGACTGTGTACCATGAGTTGTTCAGAGTCCACAAAAGATACTTGGAATATGAACTTGTCTTTCTGACACCCTAAGAAGCACCAGAAGCATCCCATTCTCCAGCATTGGTCTTCCTCTCCAGAGGAAGGGTGCTCTGAAGCTGACTAACTGAAAGAGTGAGAAAACAACAAATCCCATCTCAGATTGAGAGAAGACTGATGTGGTCCACTTCAGCAAACCACAGCCACTGTGAAAGACCCCCGAAGGGAGACCCTCACTTAAGCCTCGGGATGGCGCGCACCCAAAGACACACAAACGACCATCTTGCTGTAAACACATGAGGCAGTTTATTGACGGAGCTCTGAGTCGACACGTATCTCACGCAGGAGACAGAGAGGTCAACCCAGAAGCCCAGGAGCTTTGGGTTTATATAGGCAAGGGTCGCGGGGGGGGAGCAGGAAGCTTTGGCGAGGCCACACACGATTGGTTGTTTCAAACATTTGAACATCAGCAAATTGTATAGGCAGATCTGGGGTAAGGTCAGACTTAATCACATGGGAACAGTCCTTGGTTCCTGTTTTTCTCAGAACCCGAGGGTAGATGTTTATCTGAGCTAACGACACATCTGGTTAAACTCAAACCTGGAACATTGAGTATGGGCCTTAAGGGGGGATTAAGCAAACACCATAAGATTGGATGAGGGGTCTTGGCTCATTACTCACTCTTTCATGTTCAGTACCTGTTTCTCTCAGAAATTTGTCCTTGTGTATCATCCCTATCTTTTATGGCCAGCGGTCCCTGAAACACTCAATAGGTCTTTGTTTCCTAGCTCTGCGTTCTTTGTGACTTATCATCTGGAGCCTTGGGCTAGCAAACCTGCTGACCTGCACTCTCAACTATTTAGGCTTATGGGTTAGAGAGCTCTGCTGTTCTGGTTGCTTTAATGCTAATTAAAAATTCTCTTTCATTTGAACATCAGAAATCAGTGTTCAACATTGTAAGCTTCCCAAATTTGAGCATGTTATGCAACTCTGTCATAAGTACTGAAACTGATTGTGATGCTTTGTGTTTTCAGGAATGTCAAAGAATATGTGATTCTTGCTGTTGTTACAATTTCTAAGATAGTACCTAGACTATAGCATGCAGTAAATTAATGTTTGTTGAATTCATAAATGATAAAATGGATAGAGAATAAGAATGGACCCTTCTGAAGAAAATTGGGAAAATTTCAACACCATGGTTTTAAGACTCTGAAAATAACTACCATTCATAGAAAATTTTATTGTTGTTTTTTCAAGACTAGGTTTCTCTGTATAGCCTTGGCTGTGCAGGACTTGCTTTGTAGACCAGGCCAGCCTCGAACTCACAGAGATCTGCCTGCCTCTGTTTCCCAGAGTGCTGGATCACAGCATGTGCAACCAAGTCTGGTCGCTTAAGACTTTTGTAATTACAAAAATCAGACAGGAAGCCCCTTGCCACTACCTTTTAGATCTGTATCTTTGTGGCTATCCAGAATGAGGCTCATCATCACCATTATATGAATTCCTATTATTATGAAGACAAGGGTTTACCTTGACTCCAGGTTTGAGGATGTGGTCAGTCATGCTCAGAAAGTCACAGTGACAGGACTGTGCCATGGATGTTCTCCTTATATCAGCAGTCAGGAAGCAGGGATAGATGAATGTTGGATTTCTCTTCACTTTCTCTATTTTTGTTCTGTTCAGAATCTTAGCCCAATGAATGGTGCTGCCCGTAGTTAAAGTAAGTCTTCCCACACCAACTACCCTAGTTAAGATAATCCCTCACAGGCTCACCCAGAGGCTCATCTCTGTGATGAGTCAAGATCCTATTAGGTTGAGAATAAATATTCACCATCAAAAGTGGCATCACTTTTCTCTTTTACCTTTCCGTAACTACTGTACCCCAAACACAATCTAACAAAATATTGAAAATACACCTAATGGAAATATGAAGAGAAATGGAGGTCCAGATGATAGCGTGGTGACAATAGGTCAGCTGTGAAGAGAGACAGTTGGTGGGATGGAGACAGATCAAATAGAGGACAACAATATAAACCTAAGTTATATCATCTGGAAGGAAATACTACTGGTAATAAAACTGTTGATTCAGAATGGTTCAGTAACAATAGCCTTGGCCTATAAGAAATTGAAAGGGTCCTAAAAAATAGGAGTTCCAGCTCAGCAGCCACACAAACAGCCACTAGCAAAGGCAAAGCTAAGATATATTCTCCTGACTCCTCTCCATGACTCTAGCAGAAATGAAACACCACACAGGGGTCATTTCTATTGGCTTCCAACTTCTCCTAGCTTTGCTGTTACAACTCTGGCCTCCCATTTAGAAACCAGGTTCTGACCTTCCACATTCATCTTTATTGTTACTGTAGCCAGAGAAGCCACACTATTGAAAATATGTGCTACTTGGCAGAGATTTGTAGATACAGTTCTCTTAAGTTTCTGATAATCCTGGAGTACTAGGTATCTGTATAGATGTCTAGAGAACTCAGGGCTATCTAATGGAACATAACTTATGGAATGAATATATACTAAGAAAATGGATTATTAGATTGGCTTACAAGTTATGGATTAGGTAGTCAACAATGAGCATCTTCATTCAGCAGAGGCTGAAAACCCCAGAGCTTCTCATTCTATGAAGCAGGAGACCCAGCAGTCCCATCTTGGTGCAACAGACATGGAGGTTCTCTGGAGGCCACAAGTCTTTAGCTCACTTTGGAAGGCATAGGAATATGAACTCCAATGACAGTGAGGGATGGCAGTGACAATAACTGATGGGTAAACCCACCAGCAGACATGAAGGTGTGCAGGCAGGGAGTGCTGGAGGGGAGAACGTAGGGAGAACTGAAGGTAGGCAGGCAGAGATCACTACTTTACCCTAAGATTTCTCTCTTTATGTCTGTGTTGTTGCCAGAATTTCCCACCAATACTTGGGAAGGATCTTATCCCCTCATTTAATCCTTCTCTGAAATCTTCACAGATGCTCAAATATGAGTGTCTCTCAGTTGGCACTAGATCTAATAAGGCTGATTGTCAAGACTTATGATTGTGTTGCTAAGCTAAGCTTCTCCTGGGTGGCAGTTCCTGGGTGACCCACTTTGGGTGTGTATATGGATTTCATTCTCAGAATAAATTTTGGTTTTACTTTGATTTAGTATGCTAGGGTCTAGCACTCCCCAGCTCTGAACACCCAGCCGACACCCAGTCAGATTAGTCCTGGAGCATCTATGAGAAGCATGATTTTCTTTTATCCTCACTTGCTCCCTGTAGCCTATAAACAGCCAATTGCTTCCTTGTTACTATGAGAGCAGTCACCTCACCTTCTTCTAGAGCACAGATCCCCACCAGGTGATTTTTTTGTCCTATATCCACTCACACATTCTTTAGTCAATACACATTTCCAGACACTTCAAGTAAGCTTCTAGTATCCTGTCAGCTTTGTCTGTTCAATGCATTTGCATTATCCACACCTGAAACCTCTGCTTAGTCTGAAAATATTTTATATGGAAGACATCTTTTGTATAACATCTGCCAGAACAGTTATAGAAAAGGCGCCATTGAGAGAAAGAATTTATTTGTCCTTCTGAGGTTGGCTTAATTTGCTTAATGTGATTATCTCCAGTTGCATCTATCTTCCTACAAGCAACATAACCTCATTCTTCTTTACGCATGAAAAATACCCATTGTGTAAATAAACCTCATTCTCCTCATTTGTGCTTCTGTTGTTGAACACCTAGGTTGGTACTTTAATTTAGTTATCGTGGATAATGCAATAAACATTGGTGTTCAAGCATCTCTATGGTTCCAGATTTTATATAGTTTTATATGGTCATATAAAATCATTCATGAACACATATGAATGTAGAAGTAAAATTGTATAAGAAAACAAGAAGGGCAAATGAGAAGGGTAGGAGAGGGAAAGGGAAAATTGCAGGTAAAGAAGAAATATGATCAAAACACAATAGATACCTGTATGAAAATTTAAAATTAAATAGTTAAAATTTATTGAAAATTGCTATTGGCAAAAGTAGGCAATAGAGTAAAGTGATTCTCAAATGCAGACAATAGGCTACATTCTCTGTGAGGAATTTAAGAATAACGATGATGACGATTATGACTGCAAAGGTGAAGCTCAGTTGTCAATTTGAGTAATCTAGGATCACCTAGCACATTGGTTACTGGTCATACTTGTATGGCACTATCTAATCATTTATTGTTCTCTGCTTCTTAACTGCAGATACAATGATATCAGCTGCTTCAATCTCCTCATGCTAGGAATTTTCCACATGCTGGTGTGTATTCTTGAATTGTGAGACAAAACAAGGCGTTTCTAACTTTTATTGCTCTTGACAGGATACTTTATCACATTGACAGGAACATAAACTTAGACATTCACACAGACACATAGACACAGACACACAGACACACAGACACACACACACACACACACACACACACACACATATATATGAGCTTGCATCTCATTATCACCAAGTTTCATCAATAATAAACAATGTCAAAGTCAATGCATTCTTCCTGGAAGAATCATTTATTTGAACTCTAATCATATGTTGACACTGAGTTCTGACATTATATATACTATGTCAAAGAGAAAATTTTTATCACTCTGTTTTCATCAACACTGTGTTATACCTGGGATTATTTTAATAATGCCAGTTATTCATATGATCCCTGCATGTTTCAATGAAAAATGCTCCCCACAGGTTCATGTATTTTAAAACTTAGTTCTCAGTTCATGACAGTTTGGTAAAGTTATAGACCTTTTAGGAGGTAGAGCCTTGGTAGATACAGTAAGCTCCTGTGGTGGCCTTCAAGGTTTTATAACCTGGCTCTACCTCCTCATGAATTTACCTGCTCCCAGTGTACAGTTGATATATGACATCTCTGACTCCAGACTCTCTGGTTGGCTTCATATGCCTGCTGTAAGGAGTTTGACTTGATGGTGGACACTATGTCACTGAAAGTATAATATGAAACAAACTCTGTCTTACCTAAGTTGCTTTTGGTAAGTTGCTTTCACTACTATAAAACCTCATTAATAGACACGGACTGCCAGTGATGTTGTTTTAAGTTAGTGGAACTTAACACACGGTTTACTCGGTTGTAGTTCCTACCATCAGAGACTGTGGGAACACTAGCGTAGAATGTCTAAAGCACTGGGTTTTATCCCAAGCACAGACAAAAACAAAACAAAACAAAAAGCAATGTTACCAGTGAAGGAATAGTGAAGAGAGAAGCAAGGAATTAAAAAAATCTTTCACCGTGTCATTCCTCATGTCTATTTCAAATTTTACTTTCTACCTAAAGCATAAAACAATAAAGAGAGCATCAGTTAAAGAGGAAATACTTGGGCTGGGATGCAGGTCAGTAAGTACAGTGATTACCTTCCATGTACAAAGCTTGGTCTCCAGCATCACATAATCCTGGCATGGAGGTGCTATTATAGCCTTAGAACTCCTGAGGCAGAGACATGAACACCAGAAACTCAAAACCATCTTTGAGTGCACTATCAAGTCCAGGCCAGTCTGAAATAAATGAGGCACCCTTACTCAAAAAACAACAACAAAACCATGCAACATTTTTATTTAGTTTGTGGAACTTTAATTTTATATGTAACTAATTCATTTATTTTTATTTTCTTTAGTTAACGTTTTTTAAAGCCAATTAATTAATTTTAAATAATTACTAATAACTAAATTGTTTCTGACAAATATTGCATGAGAATTGTCCAAAACAACCTCTGTTGGTGTTAGATGTATCTCATGTACCCCTGGTCAGAGGAGAAATCATGTTAACTTAGGCACCTTGTTTCATCAATTTACCTAACTGGCCAGTGCTCTCATTCCTTGGTTATCATTCCCCATTTCACTTGCTTCTTTTCTACAACAAATAGCCTAGTCCTATTCATCAAAGAGGTATTTCCCATCTAGGTGCTCTACAAAGAAGTCAAAGCATCCAGACAGTCAACAGCATCATAGACATGTGTGTTCGGATCCACCCCAGGGTCATTCAAGGCTAAAAGAATCTACTGGCTATGTAAAGATACTGATGCCCCATTCCAAAGCTAACTTCCTCCTTTCAGCCTCTGTATAACTTCCTCCTTTCAGCCACTGCAGATGTTGTTTAGCAGGTTAGCTAACTTCCTCCTTTCACCCCCTGCAGATGTTATTTAGCAGGTTGGCTCGGGACTTTCTAAGAGATAGTTAGCTAAGATAAGATAGACATTGTTCTGAGATAAACCACAGGATGTTCCCCTGATGGTATCATCTGGAGGCATTCTCGCCCCCCCCCCCCCCCCCGCTAATTCTTAGCTCCTGCCTCCTCCCCATATAAGCTTTTGCTTTTGATTCAATAAACAGACCTTGATAGGAACGCTACTTGGTCTTGCCTCCTTCTTTCTCGTCACATCTCTCAGGTATGGCTCCCCTCGTGACCCCATAATTACTGGTCCTGCTGGTCAGGACAAGTGGTGCCCCATGTGGCCACGAGGTATGAGCCTTCTACCGTGGCAGAGACCCTTCGTGGGCAATAGTTCAAGACGCCGTGGTCAAGTCTCTTGCTGAGGTCAAACCAAAAATACCTCTGATTGTCTCCGGTGCGGTCCTGCCACTCACAGGACCTCTCCACACTTCTATAAGTGTTCATCTCTGTCAATACGATGGGTAAAAGTCTCACAAAGGAGGCATAATTTCTTCGCCACCTTAAAAATTGTCTCAGGGAAAGAGGAGTTAGAGTTAAGAAAAAAGACCTTGTACTTTTTTTTATTTGTTTTCCAAGCCTGTCCTTGGTTTGTCATTGATGGTCCTAATATTAATCCTGACCATTGGGACCATGTTCATCGAGAATTAGACTCCTGTTCTTCCCAGAATGGTCCTGAGACTATTCCTCTTCAAACTTTTAACTACTGGACTTTAACTAAAGATCTTATCTCTTCTGATGCCCCTGGCATTCCTTCTGAGGTTGCTTCAGCAGAGGCCTTCATTCGGCCCTGATCTCGTTCTGCCTCCTTGGCCTGCCTGGAGTTGCAGGGCTCCAAGTTGTTACAACCCTTAAAATCCCCCTGCCCTTTTGTTGTCATAGACATGGGGAATGAACTTCCTGCCTCCAATAAGCCTTTATATTCTTCCCTGTCCAAGCTCTCTCTAGCGGATGATGCCCCCACAGACCAGGGCCCTGCAACCCAGGCTTATCCTGTTGTTAAGACAGTCCCCACCTCAGATGATTTAAGCCCCTCTGAGGAAGCTACCTTAGAGGAAGAGGCCGTCAAGTACCACAAGCCAAATTGGCCGCCCCTTTCGTGCCCACCTCCTTACCGGCCTCCTCCTTTTATTGCCCCCGCACTTCAGCCTCACCTTCTCGGTAAATCCTCCTTATATTTGGCTAAACACAACTTAAAACTACAGATTCAAGACCTTAAAGAGGTTCTTACTCTTCAAAAGGAATACTCTTAACTTTCTATAAAGTCCTTTCTATAAAGGTCCAATCCCTCCAAGATGCCCTCCGACAAGCTCTTCTACCACCCGCCCCCACAACAAGGGCCACAATTCAGCACCCCAAGGCCCCCTCTAAAAAATGTCCTATGCTAGCTTTTCCTTTGATGACCCGGCTTCAAGCCAATTCCAAAGAGTCTTCCGGCGCTGAGGCTTCTACTGAAGGTTCTCTGCCACAGGGTGACGAAATGGCCGATGATCTGGATGATACTGATGGTCATGGCTCAGATGATGAGGAATAGGGGGGCTCTGACCCTTCCCCTTCGGACCCCAACCCAACTATTAAGCCCCTAAAATTCAAGATCCTAAAAGAACTCCATAGTACAGTTAAAAACTATGGGCCCACCGCTCCTTTTACTCTTTCTCTGCTCGATTCTCTTGCCACCGAGGGCTACCTCATCCCAGAAGAGTGGCTCAAACTTGGCCAATCAGTCCTCCAGCGTGGACAATATTTACTCTGGAAAGCTGATTTCATGGACCGCTGTCAAGCAAAAAATAATCAAACCAAGTCCACTTCTTCTTCCTGGACTTTTGATAAATTAACAGGGCAGGGCCACTATTCTTCAGAAACAAGGCAAGCGACATTGCCTCCCAGGCTTCTTGCACAAGTTAAAAATGCAGCCTTGGGGGCATGGCGCGCTCTACCAGGGAAGGGCTCTCTCACCACCCCGTTAACCAAAGTAGTTCAGGGCCCCCATGAACCTTACAGTGATTTCATTGCATGTCTATTTGAGACCACAGAGGGGGTCTTGGGGCCAGACAAATCTGAAAATAAGCTTTTAAAACAGCTTGCTTATGAAAATACTAATGGTGCCTGTAAAACCACCTTGCATGGCCATACGAGGGGTAAGGATATTAATGATTATATCAGACTCTGTGCTGATGTTGACCCCTTTGTCCATAAGGTATCCCAAAGTGTACATCTGGCAATAGGAGCTGCCCTACAGGCGGCCCATTCTGGCCCCAGGACCTGTTTTCACTGTAAACAGCCCAGTCATTTTGCTAGGCAATGCCCTGTCTCAGCTGCCACCACTGGTCTCCCTGACAAGGTGCCTTCGGGGACCTTGAGCATTGCACCAGCAATTGTTTGCCCACGCTGTAAATGCGGAAAACATTGGGCAAACCTTTGCCATTCCAAAACCGATATTCAAGGTAATCCCTTGCCTCTACCGCAGGGAAACGGATGGAGGGGCCAGCCCCGGGCCCCAAGACCCATACCTTTTTGCCCAGCCTCAGGGACACAGACAGGCTCGACACAATGAGTCCCCCTACAATCAGCCCCACCTCCTCGCTCTGCCGAGCCACTGCAGGGAGCACAGGACTGGACCTGTGTACCTCCACTGACACAATATTGACCCCTGAAGATGGTGTCCAGGTCCTCCCTACTGGGATATGTGGGCCTCCGCCCCAAGATATGTTCTTTCTTATTCTTGGCAGAGCCTCAACTACGCTCAAGGGTTTGACTGTTCACCCCTCCATCGTAGACAATGATTATACTGGGGAAATAAATGTATTGGTCAGTGCTCCCTCTGGCCCCGTGACCATTGCTAAGGGACCGAGATTGGCCCAAATCAGGTCTTACAGAACCTGCGGTCTGTTACTGATGCACGCCACCCAACAGCCACTGGTACACCCCATACCACCCTGTTTCAACCCACTGTACCTCCCGGTCCCTCTCCTTCTATTAATATTATCCTGACCATGGTTAATGAATCCTGGTCTGCCCTGCACTCTGTTCATCCCAACCTTGCAGATGATGGTTGGTTATGTTACCATGCATCCCCCTCCCCTTTTATGAGGGCATTGCTATCCTTGGCAATCTTACCATTACTAACGACTCCTCCCTGGTTCGCTGGAACCTGGAGTCCAGGGAACGCATGACCCTGGCCCAAGTCTCAGGCCTGGGGCTCTACCTCAGGGGACCCAGGATGTGTTTACCCTCCATTATTTCCCCTTTGTGTAATCACACCCTTGAGGTCAGTGGTGGCTCCACCTACCTGGTAGCCCCAAATGATACCTATTTGGCATGTTTCACTAGCCTAACCCCGTTTATTGTGGTACAGCCCTTCCTACAACAATATGATTACTGTGTGCTTGTTCAGCTACTTCCTCGATTAACCGTTTATTCTACAGATGAATTTCTAAACTTCTGGACTCCCCCGGGTACACCATCCAGGGTCAAATGCAAGCCTATTATGGTCGCAACCATCAAGGTTCTACTGGGGCTCAGGGCTGTCGGAGCCGGGACGGGCATTTCCTCTTTAGTGATCTCCAATCAAAACTATCACCAGCTTAGTGCAGCCATAGATAAGAATATTGCTGAAATATAGGTTGCTATGGCAGCTTTAAAGGATTCGCTTTCCTCCCTTGCAGAAGGGGTACTGCAAAATAGGAGAGGGCTAGATTTGCTGTTTTTACAACAAGGGGGATTATGTATAGCACTCAAAGAAGAATGCTGTTTCTATACCAATAAAACCAGGATCGTAGAAGATAACATGAGGAAGGTCAGAGAAAGTCTAGAATATCGCAAACAGGAGCGAGATAGATGTGAATCCTGATATAAAAATTGGTTTTCTGCTTCCCCTCTTCTGACTACCCTCCTCCCTTCGCTGCTGGGACCTCTTATAGGGTTCTTGCTAATATCTTTTGGACCGTTGGCTTTCAGAAAGATTACTGACTTTGTCAAATGCCAGATAGACTCTGCCATACAGGGACCCACCCATGTGTAAGTTCATTACCTCAGGCTCAAATGACTCGACCCCGAGGCAAAAGACTGTGTTGCCCCTGATAATGAGGCTAAAAGTGGCCTCGACTTCAACAAGCTGAGACCTAAAGGCTTGAGTAGATTGTTCACTTGAGAGGGTGTGAGGCTAAGCACTGCAGGGAACCATGCCAGACACCTCAGTACGTTCCTGAGGAACACGCCCGACTGCATACAGGCTGACGTGCATAAAGGATGTTACTATCCTTTTCCTGTCCCCCGCAAATGCATCTGGGAGGTTGGGGACATGTGGGACCTGAAAAAATAGCCACACATTGACCTCTTAATGCAACGCCCATCTCAAGGGGAGTCAGGCCTCTACTCCCCCCACCCTCTCTGCTTCTACTTAATAAAGAAGGGGGAGATGTTTGGAGCCATCCTGGGGTTATTCAAGGCTAAAAGAATCTACTGGCTATGTAAAGATACTGATGCCCCATTCCAAAGCTAACTTCCTCCTTTCAGCCTCTGCATAACTTCCTCCTTTCAGCCTCTGCAGATGTTGTTTAGCAAGTTAGCTAACTTCCTCCTTTCACCCCTTGCAGATGTTACTTAGCTGGTTAGCTCGGGACTTTCTGAGAGATAGTTAGCTAATATAAGATAGAAATTGTTCTGAGATAAACCACAGGATGTTCCCCTGATGGTATCATCTGGAGGCATTCTCGCGCCCCCCCCCCCATTTCTTAGCTCCTGCTTCCAGCCCATATAAGCTTTTGCTTTTGATTCAATAAACAGATCTTGATAGGAACGCTGCTTGGTCTTGCCTCCTTCTTTCTCATCCCATCTCTCAGGTATGGCTCCCCTCGTGACCCCGTAATTACTGGTCCTGCTGGACAGGACACATGTGGACAATGAAAAGTGAAAAAAGCAAAGAAGTGGTTAGAAGAGAGTGCCTGTTAATGATGGTGATGACACCTATAGCATCTTTAAAATATTGATTGAGACATAAATACTATTCCAGCAAAGGTAGCAGAAATGGTTCTTCACTGTTGCATTGGTCAATGAAGTAATTCTCTGAGGTCACCAGCCTACTTGCAGTGTAATTGGTGGAATGACAGTTATATTACAGTCATACACTGTGACCAAAATCAAGGTTCAAACTGGAGACAGGTTCTAACTATTCAACAAATATGACTTTTTATTTAACTTTACTTATTTTAATACCATTTGTAAATATAAACAGGTGCTTAACCCATAGGCATAAAAATTTTTTAATATGGCATACGATTTTCTTTTTATTTACATGACAAATTTGGAGAATAAAGGACTTATTTCTTACACTTGTCAATTACAATCCATCCTAAAGGAAATCAGATAGATACTGAAGCAGTGGTAGAGTGGGGCCACCAAGAAACACTCCCTGATTCTCTTCCCATGATCTGCTAATTTTGCTTTCTTAGAGACCCCAGGGCTACCTTCCAAGTATAGCACTTTCCTACACATAGTAGGCTGAGCCCTTCCATGTCAGTCATTACTAATTAAGAAAATTCTCACACAGTCATGTGAACAGGTTATTCTGATGCAGACAATCCCTCAATGAGGTTTCCTCATGCCAATTGATTCTAGTCTATGTCAAGTTGACAATAATTAATCAGCATACCATTTTGTGAGTCATAGATCCATAAATATCATGTAAAATTTTCTCTTTACTGCTCAATGAGTAAATTATAGGACATGAATTCAGATCACAAAAACCAGAATTTATATAAAGACAGACTTAGGAGTCCATAATCTCAGTCCCCCTACCGTGTGCTAAAATGTTGAGACAGGAAATGCCCTCAAACCTTACAGACTATTTAGTAATGACCAACAGCAATGAGACACAGTCTCAAAGACCCATACCTAAGATTGATATCTGACCACTGCACATGTACCATCCATGTGAACACCACTACAAACACACATTTAAAAAAAAAAACTTCTTTCTTCCTTGGACAGGCTTTGCTTTTTATGGATATGTCTGCAGATAAGAGAGGATGAAAATAAAGCTTTCATCTGTATTGAAATTCTACAGGCTACTGAATATAACGCTTTCTCACTTCATTGATTTAGAATGGCATACTTCTGTGTTTGTTCAGTGAAAACAGACACATGTCTGGGAACTGTTCACTAAGGACTGGATTTATTGGTGAGAATTACAGCTATGCAGACAAGAAAAGGGAAAAGCGCAGCCTAAACTGCCTTGTTTATATCAATTTGCCTCCATGGGGTGGAGAACTTCCTGATGGTGCACAGATTGAGGTTGATATGCTCATGATTCATTGTTTGGAAATTAATTAACTATGACTCCAAACAAATGTCTCTGTGCATTGTTGAAAGCCACAGTAGATACCAGTAGAACTAGGTGTGGGTCTTGACTCCATGCAGCGTACTTAGCCTGGCCCGTCACTGAAATGCCTTCTGAAGTGTTTGGGTTTCTGTGGTTGTAGCCAATATCCAAATGTAGACCCGATGAAAGGTTTGCCTGGATTCACAGTGCCAAGACTTTAAGTTCATGTTACATTGGCCCCATTGCTTTGGTCCTGGAATGGGACATTATTTGGGGAGTCTATTGTGGTGAAGGTTACTCCATCTCAGAGGCTTGTGAGAAAACAGAATGAAAATAGAGATAACAGGGTGCAACAGCGAGACCACAGTACCGAAGAGTATCCAGCCAAGCGATACCTTTTTAGGTTTCATTACTGCTGAGTACCACAACGGGAATCAAGCCTTTAACACACAGATGCTAATATAGTATTTATATTTTAAATTGCAACACCCACTAAGTTTTAGAAATAGTTTATTATGTTAAATCTCAGGTGCTCCAAATTGGGACCTAGACTATCCATGCCTTGAAAATAAGAACAGAAATAGGTAGCTGACTCTGTTTGTGAAGAGCTTGCTCTGCATGCTTGAGGACCTGCATTTGATCACAGCACACACTTAAAAAGCTGGGTGTGGAAAGACCCATCATTAATGCAAGTGCTGTGAAGGTAGAGGTTGAAAAATCACCAGCCAGCCACTCTGGCTGAATAGGTAAGTTCCAGGTTTAATGAGAGACCTAGTCTCTAAACTTAATCACTCAACAGTAAGTCAGTCCTTTTGAGACTATAACATGAATAGCCAAAAAGTATCCCATCAAGGTAGCAATTAATGTTTTTACTACTGCCCCAAACCACACTGGGAATCAAGCTTTTAACACAGAGACTCTAATATAGAATTACATAATTATAAAGAATGATTAAGGAAGAATGAGGACATCAAAATTTGGCCTCCACGGGCATGCTTACACAAGTGTGTGCACACCTAACTGTACATGTACACACATCTATAGGAATACACAGAGAGACACACACACAAACACACACTACTATGAGTACTACTACTGTAATCTTGTACATGGGTGGGAATAAGTTACCTCATTCCTTTTGACTTTAATTTTAATTGAATATTTGTCTTGTTTTACACCAAATATAATTTATGGCACTTCTAAAGAGTCATGGGAGAAATTCCATGTATTTATAACAAAAGCACTTTTCAGATGCTTTTAAGGGACAATGCAAATAAAAAAAATATTCCAAATAAATAAATATTCCAAACAAATCTTTAAGCGTGGTCTACATCGAATCATTGCTAATATCAAAATAAAGTTTGACTCATATGGTTGTATGTAGACTGTTAATATGATGCAACAATTTGTAAAACAGAGACTTAAAAATATCCAACATACTCTTGAAGAATAGCAAGACAGTAGCACTTACTCTGTGGCTATCAAGACTTAAGCCAGTTTGTTTACCAGTTACTGTGAGAAAATTCCCTAACAAAAGCAACTAAAGAGTACAGGTGTATTGTGGCTTAGGACTCAAGGCACAGTGTATCAAGTGAGAAGGTCAAGGGAGCAGGAGATTGAGGTGCCTGGTCACATTCACAGGCAAGAAGCAGAGAGCCGCTTGCGCAAACAACTTCTCAGCTCCCTTGCTCCACCTACATAGTCCAAAATCTGTTGGTCTTCTTGTGGAGCTCCTGTACCCTCTGGGTCATTCATCTTTCTCCCCCACTCTTCCACAAGGCTCCCTACACTCTGTACAATGTTTGGCTGTGAGTCTTGTTTTCTGTTTCCATCTGTTGCTGGGCAGAGGCTCTCAGAAGACAGACATGCTAAGCTCCTGTCTGCAAACACAGTAGAGCATCATCAATAATATCAGGGGTTGGTTTTCTCCCATGGAGTGATCTCAGGTTGGGCTGGGCATCAATTGCACATCCCCTTGATCTATGCTCTGTCTTAAAGTCTGCATATCCTGAAGGCACGATAAATTCTGCATTGAAGTTTTTGTATGTGGGTTGGTGTTCACCTCTCTCCATCAGAAATTCTGTATGCTTACAGCATGGCCTCTCTAGTTTCCATGACACCGGCCACCAGGGGTTACATCTAGAATCACCCCACTTCCTCGGAGAAGGCCACCCTGTTGCAGGTCTCCAGCTTGTCTAAGAGGTGCCCATGGTTGTTCCTCTCTCTGTAAGCCCTCGGTCCTCTTGCCCTTAATGAACATATATCTGATCAGAACCTTTATTTCTCTCAGTGTTCCCTCCTATCCTGTTCCCTCTCTTCAACCATTTCCACTGATTATTCTATTTCCCTTTCTGAGTGAGATTCCACCATCTTCCCGTGGGTCCTCCTTGTTTCTTAGTTTCTTTGGATCTGTGAATTGTAGTAGGTTATCCTTTACTATATGACTAATTCCCGATTATAAGTAAATACATACCCTGTGTGTCTTTCTGGGTATGGGTTACCTCACTCAGGATGATCTTCTCTAGTTCTGTATATTTGCCTGCAAATTTCATGACTTCCTTATTTTTAATAGCTGAGTAGTATTTCATTGTGTAAATGTACAACAGTTTATCTGTTCTTGGACTGAGGGACATCTGAGTTGTTTTCAGTTTCTGGCTATTATGAATAGAGCTACTAGGAATAAGCTGGGTCTTGAGGCATAGCTATACCCAATTTTCTGAGAAACTTCCAGATGAATTTCCAAAGTGATTGAGCAAGTTTGCACTTACACCAACAAGAGTGTTCCCCTTTCTCCTCGTCCTTGCAAGCAT
Organism: Acomys minous; assembly: GCF_964271855.1. NCBI lineage: Eukaryota > Metazoa > Chordata > Mammalia > Rodentia > Muridae > Acomys > Acomys minous. The sequence goes on along the minus strand of NC_140483.1, from coordinate 71,630,245 downwards.
GTACTGTCACTTGAGTTTTTGATCTTAGCCATTCTGATAGGTATAATATGGAATCTCAGAGTCATTTTGATTTGCATTTCCCTGATGACTAAGAATATTGAGCAATTCCTTAAGTGCTTCTTGGCCATTCCAGATTCCTTTGTTGAGAATTCTCTGTTTACCTCTGCATTTCATTTTTTAATTGGATTATGTGCTTTGTTTGTGTTTAATTTTCTAAGTTCCTCATATATTTTGGACATTAGCTCTTTATCAGATTTAAGGTTAGTGAAGAACTTTTCCCAATCTGTGAGCTGCTGTTTTTAAGATGATATGATAAGCAACCCCCAAAATTCTACCAGAGAACCCCTACAACTGATAAACAACTTCCACAAAGTGGCTGGATATAAAACTAACTAAAATTCAGTAGCCTTCCTTTAAACAAAGGGCAAATGAACTGAGAATGAAACTAGGGAAACAACACCTTTCATAATAGCCACGAATAATATAAGGTATCTTGGTATAACTTCAATCAAGCAAGCAAAAGACCTATATGACAAGAACTTCAAGTCTCTTAAGAAAGAAATTGAAGAAACTATCAGAAGATGGAAAGATCCCTCATGCTCATGGATCAACAGGATTAACATAGCAAAAATGACCATCCTCACTGAAGATGGTGCTCCAATGTCATAGAGTTTTTGGTGACTCTTCAGCAATAAACTGTCTCTGTCATGTCATTTTGGCAGATGCTAACCTGCAACGCCTATATAATCAGGTAATTGATTTTATTCCTTCTCAAGTCTCTGATAGAGTTGAAGATCAGATAATTTAGTTTATAATTAAGCTTAGTTGTTTAGGAGTTAAGATGTTTTTAGGTCTAGATAAAAATTTTAAGTTGATAATAATAAGATATGGTAGATATTAATTTACATTCAGAATTTTAGATTTACCAAGATAGGAAAAATGTTTTCTTCAAGGCTGCCAAATAGAAATAACCAAATCCCAATGAATGTAACATTTTATGTAATTGCTGATTTTTTATGGTTATTCTTGCTGTAGTTAGTTTATTGTATATATGTGTACTAACATAAGTGTATATGTAAAAAAAAATAAATTAAAATTTTGAAAAAATTTAAAAATGGCCATCCTGCCAAAAGCAATCTACAGATTCAATGCAATTGCCATAAAAAATACCACCAATTCTCTACAGACATTGAAAGAACAATTCTCAACTTTATATGAAAAAACAAAAGTCTCAGAATAACTAAAACAATAAAATAATTTCTGGAGGTATCTCCATCTCTGACTTCAAGCTGTATTACAGAGCAATAGTAGTTTTAAAAAACTTCATGGTACTGGCATAGAAACAGTCTGGTAGGTCAATAGCATCAAATTGGAGACCCAGAAACAAAGCCACACTCCTACAGACACTTGATTTCTGACATCGATACAATGTGAAAACGAAAACATCTTCAACAAATTGTGCTGGTCTAACTGCATGTCACATGTAGAAAAATGCAAATAGATGCATATTTGTCACTCTGCACAAAACTCAAGTCCAAGTTTATCAAAGATCTCAAAATAAAACCTCAAACACTAATTCCATTAGAAGAGAAAGTAGGGAAGAGCCTAGAACTCATTGGCATAGGAAACAACTTCCTAAATAGAATATCCACAGCTCAGGCTCTAAAACCAACCACTAATAAATGGGACGTCATGAAACTAAAGCTTCTGTAAGACAAAAGACACTCTCAACAGAAAAAAGAGTCAATACTAAACAAATTATTTTTTATCGAATTTTCCTTTAATGTTCAAGAACCTCAAGTTTCAAAAAGCAAAAAGATTGAAGATTAAATCGGATAAATTATGAAGCAGGATGACATACCACATAAACATTTCACCACGATTACCTAATACTGAAATTTTAATAGTGTATTATGCCCCAGTTCTAAACCTGACATCTGCTCTCTCTTGTGTTTTCTGAATTATTTTACACAACATGGAGGACATGGCATCCTTTTACTACAGAACATTTTAATATATACATTCTAAAGCCAGAAATATTTTGTATATTTTAGTTATCAAAGTCAGTAAAATAGTGCTTAAAATACTTAAATTAGGGCCGGGCGTGGTGGCGCACACCTTTAATCCCAGCACTCGGGAGGCAGAGGCAGGTGGATCGCTGTGAGTTCAAGGCCAGCCTGGTCTACAAAGTGACTCCAGGACAGCCACAACTAACCCAGAGAGACACTGTCTCAAAAAACCAAAAATAAATAAAATAAAATACTTAAATTAATTCATTATATTAAAATATGAATTAATTCTATTAAAATCATATGTTGTCAAAGTAATAGCAATAACAAATTGCTCCCCTCTCTAGTCTTTGTTCTACTTTCTCTTCCATTTATATCCTTGGTTTCTTTCTTTCCCCTGCACACAGAGGGACCAGTTAGCTATTCCTAATTTATTTTCTATTTACCACAGGTGGATTATAAGGTCAACCAGCTGTTTTTCTGATTCTGATCCAATATAATCCAGGCTGTCCTTACACCTCTGATTTCCCCACTTTCACCTCCAATGTTCTGGAATTCAAGATATGTGCCACCAAACCCAATTTCTAAAAAAAAAAAAAAAAAAAAAAAAAAAAAAAAAAAAAATTTAATTGCTTTCCCTGTTTCACTGTGAGGTTGTTCACCTCCGAGTGATCTGAAATGCCACCTCCTTAGCGTATTTTAGTTTTATCCATGCATGAGCCTGTATCTGGAATCATTATCAGGAATTTTTTGTACCTTTTCACTAATTAATGAGGTGACTTTATGATGCCCTTTGTTATTCCATTATATATGCTTATCTTAACCCATTCTGCTGCTTCAGAAGTGTTTGGTCTCCACACAGAACGCCATCAGTGCTGTTCATGATCAAATATGTATGACCCTTTTTTGGGTCTTTTTCAACATTGTCTCCAAAGTTGCTTTAAATACCAATGACAAAGATCTACTAGTATGATAACTTGGGGTTTGAGTCATGAATATTTGGTTTAACATACTGTAAAGATGCATCTAAAAATGCAAACTTTTGGAGCTGGATGAAGGACTCAGTAGTTCTGTGTTCTTGCTGCTATTCCTTCCAAGGAACCCAAGCTATGTTCTTAGCACCCAGGTTAGGTGGATCACAATCACCTGTAACTACAGCTCCTATGCATCCAATGGCCTCTTCTGGTCTCTATGAACAGAAGCAGTTATGCACATGCATACACACACATAATTAAAAATAAAATAAACTTTTAAAAAATAATATTCAAATTTGGGAGTGACATGCTTAACCCTGATCTGCTACAAAGTATTGTATTGCTCTTTGGATGGTAGAAGGTGACTTACTAACTGGAACGGCTGAACTAGAAGGACAGAGCTGGCACGAGAGCTGGCAAGAGTTTAACTGTATTGTGGCCACTCATAAAGCCAGAACAGAACTACACTTCCTAATCATGCATTGGACAATACCTGCTCTCAATAGCTTGTTCCATAAGACTTTTCAGCTCAAGTTACAAGCATTTTCCTTAAGGTATCATAACTGTGAAAATCTGTTCATTTCATAGTGTTTTGTCCTTGTGCACATTTTACAGAAAGCACTGTACATCCAAGTGCATTACCACTCTATTCACAAAAGCAAGGAAGTAGATACAGTCTAAATATCCTTCAACTGATTATGAATACGTGGCCCATATACACAGTGCAATTTTATTCACCTGTGAAGAAAAATGAAATAATGACATGCAGGCAAATGACAAATGCCATGAGTTCTCCCTTACTCATAGATCCTGTCTCTGAACCTTTGGACATAAGTATAAAACCTAGAATAACTGGGGTAAAAAAAACAAGAAAGTAGAGAAGGGGAAAGGGAGAAGGGGAAGGAGCTGCTAAAGAGGGGACACTAGGACACAGATGCTGTGGAGGGGATTGTGAAAATGGGGGATCAAGTAGAAGGGGAGCGACCAGCAGAGACAGTGAAGGACGGAGGAGGGATAAATAACACAAATGATGCTTCAAGCATCCATACTGAAATGAGTTTATCTTTGTTTAACAACACACAATTAGGTTATTCCCTAGGGAAAGTCAAAGAGACTCCCCCCAGATAATATAGGCTACTGCCGTTGTCCTTGCTTGCCTCCCAGGACTTGAAGGTGAGAAGCTATTGGTGAGGACGCAGTGCTTTGTGAACCAGGAATTGGAGGAATAGAGCTGCAGCTGAGCTGGAAGCCTTCTGTATGAGTACTAGTTCCACAGTATCCAAAGGTATAACACCTTTCAAGCTTCCAGGGAAAGGAGCAAATAGTAGTAAATATTAATTTAAAAAGTAAACATCTGTAGAACTTCTGAACAACAATAATTAGCAGCATGGCAAAAATACTCTCAAAGATATAATACTGGAACTTATATTTTGAGGCTAGCCAACAGTCATCTAATTAAATTAAAGGCCTGCTCAATTGGAGTGTATTTGTGCCTGGTACTGTAATCCTACACAACCTATGGATAGTGAGAGAAGGAAAAAGTCTTCTATTAGATCATCAAGTGCCAAACAGCATCCCTTCATAAATATAAGCAGTGCCAAATATACTGACACACACACACACATACACACACACACACACACACACACACACACACACACACACACACACATCTCCCAAATGTTGCCCCCTGATCTACACTTGCACACCATGGTATGTGTATGCCCAACCACACACCACTCACAATGTCATAAGATATTTTAAACAAATGCTTCATTTTTTTTCTGTTTGTTCATTTATATTTGAAAGATAACTGAGTACTTCTTGTTACTAAAGATTCCATATGCTTTTAAAGTTTGAGTTAACGATTTATTATTTATATATATGAATTTATTATTTTTTAAAGAATTTTTAAATGGCACAGTGCTAAAGATCAAAACCAAGAACACCATGCTGGGTGGACAGAACTATGCTGTGGAGCTACAGCTCCTGACATGGAAATTTTACTACCCTGCTTAATAACTTCACTTATTAAAACTACTTCTCCCTGAGTCTTTGAGTTTTAAATCTATCTAATTATGTCACTGGTTAAAAATAAATTTAATTTTTGCTTTCTGTCCTTTATGTACTTAAACTGCTTTATTCTTGCTTAAGATAACAGGCAGTGAAGAAGCACTCACTTTTTGGTTTATTGTTAAAATGATGCGCATACATGTGATATGTATGTGAATACAGGTACACACATGTGGATTTCAGAGGACAACTTTCCTCTCTCTGTAGGTTCTGAGGATCAAGCTTAAAGCATCAGGCTTTCACAGGAAGCATTTTTACTCACTGAGTTATTGTACCAGTCCATAATATCTCATAATTGAAGCAATAATATTTACCGTGTGTTGGATAGATATATTTTATGAGGTTAGAGAAGTCAGGTTAGTATCCTTCTAATTTACTAATGTATCATGAATAATCTTAAACATTATCATACATTTTACATTTTCAATATGTTATATATGAATTTGTAGCTGTGTCACCTTTCTGTCACTCTGACAAAATAATTGTTATAATTCAACTTGAGAGAGATAAATACCTGCCTTGGATCATGGTTCCAATCCATGGCCAATCTTAGTCCTGGACTAAGCATGTGTTGGAACAATACTGCTCATATGATGACTTCTGGGAATCAAAAAGAGAAAGAGGAACAAGGAAGGCTCCTAGTATACTATTTCAGGGCATCTACCTTAATGACTGAATCTTTTCTAAACTAAACTTGATCTTCTAAAGGTTATACTGTCTCCCAGTAGACTATCAAAAGAAAGCTCTTGATTGCCCTGTTATCAATCCCCTTCAGTGCACGAGCCTTAGGGAGTGCTCATCTGGACCGTAACAGTAGGGGTGTGCTCTTTTCTAGAATATCTTCTAGCATTGATTCATATTGGAATTTCTTAAATAAGCCACATTTTTTTCATGACTCATTTTAAGATTTATTTTTATTTATATGTATGTATATACTTATGTGCATATTGTGTGCTTCATAGTTAGGATTAGCTATGAACTTGACATAGCCTACTCATCTGAGGGAGTATCAACTGGGAGATTGCCTGGGTCATGTTAGCCATTGGTTATGCCTGTGAGAGATTACCTAGATTGATGAGTGATCTAGGAAAATCTGGCCCCATATGGATGGTACTTTCCCTAGGCAGGTGGGCCTGGTGTATACAAACAAGTTAGTTGAGCATAAGCCAGTGATTAAGCCAGTAAAGAGCTTTCCTCAATGTTTTCTGCTCCAGTTTCCTGCTTTGGGTTGCTGACCTGTCTTTGCTCATTGATGGAAAATTGCTTAAAACTGTGATAAGAAATACAATCTTTCCTCAATAAGCTGTTTTTGGTCAGAGTGATTTATCACAACAACAGAAATGTAAACTAAAGCTGTATGCATATACGTATGCATGCAGCTGGCTATAAGGAGCCCATAGGGTAGCAGAATCCCTGGAGATGGAGTTATACGGTGGTTATGAATATGCTGACTGGGTACTGGGAGCACAACTCCGGTCTTCTTCAAGAACAACACTCTTAATGGCTAAGTTATCTCTCTAGATGTTTATCATGAATTGTTAGTCACAAAAATAGGAAGATTTGATCCATTATCATTTTTTAGTTTCCTCTAAATTTATAAATAAAATTGTCAATTGCTTCTTGTATCCCCCTGTCCATTTCTCTTACCAGACCTACTGTCTACACAGAACATCTTGAAGAACGCTTGTTATGTTTTATATGATATTTACAAGAATCTGAAGTGACTGAGATAATGTATTCAAAAACTTTAAGTATGGCTCACCTGGCTACTTAAGAGAACACAAGTCTAATTTGTGTCCTTTATCTTGTTATTTATTTTCTTTATTAATAATTATGAAACACAGTTTATCATAGACTCACTCAGCTTTCCTGTTTTTTTTTTTAATGTCTTTAAATATTTCACGTATGGTTGTTTCACATTCTGCCTTTGACAACTCCAGAGCTGATATGTGGGCAATGGTGTACACGTGCAATTTGTGGAGTCAACTGGTGTTACTCCTGGTGAGTTGATAGACTGTGATCTCTGTACAGTGGATTTTTTTCCCACATAATCTCAGTTGTAACTCTGGATACTGTCACCCGGAAATAGACCTCAACTGTTCCTAGTTCTGTACTTGATCTATATTTAGTGAGATAATTTAGTGAATCTTTGCTAAGTTGCTCAGTGGAAATTTGGGCTTCTACATTTTTGAAAGACTGCCACTTATTTCTTCATTCCTATAACAATATCATTATGTCTTCAGTTCAAGCACAGCTTTAATGTTAACTTTCTGCACATTACATGCTACTTCCATGCCAGGTAAATATGTTTTTAAAGTCTCAGTTGGAAACATTCCCAGCAGTACCCTTTAAAGGTGTGTGAAGACTTCTGTTGTTTTCTTGCCAAAATAAGTCTTCAAAGTATGCAGATAGGCAAACAATGAAAGCAAAATTTCTTTTTATTTTTTAAATACACTTTTCATTTGAATATAGGCTTTTATCTTCTAAGGTCATTTATGCTAATTGGACAACATAAGTAGAAGTAACAAGGACATGTGTTATACTGCTAAAGTATTACTCACTATAGGATCTATGTGAATATGAACATTATCAGTGACACTACCATTTCTTTAAAAAAAAAAAAGCTGCAGGACATTAACCTTGGCTGACCTCAAACTTAGTATGCCTGCACCTACTAAGAGGTGGCAGTGCTGGCATAAACCACCAAGAACAGTTCACAAGCACTTGGAATCAATCAAACCCAGAGCTGTGTGCTCTCCCATGTGAGCGACACTTTCTGCCTGTCAGTTCAGCAATTTCTGCTCTGAATCTCCCTTAGAGTACATAATATAAATACATCAATGGAGTTATCACCACTCATACTAAAAAGTCTAACAAATGAACCAAACGAAATATGTCAGAACACAACTTTAACGTCCCTGTTTCTAGAAGATTGCCTATGTTTGGCATATTATTATTATTATTTTTTTTTTTGCAAAACCACTGTGAAGTCTAGTTTTAATTGTCAATTGACAGGACCTAAAATCACCTATGAAAAGAATATCAATAAATGATTAACTAGATCAAACTGGCCAAAGAGCATGCCTAAGAACGATTTCCTTAATTTGATTAAATAAGGCAGGAAGATCCTCCCAGAGTATAGGTTGTCCAATTGCATAAGGCATGGCCTGAACTGTATATGAGTAGAGAAAGGCATTCCTCTCTGTCTGTTTTGATGTGATGTGACTAGCTGCCCTAGCTTCTACCACAGTCCTTTCTCCACAGAGATGGACTGTAACTTGGAATTATAAGCTACAATAAAAACCTCTTTATGATAAAGAGTTTTTTCTAGGAGATTTTATTACAATAACAAAAATGAAACTTAGACACACACACACACACACACACACACACACACACACACACGATTCACAAATTTCCACAGAAGAAGCTTTCCACTTCACCTCTGAAGTTTCTCTTTTCTTTACTTCTCATTCTTTTCCATAGATTTCATCATTTACTTTTCAGACAAATATACTTAACTCCATTTTCTTTTTTTAAATATATTTTATTAATTTATTTATATTACATCTTAATTGTTATTCCAGCCCTTGTATCCTCCCATTCCTCTCTGTCTCCCATTTTTCCCTTACTCCCCTCCCCTATGACTGTGACTGACAGAGACCTCCTCCCCCATATATGCTCATAGGGTATCAAGTCTCTTCTTGGTAGCCTGCTATCCTTCCTCTGAGTGCCACCAGGTCTCCCCATCCAGGGGACATGGTCAAATATGGAGCATCAGAGTTTGTGTGAAAGTCAAACCCCACTCTCCACTCAACTGTGGAGAATTTCCTGTCCATTGGCTAGATCTGGGTAGGGGCTTGAAGTTTACTGCACCTATTGTCTTTGGCTGGTGCCATAGTTTGAGCAGGACCTCTGGGCCCAGATCCACCCATCATAATGTTCTACTTGTAGGTTTCTTAATGCTCATCATCCTTTATCATCAGGGAAATGCAAATCAAAACAACACTGATTCCATCTTACACCCATCAGAATGGCTAAGATCAAAAACTCAATTGACAACACATGCTCGAGAGGATGTGGAGAGGGAGGAACACTCTTTCATTGCACGTGGGAATGCAAACTAATACAACCACTTTGAAAATCTATCTGGTACTATCTCAGAAAATTGGGAATAAGGCTTCCTCAATACCCAGCTCTTCCACTCCTTGGAATATACCCAGAAGATGCTCCAGCTCATAACAAGAACATTTGATCACCATGTTCATAGCATACTTATTCATAATAACCAGAACATGGAAACAGCCTAAGTGCCCCTCAGTAGAAGAATGGATAAAGAAACTGTGGTACATTTACACTATGGAATATTACTCAACTATTAAAAAGAAGGAATTCCTGAAATTTGTGGACAAATGGATTGAACTAGAAATGATCATCATGAGTGAGTTAACCCAGAAGCAGAAAGAGTCAGGTGGTTATTACTCACTTATATCTGGACACTAGCCCAAGGGGCATGTTCTATGAAAGTCTTCACTTACCAGGAAAGTGGGACAGAGGGAAAGAATTCCTATTGGGACTCTAGTTGAGAGAAGTAAGGGAGAATGGGGAAAAAGAAGGATCCAGAGGGTCCTAGAAACCTACAAGTAGAAGAACATTAATTCCATTTTCAAAATGTATTTCCAAATGCTCCTTTATTCTGGGCTTAAAAGACCAATTATAACCACATATTACCTAATATAAATCATAACAATTAATTATGCTCTTGAAATCAAGCAAAGTTCTTTAAGCACAAGATATAGATATCAAATAAATACACACTGATAATAATCAGTATCAAAACAGTAAAACCATATACTATTCAGAGCACACTGAGTGTGCTGGCTTCTCCTTTTTGACTCTGCATGGGCTTGTAAAGATGGTGATAATAGTGACAGTCATGAACATCAAATAACAGAGAGGATGAATTCTCACATAGGTCACTTAAGGGAAGCAGTGGAGGTTTGAATCCAAAAGACTGGCTTTTTATGTGATTGCATGGGAACCTAGGTCCTCATACCTTTGTGGTACCCTAGGTTGCTTTAGTTGTCTACTTGACACAACACTGTCAAGATCTTGTCTTACATGACATATCTAAGGAAGGAGTTTTGAATGAAGGATTTTTCAGATCATATTGGCCTAGGGGCTTCAACTGTGGTAGATTACCTTGATTGTTAATTGGTGTAGGAGGACCCTGCCCACTCTGGGTGGTACCATCCCTCAAAAGGTGGCCTTAGATGTGTAGGAAGCATGTGTGAGCCTGTGAGGCAGTTTGCAAGCAGCATCCTCTGTAGTTTCTGTTGTTCCTTGGTTGAGAGTGAGTTCTGTGGTTAGAAGTAATACTGCATGGAATAGCAGGCAGGCCTGCTTGTAAGTTTTTGTCTGAGTTGCTATGCCAACTTCTTTCAATGATGGACAGTGACCTGTAAGCTGAAATAAAGCCTCTCTACCCCTACTTTGCTTTTGGTCAGAGGGCTTTATTACAGCAACAGAAAGGAAACTAGAACACTTGCCAGCATGTTATGGACTGAGCTGACTCCACAGCTTTGACTGGCTTAAATCTTAGTTCTGCCACTGGCTATCTGCGTTTTCTTAAGAAGCCTATAATGCTTGTTTTAGCCTCAGGTATACCACTTATAAAGTAAAAATAGCTTAGCGGGGTGTTTGCATCACTGTCATTATCCCTATGATGAATAAATGAGAAGGCACAGAAAGCACCTTCTTGGTCTGCCCTTGAAAGAACCACTGTGGCTGTACACACTCCTCCTTCCTCTTTCTCCAAGCATGTGCACCTATGCTATAATGACTAATATTGATTGTCACCGTGACAGATATAGAATCACCTTGGAGGCAAGCCTCTAAGCAGACCTGTGAGGGATAATCTAGATTGTTACTTGAGAAGGGAGGATCCACTTGAGCTGTGGACAGCACCTGACAACTGGAACCAGCCTAGCATAACTGAATATGTTTTAATGAAACATTAACTTTGTGATGCTCAAAACAATGGACACCAAGCAATTTGAATTCCACAGATCCTCAGGCCCCTGAAATCTCATGCTGGGAAAAGAAAGGTCTGGACCAGATAGAGCAGAAACTCTTTTCTCTGGGGAAGAGGTTCATAGCCTTACAGAGACAGAAGTGCATCAGTGTGGGAAGGATGGCACCTTGAAGGGGATTTATTTAAATAGGCATGTCCTTGGCCATCTACTTAAACTTTAATCTCACCTCAGATCCCTAAATATGGACCATAAGAGGTAATTAGATACTTTTGTCCCCCTTTCCAATGTTTCCACAGTGAATAAATTTTTTCAGGCTTTTCTATTAAAATGTCAATTCTGCTTGGACTTATTGGGAGTGACTGACCTGGTTTCATATAGTACATAACATTTGTGATCCAAAATTTAGCAATACAATTGGTGGGGGACCTGGAATGAATTTAAAGAAAGAAAGGTGTAAGCCACACCTTGGCCGGCTTTCACTGCTCTCTGCTTTCTGACTATGAACACAATATGACTGTCACCATGGCTCTCCCCATGATGGACAGCACCTACACCAGTGAGACAGGATAAACCTTTCTTCCGTAAACTGTTTCCTGTCAGGAAGTTTGTCACAGCAATAAGAAAGTAACTAAGACAGCTGTCACACAAGTCCAAATCTTTCTATAAACCCACTGTCTAGTGTTTTGTTGTCTTTGAATAGCAGAAATGGGGATGATGTCATCGAAAGATATTTGGTTTTGTTGTTGAGAGATGTTGACAGTGTTAGTTTTCTCTTTAGAATATTTTGCTGCCTGATCTTTATTTTTAGTTACTTCTTGGGTTTATGTGTGACTATTTGTCTTAAAAGTCCTGGGCATTTCTCTAGTAGCAAAGAGAGAGAAATGTTTCGGAAAAAAATATCCTGCTCAATTTAATATGCAGCAAGTCCCACCCTCTTCTCAACTTTCTACAATTTATGGCACATGTGAAATTAACTTGAGAAGTAGCAGAATGTCTCAGCCTGGCTCTTCTCAAGGACTCTGACCTTGACACTCAACTGGGTGATTAAATGTCTGCTCTGAATAATGAGCCCTCCAAGAAGCCTTCAGAAGGGTCAGATGCCAAAATCACACAACTTCCAATTTCCCTTGCAGGGCACTCTGAATATCAAGGTATCACCTTCAGGACAGCGCAAGTAATTGTTGCTAAACAGTTACCAGGAAGGTATTGCTGCAAACCTGGCACCTGATCAGAAAACAGTCAAAAGGGATCTGTGGTGGGATAGCACCAAACTGTCGCACTCTTTCTGTCTCATGAGGTGAAAGGTGGGTTCACTTGACAATTATCTCTCAGAGACACTCTGTGCATATCAAGAAGAGCTTTAAGAGAACAAATATTTGTCCTAGTCTATTGGCCTTGAGACAATGGCCTAACAAGACATTGGCAGCTGATTCTAATCTGAGAGAGAATGAAAAGACTATATGTGTGAAGCAGAAAACCCAGTCACCATATCTTATGAATGACTCCATCCTTGGTGAGGGAACAGAGACACAGCTCCACACTGTCAGCCTCATGGCCTCAGAGTTCCTTTAGTTTTTTAGAGACCCCAACTCATAGCAAACTGAAACTACACCTGTGGTCTGGAAAGGGATTTCAGGACATTCTAGCAGGATGAAACCAACCTGAATTGGAGATTTTCCTAAGGATGACTACAAAGGCAACCAGGAGGAGAGTACACATGCCTGAGAAGGTGGTATGAGTTTCTAAGAGTGAAGTACCATGGTTACATCTTAATGGTGACTCTGGTGAACCTCATTGGGTTTCTGGGGACCCTACCTCACCTATACTTTTTCATATCTTCAATAATTGAGATTACAGATGTAACAAAAAAGTGACTTGGATGGAATTACAATTAGATAAATACCAGGAGCTACTAGGGTTGTGCAAGGGTTTCAAAACACTTTTCTTTGTAAACAGAGGTCCTGCTGAGAGTCCTAGGAAACTGATGGCTTATAGTTGGATAAGAACAGTCTTAACAATTGGGTTCGCTTGAGATTTATCGTATTTTTCCTTGTGATACTGTATAGGGGGATGAAAATCTTCTGGAGCTGGAGTTAGAGACAGTTGTGAGCTGTCTAAGGAGTGTGTTGGGATACTACTTCTGCTGAGCCATCTCAAGCCCCATCAGCAACTATTACCTATGCTGAGATTCAGCTTCACTTCTGCTGAGATTCTTCAATCAGACTCTAGGCAAGGGACTTCTCTCCCTTCTTGTGTCCCAGAATTTCCTTGTCTCTTATCTTGTATTTCTGTGTTTGGTGAGTGCCTGATTTATCTAGAAAAAGTGATGGCAGAAACGACATCAGAGGAATTTGCCCCTATGAGACTATAATCAAATGGGGTCAGAGAAGAGGCTGCCATCTCCTTCAGGACTGTTGACATTTGACCATGAGCTCTGTGTCTTTCACTAGGATTCAATTTCTCTTTCACCTTGACCAAGCTCAGGCAATTTAGCCTCGTGTGACTGATTTCATTAGCTGAAACCCAAAGAAATAGTAGCAACATTGAAGGCAATAGCTTGGCAGCCCAAAGGTGGAGATACAATTTTCGTTGTCAACATCCAGATATCTATTGAGCACTAACAGTGTCCTTTCCCACTGTCATCAGAGTTGTTAGGGACAGAGCCTGGGTCCTGGCATCTCCTTAACAAATTCTACATAGTCAAAAAGTGAATTAAACAAGTAACAGTGAAAATGAGAGAGGCGATTTATACTCTGTGACCACATTTCAAAGAAACAAAACTAGCCCATTGGCTTGCCCCTCCCCAAGTCAACTTCTGCATCTTAGCATGACATTTAGGTTTAAACAGAACACCTACAAGTGGACTAGCAAGCAGTCCTGGTATAGGTGTAGTCCCACCCATCAGCATTTCCCCAGCTCCAGTTTCTCCCCAGCATCCAGGCTCTCCCTCTTTCACAGCAAACTCTCAACCATTTCTTTCTCCCAGCATGATATTCCTGGGAAAATCCCAGTTTCTGCTGGCCCACTATTTCCATAGTCTGATTAGCCAAATGGAAGGCTAAGTCTCTTCAGAATGCCTTTATTCCAGTCAAATTGGTCCCACTCTACTGGTTCCGTGGTGCTTAATGGCTTTGGGCTTTGGAGGCTTTGTTTTGTTTTTTATTTTGTCTTTGTTATTGTTTTTGTTTTCCTGCTTTGGATGTAAATGTTCTTCTCCAGCATTTTCTGAAAATGTATACAATATTTTTTCACCCCTTCAGTAATTTGTGTGCAGTTAAACTGCTTCTTTAATTGTTTCATATTTCTATTAGTTCTTGCTTTTTAAGCAACCTCTTTAATGAAAATATTCTGCATGTATGTACACACATGTACATGTTATTATACATGTATACAATTCTATATGAAATGTAAAATTTATAAAGATGCAAGCTGAGTGTCGTTCATTTGGTAGAATGCTTTTCTAGTATGCACAATGCCCTGGGTTTCATCTACAGTATCACATGGTAGTATGTACCTGTAATCCCAGCATCTGAAGTTGAAGGCTAGCCTGGGCTATATTGTCTCAAAAAATATACAAAGAGTGATTTTGTAAAGCTAAAATAGAAGATCTATTTGGAATATAAACTTAATGTAAACTTTGAGCTTTGACTTCTCTGACATGCCAGAAGTTCAAATGATATGTTTACACCACGTGAATGAATGAGTTAAATGAATGAACCTTTGAAAATTGTGTTCTTCAACCTTTACAGCTAATATTAACCTTTTCTTCAATTGATCGAAACTGACTCAAGGCAAATTTTTACATGAACTGTCTACTCTTGTTTTAAATAGCTTTATGTGTGCCTGCTTGAAGAGCTCCCCAAATATGCTAATCCTTGGCTTTGCTAAATCTGATTTACAAAGTCATTTAGATGGTCCACAGTGCCCGGGTGGGGGGGGGGGGAAGCCAAGCCCATGCTTCTTGACACTAAAATGTCTAAAGAGTATTCTTGCTGTCACTGTGGGGCAACACAAATCCTCATAAATGCCCCCCCCCGCCTCTGAAATGGGATACTGCAAGTGTGGCAGCAAGGGAAGAAAACTCAGGGCTCTCTCCAGTACTTCACTGTGCCCTTTATGTGGCGTCTTGTTGCTGCTATAGTCAGAATGGAGGATGCAGGTCCAAGAAGGAATGCTCAGGAGCTCAGTTGCTTGTGTTTTGTGTACATTATGTCTGCACAGCATGCTAAACAGAAGCTTAAGTGGCACTGAAGCCTACTGACTAGCTGTGTGACAGTACCCATGACAGACTGTCACAGTCCCAAGCACAGATGGTGAGTGAGCCTTGCCTGCTTGCCATTCTTAAGAAGACATCTCTCAGCTGGTTTCCCAGTCAGTTGGTTTCATCTCATGAGGACATTTTTCCAATTCTGAAGAGTAACAGCAGGAAAAGCTGGCAAGGATGAACTCCCTAGAAAAAAGTCATAGTTTACTTTTAAAAAATAAAAAGAATGGATCTGGAGAGATAGAGATTGTTAAGTTGGTAAAGTCCTTGCCATAGAGGTATGAAAGCCTGAGTTCAATACCCTAGCACTTACATATAAATCTATGCATGGAAACAGTCACCTATAGCCCTAACACTGGGGAAGAGTAGATAGAAAGATCCCTTAGGGCTCACTGGCCATCCATGCAAGACCAATCGCTGAGATGCAAGTTCAGTGAGTGAGTCTCTCTCAGAATATGTGCTAGTAGATATAGGAGAAAAAACTTTATGTTCTTTGGCATCTACAGTCATGTGCACATACATACATGAACACACAGTGCATGAAACAAAATGAAAAAAAAAGAAGAAATAGCTGATCTGTATCAGTAATAGTAGGAGGACCTGTTGTGCTACCATGTGCCATGACTGGGCTCTAACCCAATGTCAAGCATAATGGCTAAATATGTCATTCCTTTTCACTGGTCATTTCTTTAAGCATTGAGAGGCTGTTTAATTTTTTATGTCTATTTGAATACATTTGAGAAAAATCTCTCCAACAATACAATAATTCATTCTGTAAAAATAATTTCCCAGAGTCAGTTATCCTGAAAAGAGGGTAATTTAATACACACACACACACACACACACACACACACACACACACACACACACACACACACTATACTTTGCCTATTTATTGTACCCTATAATTATGTTTGGAGATAATTGTTTGTGTATTTTCTTACTTTAAAATGGAAATTAAAGTCTGATGACTGGTGATGATTTAATTTGCCCAAGGAAAAGAACACCCACCCACTTCTACCACAGATAGTCTGTAATGGTTTTCGGTTGCTCCGTTTATAGAATTATAGAATGTTAGAACTAGTTATTTATATTTAGGGTTGACTTTAGGTATGTGTGCATGTGTGTACATATGTTATGTGTGTGTTCATATATGTGCATGTATGTGCATGTTCCTGAGTATGGATGCTTGAGGTAAATAGTGGGTGCTATTCCAAGGACCTCTGCTTTATTTTTGTTGTTGTTGTTGTTGTTTGTTTGTTTGTTTGTTTGTTTTGAATCAGGGACTACATTGGTTGGCTGGGACTCTCTGATTAGGCTAGCTGGTTGGCCAGTGAGATTCAAAGATCCTCCAGTCTCTAACCTCCCAAAACTAGGCATGTGCTAAGGGCACACTCCATGCCCATATTTTAACAGCTGAGGATGGCACTGGGGTCTTCATGTTAACACAGCAAGCACTTTACTCAGTAAGCCATTCAGGTAAAAGGTGTCTGGAGGAAGGTTTGCAATTTTCTTTAGTCAAATATGGTGACAAACAAATTGTACTTGGGGCCAAAATGAATTTGAGATAACAACCAAATACAGGAGTATGTTGAATATTGGGAATTCTGAGACCTACGTTCCCTAAAGTCACATCTTCTGAGGATAAAAAGGTCTAATGACTGTGGTCCAGGGAGCTTCCAGAACTATTGTTTCTCAATTCCCAGAATTATTTTTGGGCAGCTCATAACCACCTCTACTCCCAGCTCCTGAACATCCAATGTCTTCTCCTGAACTATAGAGATCTCTGCACATACAGACACATACATATAATTTAAAATAATAAAAATGAATCATTATTAAAAATTGATAAATTTTCAATTATATTCTGCCTAGTTCTAGCTGTCCTTCTAAATTTGCTTATTTTATTTAACATTAAATGTGGCTTATGAGATGATTCTCCCACTTGTGTAGTTTCTTAGACTTTAGAATGGCCCTTACTCTTCCTTCAAACGCATGAAGGGCTTCACTTCACTGT
This sequence comes from Acomys minous, assembly GCF_964271855.1. Classification (NCBI taxonomy): domain Eukaryota; kingdom Metazoa; phylum Chordata; class Mammalia; order Rodentia; family Muridae; genus Acomys; species Acomys minous. The sequence goes on along the minus strand of NC_140483.1, from coordinate 71,612,873 downwards.
GCCTTGGCCTTTTATAAAATCTCTTGCATATACCACATATCTCCTTACACTTTTTTCTACCAGTCTTTCAAGTTTCTAATATTATTCAGATCCTATACAAGCGATAACATTTTTCATTTTGTAGCCCAAATCATTAACATTGTCTAGCAAAAGCCTGCTTCATCATATTCTTCAAGCCACCCCCCTTTGACTAGTGCTATGGCAATAGATCTATTACTTTCACACAAAAATGAATGAGTGGTTGTCCCTGTCTTTAAGTGCTTCCCAGTTTACAGTAGCGGCACATGATGATTGGATCATTATAACACTGTGAGTAACATTTGAACATTGAAACCACCAGCACCATCAGACTCTGTGCCTTGTCATGATTTCAAAGAGGCTGGAAGTTCAAAGTGCTTTATTCATCAAATGGACTATATATTTCCAGGTTCTTTGTGTCTTATTCACAGAATGGAAGTGAAAACAAACAGATTTCAAAGCATCAAAGAAACCTCATTCAAAAGTACCCTGACAGTATAGATCAGAAATACTCTATCAATAGCAACTGCAAGCCACATGACTTAGGGTAGTCAAGAGTTCTAGATATTGTTTGAGAACAATTGAGTTTTAATTTATCTGGTTTTAGTCATATGCATCATAGCCATAAGATGGTAAATGGAAAGTTTTCCTTGAAAGTTCACTCAAAGTATACATTCACTTCAAACCAACCAAGGCCAGATTGGCTAATTGCCCCCATCTCTCAGTTACATTCCAGGATGTCTTAAATTAAAGCAGAGTATCACCATAGGGCTGTCAAGAAGAAGACATTTCTTACATTGTTTGAAGTGAAATATACATGCATCCTGATGCAGGGAGGGTCTTTGTAAGGACATTCTTAGGAAATGAGGATGTGTGTAAACTATTTACAGACAAGGTGCATACTAAGTGCATTGATAGATGAAGAGTGTGTATTTAGCTCAAATTCTGCAGTGCCACATTACTAAACTAATCTTTATACTTGCTTTGAATGCAAAAGGTATCTGACATATGCCTATAAACTACCAATGTTTTTCAACATAAATGTTCCATAAAACTCAATTAAGTGAATGATGAATTTACACATGATCTTAGTCTTCTATTCTTATTACTTTTGTTCAATATGAGTTTATGTTTACTTTTGGTTGCCAAGGTTCTATGACGAGCATCTCTATCTGGGGTCCACAGGCCAGATTCAACCACCTGGTTCTGTGAGAGTCACTGGGAGGGAAGTACAATTGGAACAGCAGAAAGGAATTTAGTCAGTGTGGCTATATAGGGAAGAACAGAGATGCTAGGGTCCCGTACCCTGTCTTAAGATTGTTCACAGAAGCTTCCGTATTACACAGGAGGAAGACAAAAACAAAAAGTAAGAAATAGTGTTGTTGAGCTGTCTTGGCCAAATTCTAGTTGAGTTGATTGGAATACCTGGTGTGTCTCCCAAACAGACTGTGCTGATGCCAGAACCCACAGAAACTTATTTTTCCTAAAGATCTCTCTCTCTCTCTCTCTCTCTCTCTCCTTCTCTCTGTATGCATGTGTATGCACATCTGTGTGTGTGTACGTGCACACATGCATGCACATATTGTCATTACGGTGCTGACAGAGGCCAGAAAGGAGCGCAACATCCCCCTGGATCTGCAGTTATAGGCTGCTGTGGGCTGCCCACAATTTATGCTGAGGACCAAACTCCTGTTGTCTGCAAAAACAGTGTGTACTCTTATCCACCAAGCCATCTCTCCAGCCCAAAGGAGTTTTCTGCTGTGAGCTGCTTGTTCCCACCTGGGAGTGGCTTTAGTCCCTTCTATAAGTCTAAGCCTGCAGGACTTCCTTGTTCCAGAATCTGATAGGTTGGGAAGGACTAGAGACAGAACAGTTCTGAGGGAGGAAACTGGAATAAATCAGGATAAGGATTGGATGGAGAAAAAAGACAGCTTCAAAACAGCTCTTGTTGTGATTTCTGCAGTAACCTTCATCTTCAACCCCTTTCTTTTCTATCCATCATTCATCTGTCAGCTGGACTGTGATCAATTCCACCAGACCAACAGTCACATTTTAAATAGAGGCTCCTGAGGCATATTCAATAGGCTCCAAACTGCAGGACTCTCTATTGAGACCCCATTCAATCCCTCCAAAGGCTACTCTTCTCCACATGCTATCTGGGTAAGTCAGTTTCTACTCCAGCTGTCTCCTAAGATCATACATCCCTTCAGCAGAGCCAGAAAAACTCCAGTAAGAAGCTTACAAAGCAGAGAAATGGACCACTGTGATAGTTAATAGTGAGAACTCAGAGTAGCTAGAACACGCCAGGAGCTAAGCCTTTGGGCATATCTGTTATGGAGTGTCTAAATTAGGCTAGCCTCTGGGCATACTTGTAAAGGGTTAAGTAGGTTAAGTTGAGGTGGGAAGACATTACTTTAACTCTGAGTAGCACCTTTCTCTTGGCTGTGTTCCCAGACTCAGAGAAAAAAGACAATGAAGCAAGTACAGCATTCACCTCTCTGCTTCCTGACTGTGGATGCAATAAGAGCAGCTTCCACAGCCCCTACCACCATGCATCCCCTACCGTGATGGGAGAACCTTTGAACTGTGAGCTGTGGTTAACCTTTCCTCTCTTACATTACTTTTTTCAAGTATTTTGTCAGAGCAATAAGATGCAGAAAAACTGCTGCCTTAATATGGATGAGCAGTGTGTCCTGGGGAATAGTTCCCGAAATCCAAGGTAAGCGTTATTGACCAGAATGAACAAGCAGTAAAGCAGGACCTTAAAATGCTAGAAAATGGCACTATTTATTTGCTCACATTATAAGGGATGGTCTGGTCTGTGAGATTGACCAACGACACACTCTTCACGACATTTTCAGCACTTTTTGCTTCTTAGTCTTTTTCTATTTTTTTTTTCAAAATACTGCACAAAGGCATTTTTCCCTTTTCACATTTGTAGTTCTACTTCCTCCATCTGAAAGAGCAGAGGCAGCATGAAACACAAATATAATAGAGGAACAATATGTCAGCGGCTTTCAAGCATGCCAGAAAGCATTCGAATTGAAATCAGGACTTAAGTGTCATCAGCTTTGATGATTTGTTCTGCCTTAGTTTCCGTTTTATTGCTTTGCTCCCAACAACCTTTCCATCACATCTCCTGTGCCTTCACCTTTAAAACCACAAGCATCTGGAAAAAGTAACTGTTCCTCACATTGGTTATAGAAATTATTTTCAAAAATCTCATTTTAAACACCGTGTGTGTGTGTGTGTGTGTGTGTGTGTGTGTGTGTGTGTGTGTGTGTATGTACACATGCACATGCATGTGTCCAGTATGTGGAGCAGAAAAAATCATGGCAGTCCATGAGGCAGCTCCATCCTTCCAACATGTTATTTTTGAGCATTGGTCATCATGTTTGATGACAAACACCTTTACTGATCAGCCACATTGCCTGCCTTGAATGTCTGCCTTTATTAATTCCCACCTTTACTAGATTTCCATAATAGGATTATGACATTATCTGAGAACTATTCTTTCATTCTCAGTTCAGTCCAATCCTATTTCAGTCGTTAGGGAGGAGCTTATCATATACTTCACAGATTAGTAAATGCAATTAAGGCTTATAATATGCATGCACATGCGTGTATATTTTCCTCAAACAAATTTCTTTGTAAAGATCATTTTTCAGCAAACTGTTATGGAGTATCAGGATGTGTAACATTAACATTGACTCATGGAGACCAGAGTACACCACCTTCAAATATGCCTCTTTAGCAGCTAATTCTTTGGGGAAGGCAGACATGGGAGTCAGGTACCCCTCTGTAGGTGAAAGTTACACCTATAGAAGAAACATCATTTCTAAAGGTGTCTTCCTCTCAGTGCTGAGGGAAAGGGTATGAATCTAAATTACTAGAGATTCAACACTGGAAAATGCATGAGGAAAGGCCACCTGCAGAACAAATCTCATCTGTGTACCACACTAATGTTTATCATCATGTTCCCTTCTCTCGATTGTGAGCCTGTATAAGGCTGGATATACATATTTTATTTATTACTTCCAGTCCTATATGATTATGAATTGTCACAATTAGAATGAATGACTGTCTCCATCAAAATTCCTATGTAATTCCTTAGTCATGAGGGAAATACAAATCAAAATGATTCTGAAATTCCACTTACACCTATAAGAATGACTAAGATAAAATACTCAAGTGACAGCACATACTGGCAAGGATGTAGAGAAAGGGGAACACCACTCCATTGCTGGTGAGAATGCAAACTTGTACAACCATTTTGGAAATCAGCCTGGCGCTTTCTCAGAAAACTTGGAATAGTTCTACCTCAAGACCCAGCCATACCACTCCTAGGCATATACTTGAAAGACGCTCCATACAACAGGAACATTTCCTCAACTATGCTCATAGCAGCTGTATTTGTAATAGACAGAATCTGGACACAACCGAGATATCCCTCAACTGAACAATTAATAAAGAAACAGTGGTACATTTACACAATGGAATGCTACTTAGCCATTTAAAACAAGAAATCTTGAAATTTGTAGGCAAGTGGAACTAGATGGGTCTAGAGAAGATCATCCTGAGTGAGGTAACCCAAACCTCAAAAGACATGCATGTTATAAGTAGATATTAGCCCAATATAGACATCCTCTTAGAGACAACACCCAGCAGGAGATCTTGACTGATACTAGGACTTGCCACTGGACTCTGGAAGAAGTGCTGTGAGTTGTGTGGAAGAGTTGGGTGATGGAAGGACAATGGATAAAGGGGGTGTGAGGAGCTCCCCAAGGATACTATAAAGGCTGGCAGATATGCACCCAGGGGGTCTGCACCAACCGATGCAACAACCAAGGACACTGCAAGCAGAGATCCTAGACCTCCTGTTCAGAGGTAGCCAATGGTCAGCTCATTCTCCAAGTGGGAAAGTGGAGGAGGCGAGAGTGGGGCGCTGGCTCTAACATAAACTCTGGTGCCCACAATTTGAACCTTGGTGGAGAGGCCCTCTGTGAAAACAGAGGCAGAGGGTGCATGCTATGCAGATGAGACATGACAGACTGTGGTCAGATGGTGGGGGAGGAGTACCTTATCTGTCAGAGGCTTAGTGGAGTGGAATAGGGTAGAAGGGGGGGAGACTGGTAACAAGAAGGTAAGAGCAAAGGGATTACAATCAGGATGTAAGGTGAATAAATTATAATAAAGTAAAAAAAAAAAAAAGTCTCCTTCCGGCCTGGACAACTACAATTTGAGCGTCATCCTAGAACTAGACACAGTGGGTAATTAGGAGCAAGAAACATAGCTTCCTTGTGTGGAGGTTAGTTCTCCATGCTTTATATATCAGATCTATGACAAGAATTCTAGATAAACTTGGGGAAAGAACAACTCATCAAAGAACAGACTAGTATGAGAGTTGTAGAGTCAGGATGTTAGGATTCTACTTCAGTCTGCCTACCTGTGATGTCATTGCCTACCTGCCATAGGCATGTGGCTCTACCCAAAATTATAAAGGCCAAACCCTCCTCATGGCTCTCTCCTTAATTCTCTCTTCCTCTGTCTCTGTCTCTGTCTCTGTCTCTGTCTCTGTCTCTGTCTCTGTCTCTGTCTCTGTCTCTGTCTCTCTCTCTCTCTCTCTCTCTCTCTCTCTCTCTCTCTGTTGTACCCCTTCCCCCCCCTTTCCTTCTCCATTTAGCAGATCTGTGTAATTCACACACATTCTTCTGCCTTCTGTGCCCTCACTGTGGTTTGGCCAATGGTTCTGTCAGTTTGTCTGAAGTGGGTTGTTGCGCATCTTTTTATTTGGCTCAGAGCACTCACTTACTTGTATTTCCTTCCAGGGCATTTGGTCAGTTCACTTATTTGTTAGAATCCAGCCTTTGTCTCCTGCCATTTTTCAATGTCCTTTCTCCCTTCTTGCCACTTTGCTTTAGTGGAAACTATGAATGCATGAACATAAAAGCACTGAGATGAAAGGCCACTATCCCCAGGCTGGCAAGAGGGCTGGATGTGTAAAGGGCTGATGACCTGAGTTCTATCCCCAGAACCCCATGTGGTGTAAAAGAGAGAACTGAACAGAATCCAGCAAGTTGCTCTCTGATCTCTACACACTTCCTCTACATAAACTTATAGTCTATAATAAATGAAGTTTCATTTTATTCAAAGAAAGATTATTCCATCCAGCCTGGTAAAGTGAATTCCCAATATTATTCAGTGGCCCCTCTGGTCACATTACACCAAATATGCCCCATTCTTGGGTGGTAAGGAAATTCATCACCTCAGCCTAGAAGCAGACATAAAAGACATTCACCCAGTGTCCAACAGTCTTTGATCTGTGTGAAAGTGTGCAAGATACATATTAGACATGTGAACAGGACCCTACAGTAAACCTGAGAGCTATTCCCATACACAGTGTGAGCATTTGATGCAGAAGTAAAAACCCCAGCTAGTATTATAGGATTGGGTTCTCAAGAACAAAAGTACCCACCAAAGTGGGAAACAGAAATTCAAGGAAGGAAGACGAGTTTGGAGAAAAGAGGTTACACCTAGTAGCCCAGGTTTGCTTTATATTTGATAATTATGGTACCTTAACTTGCAAATTTTAAAAACAAAAGTGTAATGATTGATGATCCTAAGTTGGCTTTCTTGTTGCTGTCATTTTGCATATTAAACTACGAGCCTTGGGCAATGCAAGCAAAGATAATAAATGGGCCTGTCTTTACTGGTGGCTCAATGCACAAATAATACAAATTTATTTCCGAAGATGATCCAAAGTTTGACTTCCATAGCTAAAGACACTCCTATTAGTTTTAAATCTAAGATCTATTCTTTCTTAGAGCACCAACTGTTATTTTCCAAAATAATTACTGGATATCCTGTGACAAATTAGGTAGAAGATTATGTGAACTCGTTCCACTAAAGGGAAACATTAAACACTATTACAGACTTTTAAAATAGAAACTAAATGCTCATAGTTGGTCACAGAGCCTTACTATAGAGAATTCCCACTGCAAGGATAACTAAACAAACAAGGCTTAAAACCCAGTGGTTTTGTCAATTAGAAAATAACACAAGTTACATTTTTATTTCACTGCATTGACAGTTCATTAGCCCATCAGTGTACTCCTAACCCCTTCACACACTTCCATTAGTTCTTGCTTTCTTAGGACCTACTTTTATTCCCCATATCCTCAAATATGTTTAAAAAATCTGAGATGTAATCTTTCATATGTTTTCCCCAATTTTAAAAGTTATTTACCTTGATTTTAACAGAACCATGTAGAGAATAGAGATGGCATTTATCCCATTGATCAGGTTCTTTGCATAGCTGCCTTTGTTTCACTTGACTCAATTTGATGTTGATTTTACTCTCATAAAAATCTCTCATTGTTCTGTGTAGTTTTTGCTTTATATGTTCAGTTTGTAATGAACAAAAATTAATTTAATTCTTCCAAAATGAACAATAATTAAAGACCAATAATTCCCCAAATCAGAAATAGCTACTCAAATGTTGTGGCTATAAAATCAAACTAACCAGAGAAAAATCTAAATTTAAGCAATAACAAAGCATTGAAAAAACTTTTCACATTAAAATGTTTGATCACAGATGTTGTCAATGTTAAGGGATTTTCTGTGTCTCTGCCACCCTATGTCTAAGAGAACCACATTTTGGCCTCATATCTTATCTAGTACCTTGGCTAAGCAGTTCAGGTCCTAGTTTAGAGAAGTCTCAAGGTAGGGTAAGGCAGTAGGATTAGCTTCCTGCTCAAGGAAACTTGAATCATTGCCTTATGTGTCCTTGTCCAGGACCTTCACTAAACTCCTAGTCCTGAAAGCCCCTAGCCACACTTACTGTGTGGTAAGAACCTATCTATCTCAGAGAGCACTCCCATTTAAAAGTCTATAAAATTAGGGGATTTCATTTTGTATCCATTACTTTCATGCTGCTGCTGCTGCTGCTGCTGTTGCTGTTGCTGCTGCTGCTACTGTTGCTGCTGTTGCTGTTGCTGCTGCTGCTACTGTTGCTGCTGTTGCTGTTGCTGCTGTTGCTGTTGCTGCTGCTGCTGCTGTTGCTGCTGTTATTGTTGTGATAAAATACCATGACCAAAAGCACCTTACAGAAGAAAGAATTTATTTAGGCTTACGGTTTCTGAGGGACATGGGGCCATCATGGCAGCAGGGAGGATTGGCAGCAAACAGCAAGAGGAGGAAACTGAAAGATCACAATTTCAACTGCAAATGTGAAGCAGAGTCTGAATTAGAAATGGAGTGAGGCTATAAAACTCTCAGAACCTGTCCCTGGTGACATTTTAATTTCACAGAAGTGTTACAACCTTCCCAAACAGCGCCGTCAACTGAGGATCAAAACCTCAAATGCTTAAGTCTGTGAGTGCCATTCCTCATTTAAACCAGCACATGTTCTCTCTGGCCCTATATGCTCATGGACATATTTATATACAATATGCAGTTATCTAATGTCAATCTTCTCATTGGTTTTTGTTTTATTTTTAGTCTCAATACAGCTTAAAATTCCAAAGGCAAGTCCAGTCTCTTTTGAGGCAAGACAAGTTCTGAATTATAATCCACTGGAAAATCAAGACTAAGGTTAAATATTTTGAGCCCACAATAGCTAAGAATATATATTACCATTCCAAAGGGGAGGAATGAAGGCATTGTAAGAAAATAATGGACCAAAACAAGTCTAAAACCCAGAAGGGAAAATAGCTTCATGTCCAGTGCCAAAGGGCTTGACTCAGCCCCGTCCAATTTCTTGCTTAAAACATAGAACTCATTCTCTTGGTTCCATCCCTGTGTGGAGTTCTCCTCACTAGCCATCTCATGGCTCTGCATCTCCAACATCTTGAGGGCTTCATCTTCTCAGCTATGCAATGCCTTCTCAGGACCTGCTAGCCTTTCAGAGCACTCTTTTCACATGGAGGAAAGCTCTGCCACATTTTGCCTGAGCTCAGTGGCTCTCTGAAACCATAGAGAAAGAAAGTACAGCACTGTGACTCTTCCACCCTTTATACCTCTGCAGTCAGTACCACTTTTATGACAGCCAAGTTTAACAGCCAACATGGGATGGACCTTAAACCCCTTGAATCATATTTGTAGCCACTTTTTTATACTGCTGTTTTCTTGTAGCAGAAAATTTCTTAGGCCTTTTCTTTTTACAGGCTGGAATATTCGGTGGGTGGAGCCTTTCCCCAAAGGTGTCCCTCTTATTGTTTCCAATGATTAAAGGAATTAACCTCCTTCACAGTCACAGCCTCTATTTCAGCAGATACTTTGGCTGTAAGATTAAGTGTACTTTTATTTTCTGAACTGTATACTTCACATTTCTTTCTGCCCAATTTGCTTTATTCATTATAGACTTGCATAAGAAAAGTCAGTAAGAGCCATCACCCAGTCAGTATTATGCAATCTTGAAAATTACTCCACCAAAGAATAATTGCTTAAGTACTTTCCAACTTAGCCTGAAGCAAGTTCTTGGGACAAGGGAAGAAGGCAGGCAGATTAGTTGTCAAAGTATCACAAGCATATCTGGTTGCTAATATGCTCCCCATGGAAACATCTTGAGCCAGGCCTCTACAGTCCACACTGCTCTTAATCTCCCATGCTTCAGTGAGAGCATCCTACTAACCCCTGCTTACAGTATTCAAACACTTTCCTAGCCCAAATTTCCAAATTCTTCCATATCCTTATGAAAACAACATGGACGGATTCTTGGAGAAAAACCCCAAGCCCTGTACCAAACTCACAGGTACTTTTCTGTTCTGTGATAAAACATCATTACAGAAATCAGTCTGATGAAAGAAAGCTTTATTTTCATTTACAGCTTCAACAGGATAAGAGTCCTTCATGATAGGTAGGACAGATAGAAGCAAGAGGTAGGTACAGAGGCAGGACTAGGAGGCTGAGAGATCATATTTTTAGCTCTTTAACTCTCATACCAAAATAAATAAATAAATAAATAAATAAATAAATAAATAAATAAATAAGAAGAAGGAGAACAAGCTGGAAGTGAGGCAAAGCTATGAACTCTCAAAGTCCACCTTTAGTGACCTCCTTCAACAAGGCCATGCTACTTCCTGAAACAGCACCACCAAACAGGAACCAAATATTCAAATGCCCAAGCTAACAAGGAATATTTCTCATCTAAACCATGACATCAAAATAAATAAATAAATAAATAAACCATCACATCTTTTCAACTATGAAGCTCTAACTGGAATTTATTAACTTAAGATACAGTTAGCTTTCATCAGTCCAGAAGTTAAGAATATTATCAGATAATATCAAAAACCTAGAGTTTTCTCCAGTTTACTATAAGTAATTTAATTGATGTTTTCATCAATATATTGAAGTATCTTGACTTATGACTTTCTTTTTTCTTTTCTGCCTATAAAATTCATGTATAAATTTCCACATTGGAACATGAGATTTGGAGTAACCTGAAATCCATGAGTCAGAGTCACTCTATGCCACTCAAAATAAATTATCTAAATCTCTTTAAGATGAGAGTTATGTTTGTATCAATATCTAACAGGAAGAGTCCCCAAATTACATAAGTATAAATAAATAAATGGGAAAAAGGAAAAAGTAAAGGAAGGAAGGAAGGAAGAAAGGAAGGAAGGAAGGAAGGAAGAGAAAAAGACCAAAGACTTAAGTCTACACCATCATAGTAGGGAAATGTTTGCTTTTGTACAGTGAATATTCAAGGTACAGACCAGGAGTGCATTCACCTGCCCTTAATGTTCAGAAGTAGATATTACACCTACTCACATATTCACAAATACCCTCAGAGTTTGTAAGAGTGAGAGTGTGCAGAAAATTTCATATATTTGTTGGCTAAAAATATACATCTGCGAGGTAGTTTGTATTCCACTTTTGACCATATCATTATTTCTCAGAGAATTATGTAAATGCATTAAAATGTGTCTGTATAAATATCCATTCAGTATAGCTGGACTTAGACAAAATAACCAATACAAATAAATCTGAATGTGTCTCAATAAAATTGTGTTAAATAATTGAGACTGCATCCATCTTACTCTGTTTTGTATGGCTTTTATAAAATGCCACAACCCAAGTAATTTGTAGAGAAAGGAACTGAGTTGTCTCACACTTCTAAAAATTGAGAATTCTAGGATTAAAGAATTAACATCTAGCATCTTGTGAGGTGCATCTCCTTGTGTTCTTAGGGGGAATAAAACAGAGGTCAAGGAAGGGAGTTTGAGAGTGGAGGAGAGAGACTGAGGACCAATACCAGACCCATGGCCCTCTCTTGAGAGACAATTGCCTTTTGTCTGTTCATCTAGGTAGATGGAGTCTGTAATGAAGGCTAAATTTTCAAAACATAAACTTAGGGAGGAATTTTCCAATAAAAGCACCCAGTACTATCTGATCATTAGACAAAATGTCTCAAGACTTCCTTCATATTTCACAAATGCTCAGAAAGAAAAGTGATGATCCAGTCATCATGACTATGTTACACACATCAGAGAGGCAGGAGGAGGAGGACCATGATCCAGACTTTTGTGTGTGTTGATACATGTAAGTGTTTGTAGATGCACACATATGTGTATGAATATGTCTTCTACCTTAGAGACAGGCACTGTTGTGAGCCTGCAGTTTCATTAACCAGGCTAAACCAGGATTCCAGTGAGCTCCTAGAGATGTTCTGTTCCACCTCCCCTCCTTCCGTTTCTGACATTCTGAGTATTAACCCATATACCCAGGTATTTGAGAGGTTGTTGGGGATCCACCTCAGGTCCTCTCACTCACATGGTGATCACATTTCCAGCTAAGCTACCTCTCTAGCTTCTGACTCAAGTGTTTTAATGAGATTTTTTTCAAGACAGTATTATTTTCAAAGTGTCTTAAAATTATTTTTCAAAAAAATCATTCCCTTCACTGTCAGCAAAATGTTGGGTCTCTATTCTTAAGTGAAATTAGACCTATGCTTCATCCTACATAAAACAAGTGCCATGTTTGCAATATTCTTTTGTCTGTGGTGGATTTATATAAAAAGTAAGCAAGATATTTTATGGCCCATGCTTAGTGATGTGCTTACACAATTAGAGACTTTTAGGAATCAACCTCATTATGCATTTGAGCAGCTCATAAAAGTAAGGAGTCCAATGATGTATTTACTCCTCTTTGTTGTTGTAAGTCTTTAACTATGATGACACTGTGAACAAAGTAATCACAATGGGAGTATTCCAGAAGCTTCTCACCAACCCCAATGTCAATTATGCATGAATTAGCAGAAATGAATTCAGTTTTATTCCATGATGTAGTAGAGCTCAAGCATTTCATAAAGTGTAGTGGTGCAGCAAATCCTGAGCTCTTTTTAGAATAATTAGCACGTTGGTGCTACTTGTGTAGTTAAAAGGAAATATGAAAATTTCCCCATAGTAAGCACTTTTTGAAGGCCCACTCTGTTCTCTAAAGTGAGCAATCTTTCATTCCAAGAGAAGTGGGGAGCACCATCACCCCTACACTTTATCTTCCTCTTCTTATACCTCAATTAAAAACACTAATGCTTATGCAGACAAGTCTTAATTACTGGCCTGGAGCAAGCAAAGGAGCCTCCATGGATTTCCCAGGTAATTTGTATAAATGATGCATTTACCTCAAGTTCCTCCTTCTAGGTCCTTTGAATAATTAAGGCTGAGCTAAAGGAGACTTAAAACCTGTCCCTTAAATATCTTAATTTAACAAGCTCACCAAATTTTGACATCCTCATATCTCTTTTCCCAATCTTTTTTTTTTTTAAGTAGATGTCCTTGGAAGGGGGATGAACTAACAGTTGCAGTTCTGATATACCAAATAGACACTCAAATTTTATTTTAGAAAATGTATTTTAACTTTATTACAATTATATGTACCTCTGTGTGTACATGTGTGTGCAGGTACTCACAGAAACCAGAAGAGGGCATTGGAAATCCTGGAGCTGGAGTTATAGACTGTCGCCATAGGTCTGATTTAAGGTTTGGGGAACTGAATGCAGATTAATCTCTCTGCAAATGCAACAAGTATTCTTAACCACTAATCTCGCTCTCCAAGCCCAGGTCACACGGAATGCAGTGTAGAAAGTATTGCATTCCTATTTCTTTAGATAATCATGGGATTCTGGGGTCATTAGTAGTTACCCCCATATGGAAAGTGTGAGGCTAGCAAGAAGACTCTTAAGCAACCTAACTGAAGTCATGACCGGGCCATGAAGAAGTGGGGCCTTTAATCCCAGCCTCTCAGAGTCTGAATCCTGACTCTATTATAGTCCAAGGTGACTGACATCTTAAGGCAGGAAAAGTTCTATGCTCAAAAAAAACTCAACGGGAAAATCACAGTTCAACTCACAAAACTTATAGGTTGTGCAGAAAGGAATTAGAAAATCTAACTGGTATAATATTTTAATTCTGGGGAATAGGAATCTAGGAATATGTATGGTTTTACTTCAACAAAACAAAACAAATAACCAAAAATAAGCCCTAAATGGAGGGCTAGCTAAAGGGAAGCTGGTCAATCCTCAAGCATTGTTCCTTGTTGTTGTTAACATCCAACAAAGAGGTTTCTGTTATAAATTATTTTGACCTTTGAGACACAACTCACAAAGAACATATTTGATATATGAGACCATATCACGAACAAAAAATGAGTTAAAAAATGTATGTGATCGCTTTAGAACCATCATTTACTGATGGGCAGAACAGGTACAAATCTATGTTGGGCCTTGAGAATGAAACCTGGGGATAACTGGGAAATTTCTGTCTTTACAGGATCTGGTCAGTAAAAGAGACAGTGTAGTAAAATTGGCACGTCCTTCACAAATGATGACACTAGCATATCCACATCTAATGAGCAGCTTGTTACAGCCAGAAATTTGTTTGCTCACTCACATAACCAAAGAACCTATTGGCTAACAAAAAATAGTGCATTAATACCTATTTATTAAATAGGGAAGACACAAGGAACAGATTCTGTTGTTCTTGTAAAACACTCCTTTCAACCACACCTGAGTGTAGCCCAATGAAGAAACTGTTGATGAGCTCTGAATACCTGTAGGATGGCTGGTAATCAGAGGAAGAAGTTGTAGATAAATGATAAGTATATTCTACTGTTCCTGTCAGCCTGTAACTACTGAGCCGATGATTAATTATCCATGGTCAGTGACTGACTCAAATGTGCTCCTGTGATGGAATATCTGTAAAACACCACAACACCAGAGTGTAGAGCACTTCTCTTGGTGAAAACCCTGCAGTGTTGCAAGCACAGAATAACTAGCAATGTTGAAAGCCATTGTGTTACCTCATAAATTTCTGCTAGTTGTTTTTATTTTTATCTTTTATAAAGAACGCAGTAGAAGGTGGTCTTTATTACTTTCATGGGCCATTCTGGAGAAAATTATAATACTCAAGGTGTAGATTATGGAATTCTCAGTTTTGTATCCAGCAAGTCATATTTATGGAAAAACCAGAAGTTATAAGTAGGACTTAAAGTAGGGGCAATCTTAGGAGAGTGAGACCTTAACCTCTGGGGTTTGAAGACAAAAATATATGGTGTCAGAACTGACACCCACTTAACACTGCCAACTTGAAGAACTGGTTTTGGGTCTGCATAAAACACACATACTTTTTGTCAGAAGTATCCAGTGAGCAGAAACAAAATACCTATTATTTTAAATCAATATTGGATAACATCTTTTACAAATATATTTAAGTGCAAATACTACATGAATTGTTTTAAAGTCAAAAGAAGGAGCTGGAGATATAGCTCAGCAATTGCAAATGACTATTGTTCTTTAAGAGGATCCTATTTCAATTCCCAGCACCTCAAAATAACATGTGCCTCCAGCACCAGGGGATCCAATGCACTGCTGGACTCTAAGGGCAGCCTCATGGACATTGTTCACTCATACACACACACACACACACACACACACACATACACACACACACACACACACACCAATAATAAAATCAAATCATGATAAATAATGCTAAAAGAAGTAACTTATAAAAGGAATATGAGGCATTGTACAAGATCACCTAAAACTCAAATTTCACACAAGTTATTCTCAACTTCTAGAATTTTCTAGGTTGCTATGGAGAAGAAAAAGTATCTGCTGTTAACAGGAAAATGTCTGAACATACACATGCCATATTGTTGTTCTTTTTTCACACCCTGCTATGTTAGTTAAATCTCTAGACCACAATTGAAGTTTTGGATTTCTATTCTCACTGGAATCTTGCTGCAGTTTCTTAGTGAGAATGGATATTTAGCCAATCCTACCTTGCTAAAATCCTATCACTGTACATAAGTCTAAGACTACCAATGTTTTCCCAGTAGCCAAGACTTCCTGTTATGTTTTTAGAGAATTTCTTATCACCAGCAAGCTTTACATCTGACTTCAATGAAATGCTACACCACTGAAGAGAAACTCCTTATACATTGAATAATATAAGTGACTTATCTAACCTTGCACATTTTAATTATACCATTTAAAAAGCTATCAGCCATTTACCAGGAAGGGTGATCCCTTCATGACATTAAGCAGTTTAGCAACAGGTTTCCTGGTCTCTTCCGTGGATCTTTTAGTCCTTTAGATTTAGGCTTATTTGTCCTGTAAAGATCATTGCTACTAAGAGCTAACAAAAAGCCATGAGAACTCTATTGCCTTAGTATCAAAGTGTTCTTCCCTTTAGCCCATGCCTTTGCCCTGTTCCTTCCACAAGAGCTGCCCTTGCTGTCTTATGTCACAGATGACGCTCTTCACAATCTTATCTTCAGGACTGAAAGCTCTTTATTCTCCTTATTCATCAGATTTTTCTACAGACTTAGATAACCTTCAAGGCCACAATCTGGATATGATAAAATGGACCTCAGTGGTTATTACTTTTTGCTAAATTCCCACTAAAATGTCTTATAATTAATGAAGATGTTGCTAGAGTGTTGGTTTATCTACCCATATTTTTTAAATTGACGGATACAGTCATCTTCCACATAACCACATAGTCTTTGGGTCAACGCCAGGCTCTGCAGTTATTTGCAGTATATTGCTATACTCCTAGGACCAAACATTGATTTGAAAGTTTCTTCTAGTACTTATTTTCCCATAGTGAAGAAGATGTAAGGCCTGGGCCACAAAAGTCCACATCAGATATGCATCCCAGGGCTTTAAACTTTATTAAGAAAATGTTCCAGATTCTGAAATACCAGACTTCCCTCCAGTTATTTGTCCTTTTGATGTACCAAGAGCAGTAAGAACCGTTTCCAGCACATAGTATACACAAGCAAACAAATGTGCAAAATGAAAAATGAGAGTCAATATGAACTGCAGATTGAGAGTTATGCATAAAAATGTTTAAGTGGAATTAAGTTCTCTGAACATCATTAGAAATCAATGTCTTCAAAATATAACATTAGTCATATAAGCTTCATGAGCATCTCGCTACACAGAAAAACATGCAGCTGAAAATTTACATTTATGGAAATTTAATGACACCAGCAAATGAAATAGATACAATAGAAGCAAACAGAATGAGATATGAAGTTGTTTTATCTGCATTGTAATCCCCTGTAAATCAAAATCGTGAAAATTATATAGTGGGGACAATTGTCGGAAGATGAAAATCTGAGTTCACTGCTCCTTCTGTTCCTTCCAAAATCCCCTTGGAAATAATACAAACCAGAAAGAAACAACAGCACACAGTGGCCAGCGGCAGCTCATGACCAGATGAGATACTCCTGTTACCTGTCCTACCTCAATAAGGAGACTGCAGTACAAAATGCCAATCTAGGCTGTTTCCACTCATAAATGTACCTGAACAGATGCTGCAGTCACATAGGAACATCTCATATGTATGTGTGTATGTATGTGTATATGTGTATATGTATGTGTATGTGTATGTGTATGTGTATGTGTATGTGCAGTGTCCTTAGGTACTTTTCTAATGCTAAGATGCCAGGATCAAGGCAGCTTATAGAAAAAAGACAGTTTATTGGAGGCTCACCCTTTCAGACTGTTAAAGTTCAAGCTGTGATGATGGGAAGCACGGCAGCAGGCAGGTAGGCATAGTGCTGGAGCAGTAATTAGGACCTTATATCTTGATCCACAACCATGAGGCGGAGATAGCTAACTAGAAATGGTGTGACCTTTTAAAAACTCAAAGACCAGCCCCAGTGGCATACCTCTTTCAACAAGGCCACACCTCCTAATTCTTCCCAAATACTCCTACCGACCGGGGACCAAGGATTCAATAAATGAGCCTATAGTGGCCATTCTCATTCAAACCACTATACATGGCATATGCATATGTGTTTGTGCAGATATACATAGAGGTAAGATATATGTACTCACATACACATGTACATATGGAGCCCACATGCAGTGGCTAGTTTTAACTGTCAATTGATACACTCTACAGTCACTTGGTAAAAGAGTCTCAGTAGTGATTGTTTAGCTCAGGTTGGTCTGAGGTTATGTTTGTAGAGGGTTGTCTTGATTACATTAATGTATATGAGAAGATTTAAGAACTGTGGGTGGCATCATTTTGGGGCTTGGGTCATGGACTGAGGAAGAGTATGGGAAGTGAGACAATTCCATGCATGTAAGCATTGAATACACAAGGCATGCATTTATTCTTCCTGCTCTTTGTTATGCAAGTGATGTGGTAAGAAGTTATAAAATACCTTCTGCCTTGACCTCCCCATTATGATAGAGTACGACTTAGAACTGTGAGCTGAAATGAACCCAGTTGTTTTTAACAAGGTATTTTATTACAACAAAGCACAGCTAGGACACCAAAGGTCAATGTTGTGTCTTTCCTAAGTTACTCACAACCTTACCTTTGAAACACTCTCATTTGAACACAAAGCTCACTGATCTGCCCTCAGCAACTGATGAGTAATGAAGCTCACTGATCTGCCCTCAGCGACTGGTGAATAAGATCCAGGGATGCCCCTGCCTCTAACTTGTCAGCACTAAGATCACTAACATGTATCACAACACCCACATTTTGACATTAGTGCTGAAGGTCTGAACTCAGCTCCTCAGGCTTGCACAGTAAGCACTTCACCTATTGTCCCATCTCTCCAGACCCGGAACATCTTTTCCCTATAAGGCTCAAGTAGCTCTATGTGGTACTTCTGAGCCTATTACTCCTTGAGTTGACTGGAAAGATTTTGTTTATAGGTCTTTCATGGCTCACATGACCTAAGGAGAACTGATGGATTCAAATGAAGAAGATAAGCTTCTCCTGGACAGTGTAGCATACACCAAAAGACAGTTTATTTTCATTCATTGACATTACATAGCATCATCACATAGAAAAGTAAAAACCAAGAAAAAAATCTGACCATTTTTTATTAGTCATGCTTTCAAATATCTGTCCCACGTGACACACAAAATACACAAGTAGTTTTGAGAGCCTTAGAAAAAGTATTATCTAAATATATGGTATTCAGGTATTATAACACAGTAATCTTATTATTAGGCAGATACCTCAAAGAAATTCCTAATTGCTTGCACAAGGAAGTAAACAAAACAGTACTCTTTTTCAGAATTTTGTTGCTGATGGAGGAATATAGTCTTATTTTCAGTTCATTGATTTAAAACAGTAGACAAATGAATTAGATCTGCATGCATTAACTTTGATATATTATGTATACAGGTATTGTAAAGAATAAAGTAGTTAGTGGAGGCCACATGTACATGAACATCAGTAAAATAATTACTTCAAGGAGGGGAAAATTAAGAATAAATCAAAAACAATCTTTAAACTACCCCAAACTTTTATTCCTATAAATATAGAAATACCGTCAAAGAGACACAACAAACTGTTCACCTTTTCTTTCTCCTCTCCCCTAGTCTCTCTATCTACCCCCAATCTTCCTCTACTCACTACCTGGTTCTTCTTGCCTCTCTTTCTTTCTCTTTCCTTTCTGTCTCTCTTACTTTGTCCCTCTTCATCTGGGCCTGCATTTCACCCTTCCTTCCTTCTTTTCTCTCTTTTGCAGGTCTGAAAATAGGACCTAGACCCTGTACATGCAAGGTGAATGCTCTGGCACTGAGTAATATGATATAGAAGATCTGGGTTACTTTTATATAAATGTCTTCATTATATTTAATATTTACATTTATCATATAGAAATTGGTCACAACAATGATAAGTTTAAATATTATAAAAAATAGCCATGGTAAAAATTATCATTAGCCTATCATTAAATCCCCATACAAAACAATGGCTTTGAAAGATTTCTTCTAGAATGTAAGGAACCTTATTCTCTCCATTGCTCAGCAAATTGGAAAGCAATGTGCTATGACAGAAATAATGTGGATGTCAGTGTTCATCCTACTTCACAGTTCATCACATTGCTTTAAACTATGAGCATACAAATGTATTACAAGAGTCTTTCTCCTAGTTGGTAATAATTTCCTACCTGTCCCAGTATGTTTGTCTTAGATGGCTCAAACACAGTTGGCGGGCAAGCAATCTACTCATTATCGCTGTGATCCAGCAGGTCAGAATACTGTCCTATTCTCTCCTGCGTTATGAAAAATTAAGTGCTATGAAATGTTTAATAGCCTTTCA
The DNA here is from genome assembly GCF_964271855.1 of Acomys minous. Classification (NCBI taxonomy): domain Eukaryota; kingdom Metazoa; phylum Chordata; class Mammalia; order Rodentia; family Muridae; genus Acomys; species Acomys minous. The sequence goes on along the minus strand of NC_140483.1, from coordinate 71,593,269 downwards.
CTGGCACAAATCCATTACATCACTGCCTTTTTCTAGGTTTATCCACAACACTCGTTTTGTCATTTAATCCCTCACTTTCCTGTTATTACTCTGTATCATCATGCCTTAGTGTATGGTCTTGGAAAACCAATATACCTCACAATCATTTAGGTTTTTTTTGTTGTTAAAAATTATTATTATTATTATTATTATTATTATTATTATTATTATTATTATTATTATTAATCATAATTATTATTATTTTCACCTTATATCCCAGTTGTAACCCCCCACTCTTATCTTCCTATTCCAACCCTTACTCCCTTTCCCATTCTCTTCCCCTGCCCATGACCTCTGACAGGTAGGGTCCTCCATTCTCACTGTCTGACCACACCCCTGTCAGGTCTCATCTTGATAGCCTTCATCCCTCTCCTCTGTGTTCCAGTAAGTCCTCTCCTCTAAGGGACAGTGGTCAAACTGAAGGCATTTGAGCTCTTGTCATATGAAGAACTCTGATCCCCACCCCCATGTGGAGAATTAGCTACATCTGATCAGAGGGTCTAGGTCCTCTACTGGCAATATCCTTGCTTGGTGCATCAATTACACAGGGAACCCTGGGTGCAGATCCCCTAGCCCTTGTTGTCTACTTGTGGAGCTCCTAAAAACTCTCCCTCTGCCCCACCCCCCTGATTCTGTCCATCCCCCAACTCTTGCATAAAATTGGCAGCTCATTGCAAAGAGACCATCAGCATATGCCAATACCTGTCCCAATTCCCCACTGGGTGGAGTCTCTCAGAGGACATCTGTTGAGCTAAGATCCACTTATAAATGAGTATATACCATGCATATCTTTCTGGATTTAGGTTACCTCACTCAGGATGATCATTTCTACTTCCATCCATTTGCCTGTAAATTTCAAGATTTCCTTGACTTTTGTTTTGTTTTGTTTTGTTTTGCTTTCTTTTGTTTTGTTCTTGTTGTTTTTCAAGACAGGGTTTCTCTGTGTAGCCTTGGTTGTCCCCGACCCACTTTGCAGACCAGGCCGGCCCTGAACACACAGAGATCCACCTGCCTCTGCCTTCTGAGTACTGGGATTAAAGGCTTGCACCACCATGACATGTTGATTTCCTTCTTTTTGATAGCTGAATAGTATTCAATGTATAAATGTATCTGAGTTTCTTTATCCATTCTTTGGTTGAGGGACATCTATGTTGTTTCCAGATTCTGGCTATTAAAAGTGAGATGGCTATGAACATAGATGAGCAAATATCCTTGCTGTATGGTGATGTTTCTTTTAGGTTTATGCTCAGGAGTGGAATAGCTTGGTCGTGAACTATTCCAAATTTTCTAAGAAAGCAGCAGATTGATTTTCAAAATGATTATACAAGTTTGCATTCCCACCAGCAATGGAGGGGTATTCCTTTATCTCCACAGCATCACCAGCAATCACTTGAATTTTGATCATAACCATTAACATAGGTGTAAGATGGAACCTCAGAGACATTTTGATTTTTATTTCCCTGATGAATAGGGATGGTGAGCATTTTTAAAGTATTTCTTGGCCATTCAATATTACTTTATTAAGAATTCTCTGTTTATCTCTGTACACTATCTTTAATTGGATTATTTTGTTTGGTGGTGTTTAATTTCTTTCTCTTTTTTTTCAGAAATATTACTTTCTGTTATTGTATTTCATATAACTGGCTATATAGCAACATTGCATTGTTATTGTTTTTGTTTTTTAAATTTTTTTCTTAATTTATTCTTGTTACATCTCAATGGTTATCCCATCCCTTGTATCCTCCTATTCTTCCCTCCCTCCCATTTTCCCCTTGTTCCCCTCCCCTATGACTGTTCCTGCGGAGGATTTCCTCCCCCTGCATATGCTCATAGGGTATCAAGTCTCTTCTTGGTAACCTGTTATCCTTCCTCTGAGTGCCACCAGGTCCCCCCCTCCAGGGGACATGGTCAAATATGAGGCGCCAGAGTACATGTGAAAATCATATCCCACTCTCCACTCAACTGTGGAGATTGTTCTGACCATTGGCTAGATCTGGGTAGAGGTTTAAAGTTTACCTCCTGCATTGTCCTTGGCTGGTGCCTGAGTTTGAGTAGGACCCCTGGGCCCAAATCTGCCTATCATAATGTTATACTTGTAGGTTTCTAGGACCCTCTGGATCCTTCTACTTTGCTATTCTCCCATGCTTATCTCATCTAGAGTCCCAATAGGATGTCCTCCCCTCTGTCCCAGTTTCCTGGTAAGTGAAGGCTTTCATGAGACATGCCCCTTGGGTTAGTATGCAGATATAAGTGAGTATATACCATTTGAGTCTTTCTGCTTCTGGGTTAATTCATTCATTATGATCATTTCTAGCTCAATCCATTTGTCCACAAATTTCAGGAACTCATTGTTTTTAATAGCTGAGTAATATTCCATAGTGTATATGTACCACAGTTTCTTTATCCATTCTTTTACTGAGGGACACTTAGGCTGTTTCCATGTTCTGGCTATTATGAACAAAGCTGCTATGAACATGATTGAGCAAATTTTCTTGTTGTGTGCTGGAGCATCTTCTGGGTATATTCCAAGGAGTGGAATAGCTGGGTCTTGGGGAAATCCTATTCCCAGTTTTCTGAGATAGCACCAGATAGATTTCCAAAGTGGCTGTACTAGTTTGCATTCCCACCAGCAATGAAGGAGTGTTCCTCTCTCCCCACATCCTCACCAGCATGTGGTGTTGCTTAAATTTTTTATCTTAGCCATTCTGATGGATATAAGATAGAATATCAGAGTTGTTTTGAGTTGCATTTCCCTGATGACTAAGGAGGTTGAGCATTTCTTTAAGTGTTTCTCAGCCATTTGATATTCCTCTGTTGAGAATTCTCTGTTTAGTTCTAAGCCCCATTTCTCAATTGGGTTATTTGGTTTGGTGGTGTTTAATTTTTTGAGTTCCTTATATATTTTGGATATTAGACCTTTGTCAGATGTAGGGTTGGTGAAGATCTTTTCCCAGTCTGTAGGCTGTCGCTTTGTTCTCTTGACAGTGTCTCCTGCCTTATAGAAGCTTCTCAGCCTCATGAGGTCCCATTTATTAATTGTTGACATTAATGCCTGGGCTATTGGTGTTTGTTCAGGAAGTTGTCTCCTGTGCCAATATGATCCAGGCTCTTCCCCACTTTTTCTTCTAAGTGACTTAGTGTCTCTGATTTTATGTTGAGGTCTTTAATCCACTTGGATTTGAGTTTTGTACAAGGTGACAAATATGAGTGCAGTTGCTTTTTTTTACACATAGACCTCCAGTTAGACCAGCACCATTTGTTGAAGATGCTATCCTTTTTCCATTGAATGTATTTGGCTTCTTTGTCAAAAATCAAGTGACCATATGTGTGTGGATTCATATCTGGGTCTTCGATTCTATTCCACTGATCAACCAGCCTGTTGCTGTGCCAGTACCATGTTGTTTTTATTACTATTGCTTTATAGTACAGTTTGAGATCAGGAGCACCTTTTATTGTACAAGATTGTTTTAGATATTCTGGTTTTTTTGTTGCTCCGATCCAAGAAAATCCATGCTCCTCCCGTGTGCAGGGGCATGCAGGTCCTCCGTACCCTAGTCCCTCCGAACCGTGGAGCACTCCTGCTGCCATCTTGTGGGGACCTCGGTGTTCCTGGCTCAAAAATCTGTGCAATTCCCTGAATTGTTCACTGGAGCTTTCAAACACGGTCCAGACTGCTCAGTGCCATCTTGGATCCTCTCCGTGTTTAATTTCTTGAGTTCTTTATATATTTTCGATATTAGCCCTTCCTTTTCCCCAGTATGTTCTGTTGACATAGTCCTTTGCCTCACAGAAACTCTTAAGTTTCATGAGGTCCCATTAATAAATTGTTGTCCTTAGAGCCTGAGCTGTTGGTGTTCCTTTCAGGAAGTTATCTCCTGTGCCAGTGAGTTCAAGGCTCTTTCCCACTTTTTCTTCTAATAGATTTAGTGTGTCTGATTTTATGTTGAGATCTTTAATCCATTTGGACTTTAGTTTTGTGTAAAGTGATAAATATGTATCTATTTGCATTTTTGTACATGTAGCCATCCAGTTAGATGAGCACCATTTGCTGAAAATGCTATCTTTTTTTCATTGTAGAGATTTGGCTTCTTTGTCAAAAATCAAGGATCCATATGTGTGGGTTATTTCTGGGACTTTGATTCTATTTTAATTATCACCCAGCCTATTTCTATGCCAGTACAATGCTGTTTTTATTACTGTTGCTCTATAGTAGAGCTTGAGATCTGGGATGGAGAATCCTCCAGAAGATCTTTTATTGTACATGATAGTTTTAGATATTCTGGGTTTTTATTTTTTCATATGAAATTGAGAATTTATCTTTCTAAGTCTGTAAAGAATTGTATAGGAATTTTGATGGGAATTGCATTGAATCTGTAGATTGCTTTTGGTAAGAGGCCCATTTTTACTATATTGATCCTCCTGATCCATGAACATGGGAGATCTTTCCATCTTCTGATATCTTCTTCAATTTCTTTCTTTAGATACTTGAAATTTTTCTTACAAGTCTTTTACTTGCTTTGTTAGAGTTATACCAAGATAGTTTATATTATTTGTGCCTATTGAAAAGGGTATAGTTTCTCTTATTTCTTTCTCAGCATGTTTGTTATTTGTATACAGGTAGACTACTGATTTTTTTTAGTTGAATTTGTATCCATCCATATTGCTGAAGGTGTTTATCAGCTGTAGGTGTTCCTTGGTAGAAATTTTGGGGTCTCTGGTGTATTCTATCCCATCATCTGTGAACAGTGATACTTTGAATGCTTCCTTTCCAATTTGTATCACCTTAATCTCCATTAGTTGTCTTATTGCTCTAGCTAGAATTGCAAGTACTCTATTGAAGTGATATGAAGTCTACTTGGTCATGGTAAATGATATTTTTGATGGTTTCTGAGATTCGGTTTGTCAGTATTTTATTGTGTATTGTTGCATCAATGTTCATAAGAAAATGTGGTATGAAATGTTCTTTCTTTGTTGTATCTTTGTGTGGATTAGTTATCAAAGTGACTGTGGCCTCATAAAGTGAGTTTGGTAAAGTTCCTTCTTAATCTATTTTGTGGAATAGTTTGGAAAGAATTGGTATTAGGTCTTCTTTGAAAGTCTGCATAGAATCCATCTGGCCCTTGGATTCTTTTGGTTGGGAGACTATCCATGATTGCATCTACTTCCTTAGGAAGTTCTTCCTTGTTTACCTGATCTTGGTTCAATTTTGGTACTTGGAATCTATTAAGAAAATTGCCCATTTCATTTAGATTTTCAAATTTTGTGGCATATAGGCATTTGAAGTAAGCCCTAATGATTGTTTGGATTTCCTTTGTGTCCCTAGTTATGTCTCCCTTTTCATTTCTCATTTTGTTTATTTCAATACTATCCCTCTGCCTTTTAGTTAATTTGTTCAAAAGTTTGTCTATCTTGTTGATTTTCTTAAAGAACCAACTCTTGGTTTCATTGATTTTTTTGAATTGGTGTCTTTATTTCTAATTTATTAGTTTCTGCTCTGAGTTTGATGATTTCCAGCTATCTACTGGTCTTTGATAAGTCTGCCTCTTTTTGTTCTAGAGCTTTTAGGTAAGCTGTTAATTTGCTAGGATAGTATCTCTCCAATTTCTTTACAAGGCAATTCAGTGCTATGAATTTTGCTCTTAGTATTGTTTTCATTGTGCTCCATAAGTTTGGGCATGTTGTGCCTTAATTATCATTGAATTCTAAGAAGCATTTAATTTTTTTTTATTTCATCCCTTACTTGGAGGATATTGAGTAGAGTTGTTCAGTTTCCATGAGCTTGTGGGCTTCTGTTCTTTCTATTGTTCTTGAGTTCCAGTTTTAATCCATGGTGGTCTGATAAAATGCAGTCTTCTTGTATCTGTTGAGGATTGCTTTCTAATCAAAAATGGTCAGTTTTGTAGAAGGTTATGTGAGGTACTGAGAAGTTGTATTCATTTCTATTTGAATGGAATGCTATGTAGATATTGGTTATGTCTATTTGATTCATGACATCTATTAGTTTTATTATTTCTCCATTTAGCTTATGTCTTTATGATCTATCTGTAGGGGAAAGTGGGGTGTTGCACTCTCCCACTATTAATGTGTGGGATTCTAGGCGTGATTTAAGCTTTAGTAATTTTTCTTTTATGAATGTGTGTTGTCTGGTATTTGGGGCATAGATATTCAAAGTTGAGAAATCCTCGTAGTTCATTTTTCCTTTGAAAAGGCTGCAGAGTCCTTTCCCATCTATTTTGGTTAGTTTTGGTTGAAAGTCTGTTTTATTAGACACTAGAATAGTTTTTCAGCTTGCTTCTTGGGTCTGTTTGCTTGGAATAACATTTTTCATCCCTTTAATCTAAAGTAATAATATTTATCTTTATTGCTGAGGTGTGTTTCTTGTATGCAACAGAATGATGGGTCTGGTTTTTTCATTCAATATGTTAGCTTGTGTCTTTTTATTGGGGAGTTGAAACCATTGATATTGAGAGATATTAAAGACCAGTGGTTGTTTGTTCCTTTTTTATGTTGGTAGTGGTAGAATATGTGTGTGAATGTCCTTTTTTGGTTTAGCAGATATATGGTTATTTATTTCCTTTGTTTTCCTGGGTAAAGTTACCTTCCTTGGGTTGCAATTTTCCTTCTAATATATTCTGTAGACCTGAATTTGTGGCTACATACTGTTTAAAGTTGCTTTTGTCTTGGAATAGCTTGTTTTCTCCATCTATGGTAATTAAAAGTTTTGCTGGTTATAATAGTCTGGATTGGTACTTGTGGTTTCTTATTGTCTGCATGCTATCTTTCCAGGCTCTTCTGGCTTTCATAGTCTCTGTTGAGAAGTCAGACATAATTCTGATGGGTTTGCCTTTATATGTGACTTTGCCTTTTTCTCTTGTAAATTTTAATAATCTTTCTTTGTTTTGTGTATTTAGTGTTTTGATTATTATGTGATGGGAGGATATTTAATGGTCAAATCTATTTGGAGTTCTGTAGGCTTCTTATATATTTATTTGCATTTCTTTCTTTAGGTTGGGGAAGTTTTCCTCTATGATTTTGTTGAAAATATTTACTGGGCTGCGGAGTTGGGAGTCTAATTTTTCTACTATTCCTATTATCCTTAGGTTTGTCCTTTTTTGTAGTGTCCCATATTTCTTGGATGTTTTGTGTCAGGAGCTTTAAGATTTAACATTTCCTTTAACTGTTATATCAATTTCTTCAGTCATATCTTCTATCCTTGAGATTCTTTCTCCCATCTCTTGTTGGTGATGCTTATGTCTGTAGATTCTGTTTTCTTTCCTAGGTTTTTTTTTTCCCAGGATAGACTCAGATTGTTTTTTCTTTTCCTGAATCTTTTTAGTCTTTTCCTTCTTTTTGATTGTAGTTTCCTGTCTTTCACTCATTTCTTTTAACAAAATTTGCAATTCTTTCATCTCTTTCTTTGTATATTTCTATTCTAGTTTGAGGGACTTATTTTCCTCTTTTATCACCTCTATCATTTTCACAACCTCAGATCTAGATCAATCTTCTGTGCATTAGATATGATATTATCCCCAAGGCATGTTGTAATGTTGGGAATTTTGGTTTCTGGTGGTAGCAAATGGCCCTGGTAGTTGTTGCTTGTGTTCTTTTTTTTTAATTACATTTATTCAGATTGCATCTCAATTCTTATCCTATCTGTTGTATCCTCCTGTTCCTTCTTCCCTCCTGCTTTTACACTATTCCCCTGCCTTAGGTCTGTGACTGAGGGGGACCTCCTCTCCTACTAAATGGTCATAGGCTGTCAAGTCTCATCTTCGTAGCCTACTTATTCTTTCTCAGTGCCACAAGGCCTCCCTACCATGGAGATGTGTTCAAATATGGGGCACCAGAGTTCGCATCTGAGTCAGTCCCCACTCTCCACTCAACTGCAGGGAATGTCTTCTCCATTGTCTAGATCTGAGAAGCAGTTTGATGTTTACTGAAAGTATTGTCCTTGCTTGGTGCAGTAGTCTGAGCAGAACCCTGGGCCCAGATCCGCCCATCATGATGTTCTTCTTGTAGGTTTCTAGGAACATCTGGATCCTTCTGTTTACCCATTCTTCCATACTTCTGTCATCTAGAGTCCCAATAGGATGTCCTCACAACTATTCCAATCTCCTGGTAAGAGAAGCCTATCATGTGACATACCTCTTGGGCTAGTGTCCAATTATAAGTGTGTATATAGCATGTGAGTCTTTCTGCTTCTGGGTTAACTCACTCAGTATGATCATTCCTAGTTACAGCCATTTTTCCACAAATTCCTGGATTTCCTTGTTTTTAATAGCTGAGTAGTATTCCATAGTGTAAATGTACCACAGTTTCTTATTCATTCTTCGACTGAGGGAGACTTCAGTTGTTTCTAGGTTCTGGCTATTATGAATAAGGCCACTATGAACATGGTTGAGCATATGTCCTTGTTGTGTGGTGGAGAATTTTCTGAGTATATTCCAAGGAGTGGAATAGCTGGGTCTTGAGGAAGCCTTAATCTCAGTTTACTGAGATAATGCCAGATAGATTTCCAAATGGTTCTCAAGTGTGCGTTCCCACCGACAATGAAGGAGTGTCTCCCTTTCTCCACATCCTTGCCATCATGTGCTGTAAGATGAATTTTAGATCTTAGCCATTCTGATGGGAGTAAGATGGAATCTCAGAATTGTTTTGATTTACATTTCTCTGATAACTAAAGACTTTGAGCATTTCTTTAAGTGTTTTTCAGCCACTTGATATTCTTATGTTGAGAATTCTCTGTTTAGTTCTGAGCCTCACTTCTTAATTGGTTTATTAGGTTTGGTGGTGGTTAATTTCTTAAGTTCTTTATATTTTGAATATTAGACCTTTGTCAGATATACGATTGATGAAGATCTTTTCCCAGTTTCTGTGCTGTCACTTTGTTCTGTTGACAGTGTCTTCTGCCTTACAAAAGCTTCTCAGCCTCATAAGGTCCCATTTATTGATTGTTGATAGTAAGGCCTGGGCTGTCAATGTTCTGTTCAGGGAGTTGTCTCCTGTGCCAATGTGTTCCAGGCTCTTCCTCACTTTTTCTTCTAACAAATTTAGTGTCGCTGACTTTATGTTGAGGTCTTTAATGCACTTGGACTTGAGCTTTGTGCATGGTAATAAATATGGATCTAATTACATTTTTCCACATGTAGACACCCTGTTGGACCAGCACCATTTGTTGAAGATTCTATTCTACTTCCATTGAATAGATTTGGCTTCCTTGTCAAAAATCAAGGGACCACATGTGTGTGGATTCATTTCTGGGTCTTTGATTCGATTGCATTGACCAACAAGCCTCTTGCTGGTCCAGTATCATGCTGTTTTAATTACTGTTGCACTATAGTACAGGTTAAGATTGGGTATGGAGATTCCTCTTATTGTACAGGATTGTTTTAGCTATTCTAGGTTTTTTGCTTTTCCATATGAAATTGAGATTTGACCTTTCAATGTCTTTAAATTTTTGTGTAGGTATTTTGATAAGGATTGCATTGAATCTGTATTTGCTTTTCATAAAATGGACATTTTTACTATGTTAATTATCCTGATCCATGGACAAGGGAGATTTTTCCATCTTCTGATGTTATCTTCCATCTCTTTCTTCAGAGATTTGAAGTTTTTTTCAAACAAGTCCTTTACTTGCTTGGTTAGAGTTACTCCTAGACATTTTATATGCTTGTGGCTATCATGGAGGGTGCAGTTTTCCTAATTTCTCTCTCTGCATGATTGTCCTTTGTATATAGGAAAGCTACTGACTTTTTAAAGTTAATTTTGTATCCAGTCAATTTGCTGAAGGTGTTTATCAGCTATAGGAGTTCTCTGGTGGAATTTGGGGGGTCACTTATGTACACTATCATATCATCTGCAAATAGGGATAATTTGACTTCCTCCTTTCTCATTTGGAGACCCTTGATCTCCTTTTGTTGTCCTATTGTTGTGGCTAGAACTTTAAGTATTATATTGAAGTGATATGGAGAAAGTGGGCGGCCTTGCCTGGTCCCCAATTTTAGAGTAATACCCTTGTATGTCTTTCCATTTAATTTGATGTTGGTTATTAGCTTGTTGTTTATAGCCTTTATTATGTTGAGGTATGTGCCTTGTATCCCTGATCTCTCCAAAACATTAAACATGAATGGGTATTGGATTTTATCAAATGCTTTTTCTGTATCTAAGGGGATGATCATGTGGTTTTTTTCTTTCAGTTTTATATGTTGGATTATATTTATGGATTTCTATATATTAAACCATCCCTGCATGCCTGGAATGAAGCCTACCTAGTCATTGTGAATGGTATCTTTGATGTGTTCTTGTATTCATTTTGTATTTTATTGAGTATTTTTGCATCAATTTTATTCAGAGAAATTGGTCTGAAATTCTATTTCTTTGTTGGGATTTGTGAGGTTTACGTATCAAAATAACTGTGGCCTCATAGAATAAATTTGGTAATGATCCATCCATTTCTATTTTTTGAAGTAATTTAAAGAGTACTCATATTAGTTCTTCTTTGAAGTTCTGCTAGAATTCCTCACTGAAACCATCTGGCCTTGGGCTTTTTTGATTGGGAGACTATCAATGATTGCTTCTATTTCTGTAGGGGAAATGGGACTATTTAGTTTGTTTATCTGTTCTTGATTCAATTTTGGCAAGTGGACTTGAGCAAGAAAATTTTCCGTTTCCCTAAGATTTTCAAATTTTGTGGTATATATGCCTTTGAAATAGGAACTTAAGATTCTTTGTATTTCTTCAGTGTCTGTTTCTATGTCTCCCTTTTCATTTATGATAATGTTCATTTTGATAGTATCTCACTGACTTTTAGTTAGTTTGGCTAACAGTTTTTCGATCTTGTTGATTTTCTCAAAGAACCAGCTCCTGGTTTTGTTGATTTTCTGAATTGTTCCTTTATTACTAATTTATTGATTTCAGCCCTGAGTTTGATTATTTCTAGATGTCTACTCCTCATGGGTGTTTCTGCTTCTTTTATTTCTAAGGCTTCCAGATGTTTCATTAAATTACTTATGTGGGATGTTTATAATCTCTCTATAAAGGCATGTAGTGCTATGAATTTTCCTCTTAGCACAGCTTTCAATGTGTCCCACAACTTTGGGTATGTTGTTTCTTCATTTTCATTGCATTTCAGAAAGTTCTTTCTTTCTTCCCTGACCCAGGTGTCATTAGGTAGAGAGCTGTTTAATTTCCATGTGTGTATAGGCTTTTTGTTATTTCTGTTTTTTTTAAAGTCCAGCCTTAGACCATGGTGATCTGATAAGACACAAGGTATTATATCAGTCTTCTTGTATCTGTTGAGATCTGTTGTTTTGAGATAAAATTTATGATCAATTTTGGAGAAGGTTCCATGGGGTGGTGAGAAGAAGGTGTAATCCTTTGTGTTTAAGTGAAAAGTTCTATAGATATCTGTCAGATCCATTTGATTCATGATGTTACCTCATGTTATTATTTCTTGGTTTAGTTTCTGGTTCAATGACTTATCTTTCAGTGAAAGTGGGATGTTGAAGTCTCCCACTATTTATGTGTAGAGATCAATGTTTGGTTTAAGCTTTGTTAATAGTTCTTTTACAAAAGTGGGTGTCCTTGTATTGGGAGCATAGATGTTCAGAATTGTGATATCATCTTGGTTGACTTAATCTTTGATGAGCATTAACTGTCCTTCCTCATCCCTTTTGATTAATTTTGCTTAAAAGTATTTTCATTAGATATTAAAATAGCTATACCAGTTTGCTTCTTGTGAACATTTGCTTCGAATAGTTTTTCCAGCCCTTTACCTTGAGGTAATGTCTATTCTTGTGTCTGAGATTTGTTTTTTGAATGCAGGAGAATGTTGGATCTTGTTTATGTATCCATTCAGTTAGTCTGTGTCTTTTTATTAGAGAATTGAGACCATTGATGTTGAGAGATATTAATGACCAGTGACTGTTATTTTTGGTGTTGGTTACAGTAGAGAGTTTGTGTGGTTATGCTTTTGCCCTTCTGGCTTTTATGGTGTCTGTTGAGAAGTCGGGTGTAATTCTAATAGCTTTGCCATTATATGCTACTTGGTTCTTTTCCCATGCAGCTTTTAATATTTTTCTTTGTTCTGTATATTTTTTGTTTTGATTATTATGTTGTGGGAAGTTTTTCTTTCATGGTCTATTCTATTTGGTGTTCTGTAGCCCTCTTGTACGTTTATAAGCATCTCTTTCTTTAAATTGGGAAATTTTTCTTCTATGATTTTGTTAAAGATATTTTTTTGGCCTTGGAGTCTGGTATCTTCTATTTTCTCAAGGCTTATTGTCCTCACATTTCTTCTTTTTTGATTTCTTGGATGCTTTGTGTTTAGAATTTTTGATATTTAGCGTTTTCTTTAATGGCTGCTTCTAAATCTAAGATTGAATATTCTAGCCCTGAGATTCATTCATAAATCTCTTGGATTCTGTTAGAGAGACTTGCCTCTGTGTTGCTTGCCTTCTTCTCTAGGGTCTCTCATTCTTGTTTTTCTTCTGTGTGTGTGTTTATCATTGTATCTATTTTTATCTTCAGATCTTGGACTGTTTTATTGATTTCTTTCATCTGATTGTACGTTCCTGAGTTCTTCCATTGCCTCTTTGTAGGTCTTCAGATCTTGAATTGCTTTATTAATTTCCTTCATCTGGCTGTTTGTATTTTCCTGAAATTTTTCTAGTTCCTCTCTATAGGCCTCTTTTATGTTTTCCACCTGTTTGGCTACATCTTCCTGCATTTGATTAAGGATTTTATTCATTTCCTCCATTATCATCTTCATTACTAAGGATTTGAGGTCATTTTCTTGTATTTCAATTGTTTTTGAGTTCTCCAGGTGCTTTCTTTGGGATAGCTGGGATCAGGAGACGCCTTTTTTTTTTTTTTTTTTGCATTTATTGTTTATGTTTTTACACTGGCCTTTAGTCGCTTTGCTGTCTCTGATGTTGGGAGGTAGGTTCTGGTTTCAGGTGGAGGGAATCTCAGGACAGACCCACCCTTTTCTGCAAGATTTCCCCAGGCCAGGTGTTCTGATGCTTCACTGCCAGGATGATTTCCATCCCACTAACTGAGTTCATGCTGCTGAGCAATGCCATGGTTCCCAGCTTGCAGACAGGCTCTGGATCAGGCTTGGGGGACTGGTCTGCCTTCCTCCATGTGCCTCTGACTAGCAGGTCAGACCCACCCATGAGGGTCTCTCTCAGACAGTGATCCCCTGATCCCCTAGTCTGTGGCTTCTAGTAGTGTCCCTCGTCTCAGGCTGCATTCTGAGTCTGGTCACAGTGATCACAGCCTTCTGTGCCCCTATGTGGCCCCTAGGCTTTCTATGGACTGGCATGGGGTGGGTGGAGGGGGTCTGAGGAGAGATCCACCCATTTCCCAAGATTTCCCTAGGCCAGGAGATCTAATGCTTCACTGTCAGGATGATTTCAGTCCCATTTACTGAATTCTTGCTGCTGAGCAAGGCCACAGTTCCCAGATCTCAGGCAGACTCCTGCCCAGGCTGTGGGGACTGGTCTGTCCTCCTCTGTGTGCCTCTGGAAGGCAGGAGATCAGACCTGCCAGTGGGCCTGTGGTACATACTGTACATATCTCTCCCACCCAGTGATCTTCAGCTCCTCTGATGGTCCATGGTTCCCTATAATTTCTATGGTCTCTTCCCTGCAGATCAGAGACTGTGCATCCTCATCACTGCCATCTTGGAATCCCCAGTCCTTATCAGAGGGGTGGTCTTGGTGTACAAGTTGCTGTGGGGTCAGGAGCAGCAATGCTGGGAGCAGGGTGCAGGCAGGTGGCAGGCTCTGCTCAGATGCTTTGTGGTGCATGGTGGGCTCCATGGAGGCAGTGGACTCCTCTTGGTTTTCTCTCCACCTCTCCTCCACTCCTTGGCTGCACAGCAGTACACATAGTGGGCTCTATGGAGCTTCTCTGTTGTTTGTGTTCTTACACTGACCTCATCCTATTTTGATGTCTCTGGTCTTAGCTGGTTTGGTGGTTTCTAATGGTCAGACTGTTTGGGGGTAGGTATAGCCAATAGGGATTTGGCCCCATGCCCTACTCACTTCTGCTGAGATGACTTTCTCTTTGGCTCCCTGTTTATGATCCAAGCAGGCCAGGCACATCTGTTTAGTTCACTGTCTCTGTTGGCTCCCTGATTGTGTATCAGGTATGCTGGGGAGCAGGTGGAAATATATCAGAGTAGAGAGCTGCTTCCATGGGCCAGCTTGCCTCTAGGGGTTGGATGGCAATGTGTGACCCTGGTGCTTTAGCAGCCCACGGTTCCCTCTGGGCCTAGGAGGTCAGAGATTACTTTCAGGCCAGGTGTGCTGCTGCTGGTCCCTGGCATGTGCCCATGGTCCCTGGCATGTGCCCATGCCTATGGGGACTGGGAAACTTTCTGTGGGTTGGCCTGGGGATCTGAGGTCAGAAATGCTTGTTTTCTAGACTGTGTGGCTGCAGACACTGAAGTTTCCATAGCACACAGCTCCCTCTGGGCTCTGGAGGGTCGAAATTGCTCTCCTGTAAAGCGTGTGCAGGGACCCAGGGAGTTTTCTGTGGATTTGCTGGGTGGCCTGAGGCCAGACCTGCTGGTGCTCTACACAGCTTGCATCCCTTTCACCTAGGGATCAGCAGCACTTGTGTTTTGTATCTCTCAGTTTGGTCCTTAGGGTGCTGTACAGTCACTGCTATCCTGCTGATCAAACAAGGTGTGTATTTGCCTCTGCCATCTTGGATCACTCCTCTAACCTTTAGTTTTGAATTGAGGTGTTGTAAAAGACCATTGAGTTCCTAATGAAATATTCACACTAATATTTTACAACTTTAATATGTGATGTATATTTGATGGGTCTTCTGAAATTGTTCAGGAAGAACTCTAAAAATGTTATTCTCACATTCTGAGAAATTTTGAGTTATCTGGGATACTCTTTCTGCAAGAATGGGTATCAGAAAGAATAGAATCCCCAATGGAATTTCCCATCAAAAGTACTTAAATAAAGTTGTTCTCCAGTTAAACAAGACTGTATTATAATGGAATGTAAGTTTATTTGGAAATAACCTAAATGTACTCATGTGAAAATATACTTAACATTCAAAGAACAGATATGACATATGTGCCTTTGATAATGATAAAGAAGATGTATGGTTGGCGCCAGATCACACCAGGCAAAGACTGCTTTTAAGAGACTCGTGTGTGTGTGTGTGTGTGTGTGTGTGTGTGTGTGTGTGTAAGAGAGAGAGAGAGAGAGAGAGAGAGAGAGAGAGAGAGAGAGAGAGAGAGAATGGCCATCTGTACTATTGGTCAAATTATAAATGCTACTATGTAGTGCAAGTATAGATGAGCTTCATTGGTTTCTAAATGTAACTAAGCTAAAAGAGAAATTGATTTTTATTGATTAGTGCTAGAGTGTGTATTGGGATTGAACACCAAAGGGTTTTTAATGTTTTATGAGTTTATAATTATACATAACAATCGGTTTCATTATTTACATTGAAGTTATTTTTTTAATAAACTTATCTATGCAGGTCTTGTCTAGCTTGAAATTTCCCAAGGACACTATCTCAAAGCCAGCATGCTAGTCCTGGATCTTGAAATCTTTCTTTCACCTTTTCTTTTATTTTCCCTGGGACTTAAATGTAAAAGTTACAACACCATAGATGCTGGGATAGAGTGGGGGTGGAGTGGGACCATACAGTCACTTTCTCTGCATTTTGACCAATATAGATCTCTGTAGTACCTTCATCTGCTACAAAAGAAGGTTTTTGCATAATGACTTAAGGGAAGGAAACTATATTTACCAAATTATAATTTAGAATACAGTTAGAAATTATGCTAGTTTAGTAAAATGATGACATTCAATTTTTCCCTAGGGTCTATGACCTCTGCAGCCATGAATAATTGGCTAGCTTTACTGTACCAGACATGATTTCCCTGCTTTTGAGTGGGTCTTCAGTCCAAGTAAACAGCTTTGGTTTACCTCAAAGATAAAAATACCACTATTATACCCTTTCTCTTGGGGATTTTTTTTCCAGTTGGTTACTGTTATGGTTTATAAGCTTTACAGCTGGGTAGGACTTCTTGTTTGTTTTCCTATTTGGCAGCTTTCATAGAATTTTCCAATACTATAAGAATGCTCAGTATTTTACATGTGTCTTAAAGGAATGGAACCTAGGTAGAGGCAAGCATCCTCTGATAGAGTCATCATCATAGTCTTTAATTTTTAACAATAAAAAGATGATGAATTCTGAAGGATGCTTATTATGTATCGTATTGACATGATTTTTAACTCACCTTCCAGTAAAGTGGTATAATTCATTAACTGTTTTGCCTACACCAAAAATCATTGTTACTTCCCAGCAAAAATTCCTTTTAGTCAATGAATGTGTTGTAGAATTATGTTTCTAGTATTTCATTAGGGATGTTTAGATCTATGTTAACCAAGGATATTGGTCTTTGGATTTTCTCTACTTGTGTCTTTTCTGGCTTTGAAATTAGAGTAGTCATGGCTTTTCAAAATTAATTAAATTTCAGAGTAGTATTTTTAGTTCTTCAGATTGACCTTGATTCTTCTTAGACAACTGTAAGCCATATAGACGTAATAGACATAAACAGAAGTATCCACCAAACATCAACAGAATATATTATTATTACTGATTATGGAAAGCTTTCCAAAGATCACCTGTGTTGTCACAAAATCTTAATAGATTCAAAAGAGTTGAAATCACATATGTATCATTATCAGCCTGGTGGGATAAAACTGGACATTTATGACAAACAAAAATAGAAACATTCATACATGTGTTGAAATTCAATGATATATTCTTTTTTAATAATTTTTTTATTAATTTATACTTGTTACATCTCAATGGTTATCCCATCCCTTGTATCCTTCCATTCTTCCCTCCCTCCCATTTTCCCCTTACTCCCCTCCCCTATGACTGTGCCTGAGGGGGACTTCCTCCCCCTTTATATGCTCATAGGGTATCAGAGGGGAGGACATCCTATTGGGACTCTAGATGAGCGAAGCAGAGGAGAATGGGAAAGTTGAAGGATCCAGAGGGTCCTAGAAACCTACAAGAAGAACATTATGATAGGCAGATTTGGGCTTAGGGGTCCCGCTCAAACTATGGCACCAGCCAAGGACAATACAGGCCATATACTTCAAACTCCTACCCAGATCTAGCCAATGGCCAGAACATTCTCCACAGTTGAGTGGAGAGTGAGGAATGATATACTCTTGAAGAATGAAATTGAGAAAATATTTCAAGAAAAAGTGTGTTATTTAGTTCAGTTACTAAAATGTTCATTAGGCATAGTGACCAGCGGTCAACTTTCAGTGCCCAAATAATAAGTTGGGTGCAGTAAGCTGTGCCTGTACTTCAAGATCTGGAGAAGAAAAGACAAGATCCCTGGCTTAGTGGCCAACTGTTTAACTAAATTAGTGACCTTTAGTTTCAGTGAGAAAGCCTGTCTCAAAAACAAACTGAAAAAAAAATGCCTGACATCAACTTTTTCCTCCACATTCATGAACACATGTACATGTACAACTATGCAAGAAGAATCAGCAATTTTTATGGCCTAGGAATCTTGGTTTCTTTTGTGTGTGTATATATATACATTCTTTTGTACGTAGTGTATATTTTGTTGTCAAATAGCATGACAAGTGCAGCTAAAGGGAGAGACTTAATTTTGAGAAACAGTTCAAGACTAAGGTCCATAATGGTGGTAAAAGTCAAAGTGACAGCGATGTGATGAGCTGGCCACATCACATCACAATCAGGAAGCATGGCATGATGAAAGCTAATGCTCAAAGCATTTCTTGTTTTCATGAAGTCTGTGACCAATGCCCAGGGATCAGTGTTATCCACTTTCAGAATAGATCTTGCCCTCTCAATTGCCTAATCAGCACCCCTCAGGCATAGCCAATGCCAGTCTTCTACGTGATTCTATATTTTGCAAAGTTGACAACACTAACCATCACATTTCCTTTATTTTTTTATTGAATAGTTTTTAATTTTTTACATATACATTCATATTATTACACATATACACAACAAACTACCTATAGTAAGAAGAACCACAACCCAATCAGGAATTATATAAATGTTACATTCTTAGTATTTTGGCTACTTGTATTTGACAGCCTTGAAGAAAACTTCTTATCTTGGTGCATTTAAATTGTGAATGTATATCAGTATCTATCATATCTCATCATTATCAACTTAAAACATCTATCAAGACCTAAAAACATCTTAACTCCTAAACAACTAAACTTAATTGTAAAACTAAACTATCCAATCACATTTTCTAGCTGACCATTAAAACACCTTTATATGTATGGTACATTTGTCATGACATTCTGGAATAGTGCTTTTTGAAGGGGAGTATATGAAAGGCAAAAATACTGACTTACTCAATACAGATTTGAAGAAAAATCACAAGGTTTTTCTACTGTAGGGTTATAAGTAGTCACTGAAATATAAACTACTTTTAACTAGTAAATAAAACAACAATTGTTCCAAATTATATTAGACAAGTTAATTTGAATTTTTATTTACATATATAAGCAGGTTTATCCTAAGCTAGTGGCAATGGATGTATTCTTGGGGAGAAAGAATCAATTTTCTTCTGGAATTCTACCACTAATAGAATTTTTATGCTCTGGTGGATGTACATACTGTCAACTCTAATTAGATTCAGTAGGGTTTTTTTTTTAAGTACATGAAGTTGGGAGGGAGACATATTGCAGTGGTTCTCCTGTAAAATTTGGAATACACTAAACACACAAAAAATGTAGGTACAGGTACCAATATCAATATCTTTGCTCATTGTGTAATATTTCAGCCATTTATATCTGTAACACATCTATGGACAGTTTGAATTGTTACTAAACATCTCTGCTTCTCAGATTGATGAAGGTATCAAGGTCAAACCTCTTGAAATTTATTTGAAATAAAATATCAAATCCACATCCACTTGGTGTATGGAATATATATTCCTGACATTAAAAATAAAAATTTCTGTAGAATACACTAACAAAAATATAGGAGGTGATATTTGTAAGAAGTTAGTATATGTAAGGCTTGGGAATTTGCCATCCACCATTTTCACCCTCAAGTGTCTTATATGCCTAAGCTCATTTCATGCTCACAGCATTCCTTTGAATGATATTTCTAATTTTTTACTAGTATATATTAATTATGCATAATACTCAGCTTCATTGTTATGATATTTATAGCTGCATATATAAATGTGTTTTGATCATCTTCACACCATCACCCTTTCCTATTAGTTCCTACTCCTGCTGATTCCCTTTCTCTTCCCAAGAAGCATTTTTTCTACATTCACATTTTTTGTAACACAATGAATTTATCTATTGTTCCTTATAGGAGATAAATGAGGCAGATAGTTCCTCAGGGTGAAGAGGAATACATGAGCCTCCTAATGGGGAAATGATGTTATTTATATGGGGTAAGATGAGATTCAGAATAGTTTTTCTCAGAGCACTTGGTATGTCTATAGTAAAGCAAGGAATTAAATCAAGGTAGTGAGATTCCGGGACCCTCTATCCATCTCCATTTGAGAGATTCATTGACTGATGGTCAGTCCTTGGAAGTCAGATTTGATTATAAAATGTCTCCAAAAGGCAGAAGTTCAGACCTCAAAATGGTGGCATTATGTGGGGAATTAATAGAAACTTTAGGGGAAGAGGCCCAAGTAGAAGTAGTAGGTCACCAGTAGCAAATGTGTGGTGGTTGCTTATCCCTGGTCTCATTGTCTTTCCCTGTTTTATGTTCACTATTGAACAAACAGATTTTGCCATACAGTGCTGTTCCCATGAGCTTCTGTTTTATTACAAACCATGGAGTCAAATGGCAATGGATTGATGCTTCTGAAAGCATAAGCCAAAACAAGTCCATTCCTGTTCCTGTTTCTGGTTCCATGTAGCATTTCGTACACATACATATGACATTATTACAGTAATAGAAATGAGACCACAGCATAAACCAAACCTCCCTCTCTCCACCTTACCAACTTTTCCATGCTCTCCCCTTTCACACTAGCTTGGCCAGGTTGACCAGCTCTTGTGACCAGGCTTACAGGCATCTGACTTTTCCTCAGCTTATAGGGCTCTGGACCTGTGGTCTTATCTGTTTGATGTTACTACTTCCTTTACTACCCATTGATATAGATAGTTGTGAATATCAACTTGGTTTGAGTCAACTAAGGAATGTGTATATAGGTAGGCTCTTCCAGAAGGGTTAAATCAAGAGGTAAGATGCCCTAGCATGAGCAGCACCAAAAAAGGTAAAAATGGGAGAAACACTAGGTGTTGCTTGATTGCTTTCCTTTGCTTTTTGTTGGTGAGTGCACCCATAGAGTTGTTGTTGCTGCTGCTGCTGCCACTGCTACCAGCCTCTACTGATATCAGAACCTAGTTTCTTCAGCCTTTTAACATGGACTGAAGACTACCAAATCTTCTGGAATACTTCAGACCTCCAGTGGCCGATTGAAACTGCTAAGGCATCCAGTCTCATGAGCTGAGTAGCTCCTGTGTTCTCAGCCTTCCTACTGTATAGACATCCATTTGTTGACCATTCAGTTTGTATCATTAATAGGCAATATAACAGACCCCTTCTTTTAATAATTTTCATTCTCTTCATCCCACTTGTTTATCTTCCTAATCCTTTTCAAACTGTTGTTCAAACATTACTACCAAAGTAAACCCTTTTAAAATTGCAATCTACCACATTTCAATTGTCCTAGCTCCTTAATCTTTTTTTATATCTTTCCCATTGTATGTCTCAAGTTACAATCTTCTATATATTTGTTCCTTTTATTATTTGCGCTACATATCTGACTTGTTTCTTTCTGTGAGTACATCCATACCATTGCTGCTGCTGCTAGGATCAGAATCTCTGAGGACATGACCTCTGTTACAGAGTATTTCTTATTTCATGACTTCACTGATATCCCAAACTGTGAATTGTATTCAAGTCACAGATTATGACTAACATCAACAAACAAATAGTGGGCAGTTTCCCATTCCTGTTATCATCATACAAGCAAAGAAAGACCTGGAAGCTTCTCTATATCAAAACTAATTCCATCATCAAATACTCATCATTTTAAGTTAAGCTAATTTTTTATGTTGTGTTGTTGTTAAAGGAAAGCATGATATTTAAAGTTGAGCCAAAAGATATGTGGATATAAAAAGTTGAAAAATGACTGCTGTAAGGCACCTGGCACAGTTCCGGACTTTCAACAAATGTTCCATAAATTCTGGTTGAGTGAGTGCTCATTAAGGACTACAGGGTACAGAGGAGAGGGGAGGCCACATGTTGAATAGTAATCACTGACAAAAGTTCACATTAAATGCCATGTAGGAATATTGTGTTTGTTGGAGCAAGTCATAAATAAGATACTCTAAGTCTCTGAAATGAGTAACGACAGCCATTTGGGATCCAGATGTGGTGAAGTAGAACTCCAGCCTGCTAGTGGGTTTATAGGAGCTGTTAATAAAGATAATGTTATTGGAAAGTATTTCAGAAACTACAACATTGTTCAAAGGTTACAAAGTCACACATTTATGGAATACCCAAAGGCATTCTTTTCTAGCTGAAATTCACTCTCTGTCCTAGTTTTGTTTCTGTGGCCGTGATAAAATATCTTGAGCAAAAGCAATCTAGGGGAGAGGGGAGTTTATGGAGCACACAGTTGCAGGCTTCAGTCTATCTTTGAAAGGAAGTCCAGGCTGGAATTTGTCAGCTACTCACCTTATTCTCAGTCAGCAGCAGAAAGGATAGTGGGTCTTTCTTCCTCCTCCTGTTTCTGTTCAAATGGCTTTAGATCAGGGGCCATCCCATGAAATGTTGCCACCCACATTCATGGGAGGTGTCTCAGCTATATTTATGCCAATTTGACACAGACCATAACCATGTGAGAGGAGGGAACCTCAATTGAGAACATGTCTCCATAAGACCTGATTAGAGTGTACATTCTTAACTAGTGATTGATGGAGCAGGGCACAGCCCATTCATTATGGGTGGTGTCATCCCTAAGCTGGTAGGTTCTTTAAGAAAAGAAGCTGAGCAAGCTATGAGGAGCAAGCCAGTAAGCAGCACCCCTTCATGGCCTCTGCATCAGCTCTTGCCTCCCAGTTCCTGACATGCTTGAGTTTCTTTACTGACTTCCTTCAGTGGAAGAGTATGATATAGAACTATAAGCCAAACAAAATCTTTCCTACCCAACTTGCTTTGGTCATTGTGTTGCATTGAAGCAGCAATAACTCTAATTAAGACAGTTTATCTTTGTACTTTAATGAGGACCAGAGCAACCTTCCACTGACAAGCCCACAAGCCAACTGATCTACATGATCCCTCAAATGAGACTCACTTCTGGGTGGTTCTATGTTGTGTCAAAGTGACTATTAAATTAACAGCCCAGTCTCCCTGGTCTTGTGCTTCCTTGGTCTTGCCTTTTTACCTTCCTACAATCTTTCAAAATCCTCAAGTGCTCCTTACTCTTTCTGATTTATGGTTTAACCCCTTGTAGGAACTTCTACTTTTCTGAGGTACCATCACTTATAACTTCCTAGATGGAGCCTCCTGCAAAACTGCTCCATATTGGCCTGTTCTTCACTTTCAATAACTAGCCTTTGCTCCAAGGTATCCCAAAGTGCAGTGTCATACCATTTAGCACAGAAAAGTAGAATTGTCTATCTATATGAATATCTAAAGGCCAGTATGTTATGTACCTCTGGGCTGGCTAGTATAGATGGTCAGCTTGATAAGCATCAAAGATGAGCCCAGCCCCTAGACAAGTCTGTGAATGGTTATCTGAATTAGGTAATTGAGGTGGGAAAACCTATTCTAAATATGGCCACTATACCTGGGTAGGTTCCTAGATTGATAGATGAAAAAGAGAGCTGAGCACCAGCATCCATATCCTTCTGCTTCCTGAGTGTGTATACAGTGTTGCCAGATGCCTGATGCTTCTACTGCCACACCTGTCCTGCCATGGTGGACTTGTCCTTAAATAGTGATCTCCAAAAAATTATTTCTTCTTTAAGGTGTTTTCCCCAGGTATTTTATCAAAGATGCAAAAGAATGTATATTATAACTGTTAAAGTCATTCCCTGTATCTTATTTCTGCCTCTAAGATCCATGACATGAGGTGAGATATAAAGTATGCCTCTTTAATTGTAATTTGATTTTTCTTCTATCTACAAAGATAGTTCAAAGAAATTGAGGACAAAATAGTGCCTCTGAAATCTTGTTTCTTTCACAGTAATTCTCATGTGGTCCTGCCACATCCAAGACACTGTGTAGTTACTAGTACTAGTTCTGGTGCCAGTATTTATACGTTAGTATAGATAATATTTATTCATGAGTGAAAACAGCATTCTATAGTGCCAGTGGGGATTAGCTATGGAGAAATAGGATACAAAACACTTCAAAAATCTTTACCTAAGGATATGGACAGATGGCATCTGCAAACACAGTGACCTGAGTTCAATCATCTTCTTGTCTCAGCTTCTTCAGTGTTGGAATCAAAGACCTAGCATATGTACAAACACACACACACACACACACACACACAAACACACACACTTCAAATTATCAAATATTTCTAACTAACTTTTCCCTGTGGTCTAATGTAATTGAAATAAAAGCTAAATACAATTTTAATATCATAGTTATGGATCTTTTCTTACATTTGGGCATATGTACATTCATGTATATGTGTGTGTGCTATGGTATATAAGTGAACTTCAGAGAACCATGATCACAAACACATGCTACAACATCTGACCATGACATGAGTTCTAGAGATATGAACTAAGTCCCTCATGCTTTCATGGCAAGCACTGTATCCATTGAAACCGCCCCCAGTGCTTTCCAATTTAGATGCTTCTTACACAGTGTAATCCTGTGTAGTGAAATAGTACCATTTTATTGCTTCCTGTGTGGATGTGTTGTTTTCCTTCCATGCTGCTTTCTGGGGGACACCATCCTTGCCACAGCTTTCAACACCATCCTTTTAACACCAGTCACTCTCCCAGGTTACGGCAATGTGAGTCTATGAGTCTTCTTCCACCTTCTTCATCTCAAAAAAGAACAGGAACACTGCACCACGGTTTAGTCAAAACTAAGACTTTTTTTCCCATTCTATGTTTTTATCCACTAGCCCTTTCTGTTTACTGGGAAGTAAACTTTGGGACAATTTATTTTGCAGTTCTTCTACAATGATCTTACCTCAGCTCCTTTCATCTTTCATCTCAAGTGCAGGGATGAAAGCTTCTTAAATTGTTCCTAATATCTGCTCTTGGTGCCGTGTCACTTCTTCTTTACTATGAAGGCAGCCTGGTAATATAAAAATACAGGTCGGTTTATCCCCCTTCTACCCTTACTTTAAACTAATACCCCTCTGAGGCCAGGGATGGCTGTAAGTGCACACAGTCCAAGCTTCTCAGGAGGCAGAGGTAGGATGATCACTCGGGTTCTCACTTTCAATGCCAGCTTGGGAAACATAGTGGGGCCATGTGTTTAAAACACTCAACACAACAGCAGCACTCAAAACCAATCTGAGTCACTCTGGCTCCTTCATGTCCTGGACTCAGTCATCATAAAGATATAAAGAAAGAGCCACATCCACAAATGTGTCCTCTGTCCTCCACATCTGCACTGTGGCACACATACGCCTACATAGAAATTATTCACATACACATGTGTGTACACAAACACACACACAAATAATAATAATAATAATAACAACAATAATTATTATTATTATTATTAATAATGAAAATATCTTAAAAGAGTGACTGTATTTGTTTCAAGATACCGGCATCAACTAAATCTGGTGCCAAGAATAGAATAAGATCACAGCTTAAAATTAACTTTACTAGTTTGACTGACAAAGGCAACTCCGGGCAATGAGAGACCTATTTCACCATCAAAATGGATTTAAGAGAGCTGGGTGTGGTGTCACACACCTTTAATCCCAGCATTGTGGAAACAGAGACAGGTAAATCACCATGAGTTCAAGGCCAGCCTGGTCTACAGAGCAAATCCAAGACAGCCAATGCTACACAGAGAAACCCGGTCTTGAAAATCCAAACAAAAAAACAAACAAACAAAACAAAACAACAACAAAAGGATTTATGAGAGGTGAAGAAGTGGTAAAATGGAAACAATTACTATACAAAATCCTGGAAATTTTGTTCCTCCCAAAAAGGTGAGAACAGGGTAGCTTGGAAGTAATATCAATTCAGGGTATCTTTCTTTTCCTATTGAGCATTTATTAGGCACAATTTCAAGTTCATGGGGATGAGCCAATAGAGATGTAATGAAAATAAATAGGAAAACTGCAGGAGCAAGCACTTCAGAGACTAGAATACATGGGGCATAGGTTGCAAGTGTAGCTATCTGGTTTGATGGGACCTTTGTGTACTTCCTTTATGGGAAGGTTCACTGGAAGAAAACAACAGGGGTTTATAGATTTGGTGGCATGGGGTTGTGGGCATTCTCTGTTTTCATCTATTTTCAGAGAAAAATCAAGAGCAAGTCATTAGATGACGATTTTGGTATTTTAAGGAGTGAAGACGAGGGAATAGAGTCATCTCGCAGAGTGAGGGAGTGAATTAAATAGGTTCCTGATTAGAGAACAGATAATAAATGTAAAATACACTCAGTTGGTATATAATGTGATTTCCTCCAGCTCAGTCAGCTGCCTGGGTTCAAGAGACAGAGCAAAAGTTGGATTGAAACCCAGGACAAGATTTCTCAGTTGAGGGAATAACTTACATAGAAAGGACTGGTGATAGTAATGATAGGTCAACTGTAAACATGAAATGGATGTGAAAGCTTGTAGACACTGAAGTCCTCTTTGGAGACCTTTTGGAAATACTGACTACTGTCACCACGACCACCCGAAGCCATTGTGGACTGTACCCATCACCCTTCATCTATTCCACTACTCTATATGTTTCTACTTCTGCTTGTTATACACAGTCTGTTTGTTAGCCATGGGAATCTTAAGTGTGAATACGGCTTATCATGTCACGTCTCACTCACTATAAAATGCAAATCCTACTGTTCCCAAGTTGTAAGTCCTTCCTCAAAGCTTCCTCTCCAATCATATCTTATAGCAGTTCCTCAGCTGACTCAACTCTCTCTGAACCTGGTTCTAGAATTTCTCTACAAGCCTATATTGCTAAATGTTTATTCATTTACCAAAAATGTTTTCAGGACATGGAAGAGCCTTTAGGAGATGGAAGGGAAAGGTAAGTTATATCACTGAAGATGTTCTGTTGAAGGTAATAATGAGTCTCTGCCACCTTCTTTTTGCTTCCCACCCACCACAAGGTGGATATGTCTCCTTATTCAAATGCTCCTACCATGATGTACCCAAAAACACAAAGCAAAAGTTTCAAATAATCATGGTCTAAAACTTCTAAAGCTATAAGCCAAAATAATCTTTCCTCTTAGGCACTTTGTTACATAATGAGATGCTAAAAAATACAAAGCAAACATGTTCCTATTTTAAGGCTCTGAATCTGCTTTTTTTTTTTTTTTGCCTGTTGTATGCTCATTCCCTATTCACTCAATGTCTTTTCATCTATCTTGCTCACAGAGAACTACTTCATAATTCTCTTCCAAATAAATCTCTCTCCTCCATCCCATCCTATCCACAGAACCTCAGTCTTCCTTGTACTATGTTTCATGCCATTTATCAACAGATCTTGTATTATGTAATTTGGAAGTTATAGTTTACAGAGAATAGAGATGCTCAGAAGTGTCCAACCTACAGATTGTGCATCACATGACTATGTAGATTGATATGAATGAAGCCCAACACATTTGTACAAGACTGAATTATGTTGCAATGTCAAAAGGTTGGACCTCACAGGACAGGGGGTGAAATGGATATAAGAATCAAAATATGTATATGAGGGCTTTGCTGTCTTTCAGACATGACATAATTGTTCAATACACATGCTCATAGCATCTGTGATTACTTTCACAAGACTTGCATAAGACTGAGCCAGTTACATTTCCTATAACGACTGGCAGAAGGCTTCTGTGGTCACTCCCCTAGCTGAGGAACTACTGGTAGCTGAAGTTTGCTGGGGGAAGAAGAGTAACTTTTCCAGGGAAGCATAGCCATAGGTCTATTTCTTATATCCCAATGGATCGCTCCATGGCCATATTTATATGAACAGTGCTGACTGGACTCTATGAAATATCAATTTGGAAAAGATTATGACATTGGAAGGGAGATGTGGTAGACAAGGATTACCACTCCAGCTGGTGGCATGGACCTGAATGTGCCCAGCTTAAAAAATGAGGCAGACTGAATTCTCATGCAATAGGCAACTTTATTTAGACCATCAGACATTTTATACTCTGAGAGCTATGATGAGCCACTTGAGTAAAGTATATAATCACAAGAACAAGCCACGAATGGCAAAAACATGTTTGTCCCTTTTAGCATATAAATAACAACAACAGAAGTAAACTCATTCCTATCCCCTACACCAGGGTTGCACAAGAGCATATTTCAAAACCATTCCGTGGGTGTGAAAAAAAACCTGTAGTCACAAGATTCTCATATTGTTTTCCTTTCATTTTAGTTTTTGTTTTCAAGATGGGGTTTCTCTGTGTAGCCCTGGCTGTCCTGGGCTCACTTTGTA
The DNA here is from genome assembly GCF_964271855.1 of Acomys minous. Classification (NCBI taxonomy): domain Eukaryota; kingdom Metazoa; phylum Chordata; class Mammalia; order Rodentia; family Muridae; genus Acomys; species Acomys minous. Next base: position 71,565,547 of record NC_140483.1, on the reverse strand, counting down.
GACCAGGATGGCTGTGAGCTTGCAACAATCCACCTCTCTCTTCCTCCTTGAGAGCTGGAATTAAAGGCATGTGTTACAATGCCCAGTTTCATTTACTTTTCTTGGAGTTTTATCATAAATATTCAGAATTCTTACACTACTCCATTCTTGGACCATGTATATCACCCCTTTACATTTTGTATAAGCAACATATTGAGTCGTTTTAATTTTAGATGTTGTGAATAAATGTAATTGTCATTTTATGCATGAGTATCCTTTAAAGCAAGCAAATTAGAATATTAGAATAGAGAAAGCATTGCTTATAATTTTCTGCCACTAAGAATAGAACTCCAAAATATGTCTGGCACTATTAGCTACATTATTATACTTATTAGAAAAATCCAGAAGCCAGGCATAGTGGCACATACTTTTAATCCCAGCACTCACTGAGGCAAAGGCAGGTGAATCACTTTGAGTTCAAGGCCAGCCGGGTCTACAAAGTGAGTCCAGGACAGCCAATGCTTCACATGGAAACTATGTCTTGGAAAAAAAATCTAGAGACTGGGTTGAAACAAAACCCATGTGGCTGAAAGCTCTAGTATCCTATAGAACATAAGCCCATATCTGGATTTAATAGGAATACATATGTTATAATGTCCTATACCAATGAGAAATGATCCAATCTCTAAGGAAAAATTAAATGCAGTCCCTTCTTCAGCTGAATGAATGTCTATTACAGTCCCAAGGTCCAGTCATAAACACAGAGACATTAGTAAAGTAACTTGTCCCTTGGTGCACAGGGCTTTAACATGACCCCAGGTGGGTGGACTTGACTTTTGATGATGTGGGTGATATCTCCTTTTGTCCTTTATCTGGAGGTTTGATCTTTCTGATTTCTCCCTGTCCTCTTCCAGTGCCCTTCATATCATGGGGCTGGAGGAGCTAAAGAGGAATCCATAATATTTCAGTTGATCCATCTCCTGTGATGGATGCGTAGTCCCTTCCCAATTTCTTCTGGATAGGACAGGTTAATGCATAAGCTTGCTTATTTCCTGAGTCTATTGTTTGAAATAATCCTACATCATAAGCAGAATTTGAAGCAATATTTAAGTGTTTATGAATTAACTTTAACAGATGAAATTAAAAAGCCAGTTGCATATTTGGGGCTGAGGAAAAAGAAGTATTAATAGATTGATAAATGTCCAGGCCATGAATCCCTCCTATATTATTAAATGAGCTGCCAATAAACTAAGTATCTGTCTGTGGAGTGAAAGAAGGTTAGACAATTTTTATAATCACAAATTCAGATTGTATGAGTAGATCCCATAGCTTGCAGGCTAGATAATGGTTCTCTATGCTTTAACCGTAATATTCAAATAAAATTGGAAAATCCATAGAGTTCTGTAATGTTCTTCAAAACCAAGTGTTAGTTAAGGGTAATACAGTACAGCAAGGATAAAAACCATATAATTGTTAACATCAGATCCTCTCCTGATTTACTATTTGAGCAGAAGAGTTAGGTAAGCAGATAGTATTTTAGGGACCTTAAGGTGTAAATAAATCCATTCCAAATATTTATCCTCTTATGCTATAATATGCAGGCATAAGGTTATTGTTTATTATTCAAATTAAATGCTGATTTCTGTAACCCCCATATATTCTTGCAATCCTTGTTCTGAGACTCTCATGCCTCAATGTTGTGTAAACACTGCTCCCCAATTATCCCCTTCACTGAGCAGGGGAGAGAATAAGGCTGGACTTCCTGCCATGTGGGAACCAGGCCCAACTGGACTGCCTGCCTGTCTTGCTGTTGTAGATCCTGCTTTTAGCAGCTTCCATGTCTGTGCTTATGCTGGTTAGCTAGTCATGTTTATCACTCTGAGAATGCACCCCTCCCTTCCTTGGGACTTTCCCTCATGTGTGTAATCACCTCTTGAGAGATTTTACCTGCAAGTGGCATTCCTGCTTTGCTGCCTGTAAAAAGGCCCTTTGGACACTGAATAAAAACTGCCATTCCTGCTGCTCTCTTAGCACAAAAGACCTGCTGTTTTAGTGTGTGTGTCTGTGTGTGTGTCTGTGTGTGTGTGTGTGTGTGTCTGTGTGTGTCTGTGTGTGTGTGTGTGTGTGTGTGTGTGTGTGTGTGTGTTAAATCCACAGTCCCTCGCCCTTGTGGTGCAGGCACCACAAGTGGAGGTCCTACCAAGATTGGGGAAAGAAGAGAGGAAGCTGACAGATTGCCCGGGGAGGCTTGCCAGCGCCTCAGGGAGGTAGGAAATGGGTGTATTGGAATTGGGTGCTGCAAGTGATATCCACGGTTCTTGTGGATCAACTAGTGACATTGTTAGAGGATTAAGGCACCAGGATTAAGCAAAAGACTGTTAATGATTTTATAAAAAAACAATAGATTTGAGTGAGTAGTCCTTGGTTTACGATATCAGGAGAGTTAAATAGCGAAGATTGGGATCAGGTGAAGTCTGACCTCCAGAGGATTTCACAAAAGGAAGGGTCCAACAGTGTTCCTATTGCTACCTTTTCATTATGGCATCTCATTAGAGATGCACTTAGAAACGAAGATGAGAAAATAAGAGAGCAGCTAGGAAGTAGGGAATTTGCCCTGAATGAAGTGCAGGAGGAGCAATCTGTAAAATATTTGGTCCCATCTGAGATTATCTCTGATATATCTTCTTCTAATTCTGAGAAGAAAGAGGCAACTTTAACCTCTGAGATATGGGCCCTCAAGAAGTTGTTGAGGAAGTGTAAGATCAAAGAAAAAGAAACTAGGAGAGAGCGGCCCCTGGCGTATAACCCAGATTATCAAAGTCAATTATCTTTGGCAGAATCTTTTGCTCCCTCTCAGGGAGTAGTCTTTCCAGTAGTTGAAGTGCCTCACCCAACTAACCCAGGGCAAATGCAGAGACAGCATGAAGCCCTCCAGTTTAAAGATATAAAACAGTTTAAGGAGGCAGTTATGGCTTATGGTCCACATGCGCCTTTTACTATCGCCATTTTTGAATCCTTCACAGGACAATTTTTAACACCTAGCAATTGGCAACAAATGTGTAGCGCAGTCCTCAGTGGAGGCGATTATTTGCTCTGGTGCAGTGTATATCAAGAACAGTGTATTCAGACCACCATACATAATGCAGCAGCTAGATTCCCCAGAGGAACGTGGATATGCTTGCAGGCATGGGTTTGTGTACTGAACTTAATGCCCAGATACAATATGACCCAGCTGTATATGCACAGATTGCAACTTGCACCATGAGAGCTTGGAAGTCCTTGCCTAATAAGGGCGCAGAAAAGCATCTGTCTAAAATGATCCACGGACCCTCGGAGCCCTTTCAGGAATTTGTTGATCGCCCTATGAAATTGGCAGGAAGGATTCTTGGAGATGTGGAAGGAGCCATGCCTAATATTAAACAATTGGCCTTTGAAAATGCTAATAAGTATTGCTAGGAAGCCCTTTGGCCTTATAAATATAAAAGTGTGAATGATTATCTGAGAATTTGCTGAAGTATAGACACCACACACATAATGGGGAAAATAATAGCTTCTGCCGCTCACAGATGGTCACCTTTCTGGGGTGGGGAGGGGGGTGAACCGGCTGAAAACATGTTTCATATGTGGCCAGACAGGACACTTCAAGAAAGAATGTACTCAAAGTGAGACTAGACAAGCTTGACACGGAGTTGATCATACCAAGCCAGGCTTATGTCCTCAGTGCCAATGAGGGTATCGTTGGAGAAATGAGTGCCACTCTAAGATAGGCAAAGGAGGTCATTGCAGGGAAACAGGCCTGGGGGTCCACTCCAGACCCTGTTAAGACAGGTGTGTGGCACCTTGCAGACACCTGCCCTTCAAGTGATTCAACCTGTGCATTTTATCCCATAACTTTTCCTTTTTTGTTGTTACTAATGACTCCCTTAAGGGGGAGACTTTAAATTGTTCCCTACAGGGTTGCCATTTAAGAAGTTGCTGGAATGATGAGAAGACTGCCATGGTGGCACAGACACCTGGAGTGGTTCCCTTTCCTGTGGAGCATGACAGCCTGGTGATTGATCATGAAAGGAGAGATTTCAGAATTACTGCTGCTGTTATTATCTCCATTGCTTTGGCCACCACCACTCCAGGCATTGTCATTTCCCAGTCTGTTACTACTGTGCATATGATAGATAAATTCTCAGGCGAGGTGGCCAGTGCATTGGTTACTCAGAATTCCCTAAATTCTATGATACAATTGGCTATCCAAAAATCTTAATCAGTGAACAGCCTTATTACAGGAGACTAGAGTTCCATCCATTATGGGAGATGCCTTCATAAAGGGCCTACAGATGTTGGGAAGCTTGCTAAAAAGCTGAAGCAACTTTATCATGCTAGGCAGCCACTATGTGGCTTAGGAGGTTTTCTGTTCTGGAGCCTCTGCCACATAAGAAATCAACAGGCATTTCAATAGTTCCATACCAAACAGGTCCTCATGCCTTTGGCAGGGGATAACCCCACTTCCCAGAGTTGGCTGAGCCTTGATAAATGAGTATCTAATGATGGGTAAGACCATGAAGGGTTTTGATGCACAAAGCCTTTCCAATAATGAGTAAGATAGGACTTATGTCCTGGCAACCTAAGACAAGAAGAGCTCATTTGTATTTCACATAATGGGGGGACCTGTGGGAACCAGGCCAGACTGGGCTGCCTGCCTGTCTTGCTGTTTCATGTCCCGCTTTTAGCAGCTTCCATGTCTGTGCTTATGTTGGTTAGCTAGTCATGTTTACCACTCTGAGAATGCACCCTTCCCTTCCTTGGGACTTTCTCTCATGTGCGCAATCACCTCTTCAGAGATTTTACCTGTGAGTGGCATTCCTGCTTTTCTGCCTATAAAAAGACCCTTTGGACACAGAATAACCCCCCCTCCACTGCTGCTGCTCTCTTGGCATGAAGGACCACTGTTTTAGTGTGTGTGTGTGTGTGTGTGTGTGTGTGTGTGTGTGTGTGTGTGTGTGTTAAATCTGCAGTCCCTCACCCTTGACTTGATACCACACTGGCACAGGTGCCACATTGCCAGCTAGGGGAGGAGGAGCTAGAGGAGAAAGTATGGGATATGGGATTCAGCCACAGGAGATGTACAGAAGAAACCAAGAGAGAGAGCTCTGCAAGGAAATCTACAAAGTGCAAGTATCTCTGGGATTCATGATGGGAGAAAGCAAAATTATCTTAGAGGGTTAGGAATAGAGTGATCACTGCTCAGTTCTTTTGCCATAAAGCCTGTTAAAGTGATAAAGAAAAAGAGTATCAATAATTTTGTAATAGCCAGGTTAAGAGAGAAACAAACAGTTTTATACAAATAACATTAATAATAATACATGTAGGAGACAAGATAGTAATAAAAATAGGTAAGTTGAAAGGCAGTAAAGGCTCCACACAATACACAAACACCTGTTTCAGTCTAGATTCAAACAACTATAGTTCTTCCTTTGCCCCTCAAGATAATGTATCTCTGATATTATCTCTCCTTCTTGAGGTTTAAGTGCATAGCTGAGGAAATGGATGACATGTATCTAAGGAGGCTCCCATCAGAGAAATAAATTTTGAGCTTTGATTATCCAGTTTATATTCATTCAAGGAATTAGACATCACTTCTTCCCTATCTTCCTTAATTATTGTAACAATGGTCCAAATTAATGTCCAAGTGATCCAAACCTGAACAGGCATTTCCCCCTTCTTATTGTTGCCTCTTCAATATGCTTCCAGACTCTGTCCCATACTTCTGCATGTAATGTTCCTTCTTCTGGAAACCATGGACTATACTTGTGATCTTCCTTTCTTTAAGATAACGATGCACATGGTGGGTATAAACAAAGCCTTCCATGGTTTCTGCTCCACTGTGTTCACTCACCTCCTTTTGTGAGGGTCCCCAATCTTTTATCTCAACCATGTTAGGACATCACTTGCTTACTGCTCTAGTTGGTGGAATGAACCTGGAAATCCAGGGAATAGAAGTGAGATAGACTAAAGCCTCATACAATTGCCAACTTTATTCAGTGTATCAGACAATTCATACTCTTAGCTTTAAGAAGAATCACCTGAGTGAAGTATACAATCACAAGGATATTGACAAAAGCTTGTTTTTCCACAGAGGCATAAAACAGGTGAAGTAAATTCACTTCTATCCATGATACATAGGTGAAACACAAAAGCATATTACAAGAAAAATTCCATTTCATTGAAGAGACTGAGGCCACAAGACTCTTGTCTTATTTTCTTGGAGTTTTTTTTACAAGAATTAAGAATTCTTCTTGTGGGGAGGGGGGCCAAGATGGTGGTGATGAAGATGCACACTGCCTGGCTTGCAGGGTAGAGACCACAGATGCTAACTGGACCCACAGACCACAGGTGCTGTGGATAACTGGTCGAAAGAGATCCACACAGTACGGACCACAGGTTACTTAGACCTCATCATCCAACACCCCAGGAAGAATGATAGACAAGTCCCCCAGAGCCCAGACAGGACCCAGACTGTAAGTGACAAGCTCTGAGTGGTGGTCTTACTTGGTGGGTGAACTCAGTTTTGGGCCTGAATCTGTGGTGGGGGTGCCAGAAACCTCGTGGACTAGAGAAAGCTCCAAGGGTGGATTGGACCCTACGAATGGTGTGCCTGACCCAGGCAAGCCCACAGAAAGCCTGGGAGCCAGTGGGGTACCCGGTCTGCAGTGGGTACGGTCCCAGCCACTGCATGCCCCGAGAAGGAAATGCTGCAACCTTGCTTGGCAGGAAAACTCAGTTTAGGGACCAAATCTGCAGCAAAGGTCCCTCAATCCTCCTGTACTAGGGAAAGCTATGAGGGTGGACTGGGACCTGTGACCCATCCCCTGACCCACAAGAGCCCACAGAAAGCCTAGCTGCCATTCAGGCACACAGTCAGCAGTGGGTACAATCCCTAGCTGCTATGAGCTCTGAGAAGGAAACTCAACTGAGAGCAATCCAGCTCCCAGAACCTGGTCTGGACCCTGCCTGCGAGATGTAAGCTGAGCAGCTGAAATCAGGGATACACAGCCATAGTTGTATGATCTGAGATGAGAGACACTGCCAGGAGTCAAGGATCACAACAGCCTGCTGACCAAGGCTAGGCAGAAACCAAACAGCTAGTCCCAGAAGGCAACCCTGGCACAACTGGTCACAACTGTCCCAGCCTAGCCAGGTTCCACAGCCTAGCTGGGTTTTATACACTCTTGTGAGTGGCTGGGCAGGTCAGAGGAGATAAAGCAAATATCTAGCCAACCAACAACAATCAAAAGGCAGTAGCTGCTCTCTCCTTGGCAGGCAGAAGATAGGCACTACTACCTGGTTGGAGCAGGCAGGAACCTTTACAATTTCTAGAAGCCAACAGGGGTTCAGGCAGTCTTGGGTGACCTGAGCTGAGGACCCAAATCTCCAGGGCATGAGGGCAGGATATTCAAAGCTCAGCCCAACATAGGAAAATGGGTTCTACATACTCTACTTCAAACTGATACTGGGGCTGCAGAGCACCAGCACCTACCTTGGCTGACCCAGTGGAGAACCTAGGGTGTGAAGTAAAGTCTTTATGAGACAAAACCAGGGTGCCTGCCTCTCTCAGGGGATAGTTTCCTGACCACCATAGGCAAAGGACCTCAACCTAAAATTATTCACCAACAAACTGCTCTCAATGACCAGTGAAGGACCCCAGAAGATACCTCACAACATCAGACACAGCAAGATGAGTAAATGCCAATGTAGAAACATGAACAAAATCCAAAACAATATGGCATCTTCAAATCCCAACTATCCCAAAGAAAGCAACCTGGAGAACTAAAGCACAATTGAAATACAAGAAAAAGACCTCAAATCCCTAGTAATGAATATGATAATGGAGGAAACAAATAAAATCCATAAAGGAATTCAGGAAGAGGCAGCCAAACAGGTAGAAGACATAAAAGAGGGCTATAGACAGTCACTGGAAGAAATCCAGGAAAATTCAACCAATCAGTTGAAGGAAATCAATAAATCAATTCAAGATCTGAAGATGAAAATGGAAACAATGATAAAGACCTGGACAGAAGAAAAAAAGGAAAGAGAATGCTTAGATAAGAAAGCAAACATCACAGAGGCGAGTTTTGCTAATAGAATCCAAGAAATGGAGGAAGGAATCTCAGGTCTAGAAGATACAATCGTAGGTCTTGAAGCAACCATCAAAGAAATGCTAAATCTGAAAAATTCCTGCACAAAACATCCAAAAAATAAAGGACACCCTGAAAAGATGAAACCTGAGAATAGCAGGCATTGAGGAAAGAGAAGGCACCTGACTCCAGGGCCCAGAAAATATTTTTAACAAAATCATAGAAGAAAGTTTCTCAAATTTAAAGAAGGAGATATCTATAAACATACAAGAGGCCTACAAAACACCAAATAGAATAGACCAGAAAAGAAAAATCTCCCGTCACATAATAATCAAAACACAAAACATACAGAACAAAGAAAACATTTTAAAAGCAGCGAGAGAAAAGGACCAAGAGACATTTAGTGGCAAACCTATCAGAATTACACCCAACTTCTCAGCAGAGACAATAAAAGCCAGAAGGGCCTGGACAGAGGTCCTGCAAACCCTAAGAGACCACAAATGCCAGGCCAGACTAATATACCCAGTGAAACTTTCAATAACCATTGATGATGAGAAAAAGATATTCCATCACAAAACCAAATTCCAACAATACTTCTCTACAAATCTGGATTTACATAAATTAATAGAAGGAAAACTCCACCCAAAAGAAACAAGCCACAACCAAAATTACACAGGAAATAGATAACTACATCATCGAAAAACACAACCATACAAACTTCCTATGGTAACCAAAATCAAAATTAAGGATCTTAACAATCACTGGTGATTAATATCTCTCAACATCAATGGACTAAATTCTCCAATTTTCTTGATCCAGTCCACTTGCCAAAATTGAATCAAGATAAACAAATTAAATAGTCCCATTTCTCCTATAGAAATAAAAACAATCATTGATAATCTCCAAACCAAAAAAAAGCTCAGGGCCAGATGGTTTCAGCGCAGAATTCTACAAGACCTTCAAAGAAGAGCTAATACTGATACTCTTCAAGCTACTCCAAAAGATAAAAATATTTGGAACATTACCAAATTCATTCTATAAGGGCACAGTCAATTAGATACCTAAACCCTACAAAGACTCAACAAAAAAATACAATTTCAGACCAATTTCTCTTACGAACATTGATGCAAAAATACTCAATAAAATACTCACAAAACAAATACAAGAACATATTTGAGATAGCAATCACCATGACCAGGTAGTCTTCATTCCAGGCATGCAGGGATGGTTTAATATATAGAAATCCATCAATGTAATACACCATATAAACAAACTGAAAGAAGAAAAACCACATGATCATCTCCTTAGATGCAAAAAAGGAATTTGACAAAATCCAACACCCATTCATGTTTAAAGTTCTAGAGAGATTGGAAATTCAAGACACATACTTAAACATAATAAAGGCTATATACAGCAACCCAATAGCCAATATCAAATTAAATGGAGAGATACTTAAGGAAATTCCTCTAAAGTCAAGGACCAGACAAAGCTGCCCACTTTCTCTGTATCTCTTCAATATAGTTCTTGAAGTTCTAGACAGAGCAATAAGACAACACAAGGATATCAAGGGGATCCAAATGGGAAAGGAGGAAGTCAAACTATCCCTATTTGCAGATGGTATGATAGTGTATATAAGTGAACCCCAAAATTCCACTAGAGAACTCCTACAGGTAATAAACACCTTCATCAAGTTGACTGGATACAAAATTAACTCAAAAAAGTCTGTAGCCTTCCTATACACAAATGACAAACATGCAGACAAAGAAATTAGGAAAACTACACCCTTCAGAATAGCCACAATAAATATAAAATATGTAGGAGTAGCTCTAAACAAACAAGTGAAGGACTTGTTTGAAAAACCTTTAAGTCCCTGAAGAAAGAGTTTGCAGATGACATCAGAAGACAGAGAGATCTCCCTTGTTCATGGATTGGGAGAATTAACAGAGTAAAAATGGCCATCGTACCAAAAGCAATCTACACATTCAATGCAATCCCTAGCATAATACCTACAAAATGTTTTAAAGACATTGGAAGATCATTTCTCAACTTCATATGGAGAAACAAAAAACCCAGAATAGTTAAAACAATCCTATACAATAAAAGATCCTCCAGAGGAATCTCCATACCAGATCCCAAGCTGTTTGAGAACTATAAAGAAATGAATAGAGCCTTCCAAAAACTCCAGGATAGCACAAACAAACGAATCGAAGCCATCCAGGAAAAAACAAGAAACCACAAGCAAAGAGGTGAAGGAATTAAATAAAACAGTTCAAGACGTGAAAACAGAATTACAAAATATTTTAAAAATCACAAATCAAGAAAAAAATGAAATGGAACAATTAAAAAAGGAAGCAGGAATCCAACAGACAAGTATAACTAACAGAGTCTAACACATGAAAGAGAGAATCTCAGATGGTGAAGAATTAAAAGAAATTGATATATCTCTCAAAGAGAATCTTAAAACTGAAAAATTAGTGACACAAAGCATCCAGGAAATCAAGGACGCCATGACAAGGCATAAGCTCAGGATTATAAGACTTGGTAAAGATTGCTCTAAGGGACCAATTGTCATAAGACACCTGTGTGAAAGAATACAAAGGTGTTTCTCCCAAGTTCTGTAAGGACTTGTGACTTCCCCAAATCTGTCGGAACCTTTATGTGAACTTCTAGTTCTTCCGCCTTAGTTGCGGAGGCTTCTGCTTCCAGGAATCTGCACTCAGTCTGAGCAGATTGGAATCCAGTTTCCAGTTTTCCTTATTAAGGATCAAGGTCAGAGTTCCAAGAATGGTGCCCATGGCAGCTGGAGGCAGGGGTTCCTGGGAGAATGATATGAGGCAGTCTGTTTTAAGGGAAATTTAACATGAAAATCGCATGTTCTGGAGGAGTTCCAAGATGGCGGCGAGCAGTGTGAACCGTGTTTGGAAGCTCCAGTGAGCAATTCAGGGAATTACACAGATTTCTGAGCCAGGAACACCGAGGTCCCTACACTATGGCAGCAGGAGTGCTACATGGTTTGGAGGGACCAGGGTATGGAGGCCCTGCATGCCCCTGTACATGGGAGGACCATGGATTTTCTCAGATCAGAGCATCAGCAGCAGAGACAGCAGCAGCAGCAGAGGCACCAGCAGCAGCAGCGGCAGCGATGGCTGAGGTTTGCAGCTCAGAGCCCTCTGGTGGAGGCGATTGGTGTGGTGGCTGGTGGGAGTTGCTGCGGGAGAGGGTCTCTGGGCAGGATTTGGGTAGCACGGTGCCTTGAGACCCAAACTGGACTTGGAGACAGTTCAGCCCCAGAGTCCCGGGTTCAGCTCAGTGCACAGTGCCATGGAGACGCTGGCTCAGCTCAGCAAGCAGTTCTGCCCAAGGCACTAGCTCAGCTCAGCCACAGCTCCCCTGCTGTGATGCAGGCTAGGCGGAGCGCTCAGGACCACCCAAGGTGCTAGCTCAGCTCAGCCACAGCTCCTCTGCTGTGACACAGGCTGGGAAGAGCACTCAGTTCTACACCAGGAGCTAGCTCAGCTCAGCAGCAGCTCCTCTGCTGTGACGTAGGCTGGGTGGAGCACTCAGTTCCATTTGAGTCGCTAGCTCAGCTCAGCCTAAGCTCCCCTGCTGTGACACAGGCTGGGCAGAGCATGCAGTTCCACCCGAGGCAGTAGCTTACCTCAGCAAACAGTTCTGCCCGAGACACTAGCTCAGCTCAGTGTGCAGTTCTGAGTCACTGACGCAGGCTGAGGACAGCATGCAGATTCAACCCATAGTCCCTAGCTGGACTTGCCAGGCAGATTGGGCACAGAAACTCTAGCTGAGCTTTGCTCACAGCCTCGGCGGCCCTAAGACTCTGGCTGGGCTCTCCATGCAGTTTAGATCCAGAGTCCCGGGCTGAATTCAGCTCGCAGTGTGAGTCCAGAGTCCCTGGATGATCTGGGTGCACTATTCTGCCCCAGAGACTCCGGTGGAGCTCGGCATTCAGTTAGGGGCCAGAGTCCCTAACTGTGCTTGGCAGACATGTTGGGCCCAGAGACTCTAGCTGAGCTTTTGTCACAGTCAGAGCTCTGAGACTCTGGTTGCATACACTGTGCAATTTGAATCCAGAATTCCTCTCTGAGCTTGGCAGATGGTTGGGGCCCTGAGTCTATAACTGACCACAGCACACACTTTGGGACAAAAGCCCCTAGCTGAGCTTGGTGCACAGTCCCAGCCCAAAAATTCTGGCTGGACTCTGAGTGCATTTTGTGGCCAGAGTCACTAGGGGAGCTCAGCAGAAGGTTCAGGCCCTGAGAATCTAGCTGAGCTTGGTGCATGGTTTGGGCCCAGTGTCCCTGGCTGGACTTGGCAGGGGACCCAGAAGGCTGTGGATACCTTGGCCTGACCCAACGATCATTCAGAGACCCAGAACAATTGCAGGACCCACAGAACAAGGGAGCTGAGGATAACTGGCTAGGAGAGTCCAAAACGACAGGGCTAGCTTCCTGCCATCCACACCCGTGAAGCATCAGAGCTCCCAGCATAGGGAAATCGTGAGAAAACAAGTGAATCTATCAGCAGACTCCCTCCACCCAACTCTGGAAGCTACCCAACAAAAACAGAGACAGCAAGATGTCTAAAGGACAGCATAAAAGCATATGCAAAAAAACCCAAAACAACATGGCATCTCCAGTTTCCAGCTATCCCAAAGAAAATAACCTAGAGAACTCAAATACAACAGAAATACAAGAAAATGAACTCAAATCCTTAGTAATGAGGATGATAATGGAGGAAACAAATAAAATTCGTAATCAATGCAGGAAGATGCAGCCAAACAGGTGAGAGACAGAAAAGAAGCACATAGAGTGGACTGAAAATTTTTCAGGAAAATGCAAACAACCAGATGAAAGAAAGAAATAAAACGATTCAAGCTCTGAAGACCTATAAAGAGGCAATGGAAGAAACTCAGGAATATACAAACAGAGTAACGAAATCAAAAAATCAGATAGAGATCTGAAGATGAAAATGGATTCAATGATATACACACAGAGAGAAGAAAAACGGGAATGTGAGACCTCAGAGAAGAAGGTAAGCAACACAGGTGAGCTTTTCTAACATAATCCAAGAGATGGAAGAACAAATCTCAGGTCTAGAAGATACAATCACAGATCTTGAAGCAACCATTAAAGAAAATGCCAAATCTGGAAAACTCCTGACACAAAACATCCAAGAAATTAAGGACACTATGAAAAGAAGAAATCTGAGGATAATAGGCATTGAAGAAAGAGAAGATATCAGACTCCAAGGCCCAGAAACGATTCTCAACAAAATCATAGAAAAAAATTTCCCCAATCTAAAGAAAGAGATGCCTATAAACATACAAGAGGCCTACAGAACACCAAATAGAATTGACCAGAAAAGAAAAACTGCCCGTCACATAATAATCAAAACACAAAACATACAGAACAAAGAAAAAATATTAAAAGCTGCAAGGGAAAGAGGCCAAATAACATTTAATGGCAAACCTATCAGAATTACACCTGACTTCTCAGCAGAGACCATCAAAGCCAGAAGGGCCTGGACAGAGATCCTGCAAACCCTAAGAGACCACAGATGCCAGGCCAGACTACATTACCCAGCAAAACTATCAATAATCATTGATGGAGAAAACAAAATATTCCATGACAAAACCAAATTCAAACAGTACCTATCCACAAATCCAGCTTTACAGAAGGTACTAGAAGAAAAACTCCATCCCAAAGGGTCAAGCTACAACCAAAACTACTCAGGAAATAGATAACAATACCATGGCAAAAATACAATGACACAAATGCGCGACTGGAACCAACCTCAAAATTAAGACTCTTAACAGTAACTGGTCATTAATATCTCTCAACATCAATGGTCTCAATTCTCCAATAAAAAGACACAGACTAACTGAATGGGTGCACAAACAAGATCCAACATTCTTCTGCATTCAAGAAACACATCTCACCCATAATGATACGCATTACCTCAGGGTAAAAGGTTGGAAAAAAATATTCCAAGCAAATGGACACAAGAAGCAAGCAGGCATAGCCATTTTAATATCGAACAAAATAGACTTTCAACCAAAAGTAATCAAAAGGGACGTGGAAGGACACTTCACACTCATCAAAGGTAAAGTCAACCAAGAGGATATTACACTTCTGAACATCTATGCTCCCAATACAAGGGCACCTACATTGGTAAAAGAGCTGCTAAAAAAGCTTAAGCCACACATCGATCCCCACACAATAATAGTGGGAGACTTAAACACCCCACTCTCACTAAAGGATAAGTCATTGAAACAGAAACTAAGCCGAGAAATAACATCATTAACCAATGCCATGGATCAAATGGATCTAACAGATATCTATAGAACCTTTCAACCAAAGAAGAATATACCTTCTTCTCTGCACCCCATGGAACCTTCTCCAAAATTGATCACATCGTAAGTCACAAAGCAAGCCTCAACAGATACAAGAGGATTGAAATAATACCTTGTATCCTATCAGATCACCATGGTCTTAGGCTGCAATTCAACAACAACAGAAATAACAAAAAGCCTACATGTACTTGGAAACTAAACAACTCTCTGCTAAATGACACCTGAACTTTCAACAGAGACTATGAATGCCAGAAGAGCCTGGTCTGAGATTATGTGCTATAAGAGACCACAGATGCAAACCTAGGCTACTATATCCAGCAAAACTTTCAATCAACATAAATGGATAAAAGATATTCCATGAGAAAACCAAATTTAAACAGTGTTTAAACACCAACCCCACTCTACAGAAAATAGTAGAAGGAAAACGTCATCAAAACGAGAGCAGCCACACCCAAGAAAATGCAGCGTACAGATAATCACACATCATCAGAACCAAAACAGACACTGCCACACACAATCACCACTAACTCCACAATAAAAGGATCCAATAACCATTGGTCAATAATATCTGTCAACATCAATGGCCTCAACTCCCCAGTAAAAAGGCACAGGCTAAAAAATGCATGCAAAAACAAGATCCTACAATATGTTGCATTCAAGAAACACATCTCATCCAAAAAAGATAGACATTATCTGAGAATAGGGCTGGAAAAAAATCAAGCAAATGGTCTCAGGAAGCGAGCAAGAGTAGCCATTTTAATATCTGACAAAATAGACTATCCATTAAAATTGATCAAAAAAGACTGAGAAGGACACTTTGTCCTAATCAAAGGAAAAATCCTCCAAGAGGACATCACCATACTAAGTATCTATGCCCCAATAGCCAGAACCTGGAAACAACCAAGATATCCTTCAATTGAAGAATGGATTCCATCTACACAATGGAATACTATTCAGCTATTAAGAACAAGGAAATATTGAGTTTTGCTGGCAAATGGATGGAATTAGAAATGATCATCCTAAGTGAGATAACCCAGACCCAAAAAGACATGCATGGTATATACTCACTCATATGTGGATTTTAAACCAGAATAGACAGCCTAGGAGAGATTACTCACTGCAGATTACAGGGACAGTTACAGACATTTAAGCTGGACACTGGACAGAGTCCCAAGTATGTAGGGTGGCCCAGTCAGGTCACAGAGGAAGAGGTCATATACAGTACAAGGGATGGTAGATAAACTAAGATCAGATGTTAGAGGAAGAGAGCTCCCCTATCTAAGGACTAGGGGAGGGAGGGAATGGGGATGAGAGAGGGAATGGGATCAGGGGTAGATGAGGGAGGGGGTGGGATTAGGAGGGGATGAGAGAGGGGGCCACAATTGGGATATAAAGAACTCAAACTATACAACAAGCAGGTAATTTATATTCCTAATCCCAGTACATGGGAATAGTTCTGAGACTGGCAGAGATATAAATGTAAAGGCATAGAGAGGCCACATGTGGACCACAGATTCTCTGTGACTTACTATTAGAGGCCACTACTAGTAAGGCAAGAACGAAGATTTGCAAATGCCTTATGTGGACCCATACAAGGTCCAGAAAACTAGCTTTAAGTGTTCTGTGCATCCTGCATACCTCATACAATTATAATGTTAGAACTGTATAATGCTTGTGAGAAATTATGTTTTCAGAACAAATTAACCACCTGGATCAGACCTGACAGGAATCATTGCTCCTAGCACAATGGACACTGATATCCTGCATCCTCCTAGTTCCAGCCTCAGATGACTCTGTTGCTTTTACTCATCAGAGTTGGACAGCTTCTTGGCCAACATTGTAGAAAACTTCTGAACCAATATGGACCACCATTTCAATCTCCTACTAAGCTTGGAATGTCTCAATATTTAGAAACTGAACCACAAATACAATCAGTAGATGGCTTAACCATTCCCTCCAATTTTGAGGGGCCCACTACAAGGTTTTATGTACCCCATTTGAACTTGAAGAAACCTTAAGAGAATGATGCCCCATTCCTTCAAAGAGCGAGTTGTATAGATTGCTGTTTGCTCACTTGATCTATAAATGCTTCTTCTCATTGGGAGGTGGTCATAAGTCACTATTGGTCTTCTACAGAGAAAGAATTAGGGGAAATGCAGGTTTGTCTCTCTTTGCCTTTATCTTACATACGTAGGCAAGGAGATGGGAGCTGAAAAGAAAGAAAGGGAGATTTAGGAACATAGAGGGAGGATAGAGCAAAAGCTAGATGATTGAACCTAGTCCTTCACTTAAGGCTTTAATTGTTATAATGAAGGTTATGTCTAAGTAATGGCTATAGAATTTAGTATATTGATACAAAACATGGGCATGTCAAATACTTGGCAGACTTTAACACAAGAATATATAGCCTACGTCTAACAGATAGATATGACTCTACCACTATAAGAGGTAAAATAGTTGAATAAGGTCTTCAAATGCCTCAGAGACACACAGAATATGACATCTAAAGTTGTTCTTACAATACTAAATTTCTTCGACAAGACAAGTTAACTCCTGGCAACACAAAGCCAACATCAAAGAAGATGATGAGTATCAAAGAGCCTCCTTATGGACATGGCTTCAAAGGTGGCAAAATGTCTTCATTCCTGCCACAAACAGAATCTGCCTAAAAATGGGCTACTTAGATGCAGGCAGTCAACAGCCACACCTTGCCAAGTCAGGGTAAGCAAATCCTCCATAGTTCCTGCCCTGCGAACAAGTCTGGCAGAGATATTAGGGAAGAAAGGTGAAGATGAGGCTCCAACGATATAAAGTGTATTTGGTGATTGGTCAGGCAGTAAACCGTCTTAAGTCAATTTGTACATTTTGGAAGCTACTAACCAACACTGCTGGTTCACTCAGGAATTTAAGTTTTATAGCTTCTCAAGTCTTTGAGGCTCATTGAAGACAAGATAATATAGTTTTACAACAAAGCTTAGTTGGTTAGGGGACAAGATCGTTTTATTTTTCTTATTTTACTTTTTTTTCTCCTTTATTAATTTATTCTTGTTACATTTCAATGGTTATCCCATCCCTTGTATCCTCCCATTCTTCCCTCCTCCCATTTTCCCCTTATTCCCCTCCCCTATGACTGTTCCTGAGGGGGATTACCTCCCCCTGTATATGTTCATAGGGTATCAAGTCTCTTCTTGGTAACCTGCTGTCCTTCCTCTGAGTGCCACCAGGTCTCCCCCTCCAGGGGACATGATCAAAGGTGAGGCACCAGAGTATGTGAGAAAGTCATATCCCACTCTCCACTCTACTGTGGAAAGTGTTCTGACCATTGGCTAGATCTGGGTAGGGGTTTAAGGTTTACCACCTGTATTGTCCTTGGCTGGTGCCTTAGTTTGAATGGGACCCCTGTGCCCAAATCTGCCTATCATAATGTTCTACTTGTAGGCTTCTAGGACCCTCTGGATCCTTCTACTTTGCCATTCTCCCATGCTTCTCTCAACTAGAGTCCCACTAGAATGTCCTCTCCTCTGTCGCAGTTTCCTGGTAAGTGAAGGCTTTCGTGGGACATGCCCCTTGGGCTAATATGCAGATATAAGTGAGTATATACCATTTGAGTCTTTCTGCTTCTGGGTTAACTCACTCATTATGATCATTTCTAGCTCAATCCATTTATCCACAAATTTCGGGAAGTCCTTGTTTTTAATAGCTGAATAGTATTCCATAGTGTATATGTACCACAGTTTCTTTATCCATTCTTCTATTGAGGGACACTTAGGCTGTTTCCATGTTGTGGCTATTATGAATAAGGCTGCTATGAACATGGTTGAGCAAATTTTCTTGTTGTGTGCTGGAGCATCTTCTGGGTATATTCCAAGGAGTGGAATAGTTGGGTCTTGAGGAAGCCCTATTCCCAGTTTTCTGAGATAGCACCAGATAGATTTCCAAAGTGGCTGTACTAGTTTGCATTCCCATCAGCAATGAAGGAGTGTTCCTCTCTCCCCACATCCTCGCCTGCATGTGGTGTCGCTTGAATTTTTGATCTTAGCCATTCTGATGGGTGTAAGATGGAATCTCAGAGTTGTTTTGATTTGCATTTCCCTGATGACTAAGGAGGTTGAGCATTTCTTTAAGTGTTTCTCAGCCATTTGATATTCCTCTGTTGAGAATTCTCTGTTTAGTTCCAAGCTCCATTTCTCAATTGGGTTATTTGGTTTGGTGGTGTTTACTTTCTTGAGTTCTTTATATATTTTGGATATTAGACCTTTGTCAGATGTAGGGTTGGTGAAGATCTTTTCCCAGTTTGTAGGCTGTTGCTTTGTTCTCTTGACAGTGTCTCCTTCCTTACAGAAGCTTCTCAGCCTCATGAGGTCGCATTTATTAATTGTTGACATTAATGCCTGGGCTGTTGGTGTTCTGTTCAGGAAGTTGTCTCCTGTGCCAATATGTTCCAGGCTCTTCCCCACTTTTTCTTCTAAGTGACTTAGTGTCTCTGGTTTTATGTTGAGGTCTTTAGTCCACTTGGATTTGAGTTTTGTACAAGGTGACAAATATGGGTCCAGTTGCATTTTTTTACACATAGACATCCAGTTAGACCAGCACCATTTGTTGAAGATGCTATCCCTTTTCCATCGAATGAATTTGGCTTCTTTGTCAAAAATCAAGTGACCATATGTGTGTGGATTCATATCTGCAAGTAGAACATTATGATGGGCAGATCTGGTCACAGAGGTTCTGCTCAAACTATGGCACCAGCCAAGGACAATACATGCAGTAAACATCAAATCTTTATCCTGATCTAACCAGTGGACAGGTCATTCTCCACAGATAAGTGAAGAGTGGAGACTGACTTTCACATGAATTCTGGTGCCCATATTTACCACGTCTCGTTGATGGGGAGGCCCGGTAGCACTCAGTCGAAGGATAGCAGGCTACCAAGAAGAGACTTTATGCCCTATGATCATCTTCCTCTCTTTGAAGACCCATCATGGAAACAAACTTCATGCACATGTTGTGGCTCTTTACAGAACTCTTATCAGTGATAACTTACCCTGTGTTTGGGATGACTCAAAAAGGCTTTTTAGAATGCTGTCCATGTGGTTAATAAAGTGTCTTTGTGTTAGAGTTTGTTTACTGTTTATGCACATGATCACCCTGGCATAGGTTATGTTTGGCAGAGAAAGACCATAGAGAGAACTATTTTATATGGAAAACTTACATGCACAGTTGATTTATAACCATTGGTGTTGCCCTTAATCATCCAGTACAGCCACACTCCTACCATGTCAATGCATACCATGATTCTTTTATTATTTTTCCTCCCAGTTTGTGAGACAGTCTCACTATGTAGTCATTGCTGGTATTGAACTCACTATATAAAACAAACTAGTCTTGAACTTGTAGCGTTCCCCCCATTAATCTCTTAAAAGCCTGGATTGTGGGCATAAGCCACCATGCCCGGCCATTTAGTACGATCTAAAGGAATTCAGTAGATGCCACTCACACTTTAATGGCAGGGAGGTATGCTCCACCTCCTCAGGAGCAAAGAAGATATTATAGTTTTAATTATTAATTAACTTTGTTCTTTTTTTCCAAATAGGATAATATCAGGCTTGGAAGCTCATGCTCATTGCCTTAGGTCATTTTCAACATGTATATGTCATTAAATACTAATGAATGGAGTAATTAATCTCCCACTGTAGATACCTACAGGCTATATACATGCAATTTGACTGGCATTTTAAAACCCTTCCTTTTTTCCATCTTTTGGCAAGTTCTCACTTTGTCTTCACTTAGTTCTTTGTGTCTGCCTAGACTTATAGCATGTTCACATGTGCTGTACATTCTGCTTAGTATTTGTTATTGAACACATTACTAAGCATTGCATTTGGGCTACACATTTCTGCCTACTGTTCTTCCTGGTGATCCCCTTGAGCAGCTTTTGTATAACCCAACAACCTTTTACTCTGGAGGTCATAAACTGTGCCTCAGGGTGTGCTTTTAGAGGAGGATTAAGTTAGAAGAACCACCTAAGCCTCACTCTCAGGGACTGAACTTTTATAGCTTATCCAGATACCTCATAACACAGCCATCTTCTCACTGAACCACAATACAGATGTGCAGCAGCTCTCATCTTCCTAAAATGCAGACTAGAGATTTGCCTATTGATAACCAGCAAGACTCTGACCTTTTTCTTGCCAGAGATCTTGAAGAAGAAACAGAGTAAACTTGAAGCTAAAATAAATTACAGACACATAGCTGGAAGCCCATCAACAAGTCAAGTTATACATCCAGCATTGTGGCCATGGTTAAATGAGTATGACAGAACATGAGTATCCCGCATAGCATTACTTGTCAACTTGAACAGCCTAAAGTCATCAGATAGGAGATGTCCTTGTTGAAAATTGGCTAGAACTCATTGGCTTATGGCCACATGCTCAAAGGATTTTGTGGAGGGTTTTTTTGTTTTTGTTTTTTTGTTTTTGTTTTTGTTTTGTTTTGTTTTTGATGTAGGAATACTCAGGCTACTATTAGGGGCACCATCCCTAGGCAGGTAGTTCTGGATGGTATAAATAAGCCAGTTGAATA